>NC_090933.1:962848966-963151996 GCF_040938575.1 Ambystoma mexicanum | reverse complement strand
CCAATTACATCTCATCCGAATCATCGAAACTCCTTGCTGAGGTCCCGCAGGAATACAAGCTCTTTCATCAGCACAGACATTCTTTGCTTCACTTCTTGCCCCTGGACTGCAAGCATGAGCAAACGCCAAATGGTTGTAGATAGTGCGCTGGGAGCTCATTCAATTGGCCAACGACACTGAAGAGGGGTTCAATGTGATAAAGATAGAGCTCCGCGCGTTGCGCCTAATGACAATGCAAAACAGATATGTCCTCAATCTCCTCACGGCGATGGACGGTGGTGTTTGCCGAAAAATTGGGGGGCGTGTTGCACATTTGTGTCAACTGAAGACGCTGATAATGGGACACTCTCCCATGTGATAAACGCAGTGCACAATTTAGGGGAGAGAATGAGAGCGGAAGGAGGAGCAGAAGAAAGTACATGGTTCGACAATTTGTTCAGCTGGATACCATCATGGGTAAATGTGGCAATGAAAATACTGATCCCCATCATCGTTTTAGTGCTCCTTTTCTTTTGTGTGTGCCAACTGGGACTACGGTGCTGTGAGAAAAGAATGCCAACCTCGACTATGATGATGGTGACAATGGGCCAACCGACAACTGTAGCTACCATGATAGATGCACAAATGCAAACAGGAGAGTACTCCACACCACAATACAGAATGACAGCAATTTGCAGGCAATATGGGGATATAGTGGATCATTTGCATTACACAACGATAAAGGAACCAAGAGAGTTGCAATGGTACCAAGAAGAATGGGTAGATCTAGATGGGGATGGAGGTATTTACTTAATGTGTACCCCAGATGAATATGCCAGAAGAGGAAACAGCCTTAGAAGCGTTTGCAGAGCTTGGATGCCCATAAAAGTTACCCCAGTGTGGGACGAGGCGGTGGCAGAGGTTGAGTACTACCGAAGGGAGAATGAAAAGAATAAAAAGTAGAAATATTCGTTACTTTAGATGTAACGAAAGGGGAGAATGTGTGGGAGCGAGGGGCCAATGGGCCCCTCTCTCCCATCACTTCTCAGTACAAAACTTGGACCAAGTGCCTCTAGTGGTGGGTACGCCCCTCGCCCTTATGTGATACTAACTTTTGGTTATATTCGCGTAGATGGGACCACCGAGCAGGACACAGGGCATCCATTTTCTGTACCCCCTTTCGACTCCATCTTGGTAACTAGGCCCACTGCGATAGTACAAAATGCATCTCTCTCTTTTTGCCCGCCGCTGTCGCTCGGAGCACATGGCCCCCACCCTTGTCCCCACTCCAACTGGAAAACTCTGTGGCTCCATTCTCACGCTGAGGCCGGAGCTGCTTGCAACAAATAATGAATGTAACACATCCCTTTTCCTCTGAGATCACTGTCCCGTAGTGAACCAACATGAGCCAAGCAAATAGCTTGTCCATCTCCACAAAAGTGTCCTTGCCCTCTTACCCTCGCCAGTTGAAACTTATTGCCATTCTAACCCTGTGTCCTTGCAAGGCATCCCTTTCATGTGCCAGACTGCCAACCATACTATGAAACCCACCCAGCAGACCCCCAACTAACATTAGACCCCTGTGCAGTATATTGTGCCCAATACTAACAAGTGCCACATACCTGAGATTCTTGTGAGACTAACCCTATAGTTCAATGACAGTATTATAGTGGTCAAGGCCCTTAAACCTGTGACCTGTGTAACCCAAATGTGTAGATGGTATAAACCCTTGAGTGATTTGTATAACGACATGATACACTACTGAGAGTCTTTTGATCAACTGTTATTTAGTGCATGCATTTCTAGGAATGTATCTTCTTAGCTTAGATGGTGACCACCGTGTTTCACAGCGACCTGACCTTCACCCATCCGGAGCACAAATGTCTGACGTCAATCCTCCCGCCAACCAATCAACCAACCCGGAGGAAGAGATGATGCCCACACCTAAGTCAACAACACGGCTGACCAATCCCGGTCCAACATAGCATCATATTTTAAAAATGTAGATGTACTATATAAATGTGTGTAACCTTGATGTGGTCAGAGCGCTCTCAGAGATCTAGATAAACTTTTCCTTGAACTCTCGCAGCCTGCGCTTTTGTGCCTTATTCCCTGCTCAGGGAGTGTCTGTTTTATTCATTTTTACACGTGTGAGTCAGGGTGGGCAAAAACATGTGGTATCACGAGTATGACACTGACACAATACGGACAATTTGTAAAACCTTTATTGAAGTTTATGGGGTTGGAAAAAATCCTACGTTACCCTATAACTAAGATGGGAGTAGTCTCGGCCATCACACGATAAACAAAACTGTCCTAGTGGAGTCCCTCAAATCAAAATGGCCTATGCTAACAAAAGCTAATGCCTGCCCTATCTCTTGTACAAAAAGTGTATAAAGGACACACGTATGCAAAGGAGAATCTGTGTTCAAAAGAATACATGTGGCTGAATCAGCTTTCCTCCCCACGTTAGATCACCTGGAGTAAGGCTGTCTCTGTAGGCAGAATGATTTACTCTGCCCGGGTTTTCAACACAAAAAACAGTTCCAAAACGTGGATTGAGTCTACCTGGCCTTCCACGTTAAAGTCTCTCTTTCCAGACGTTCAAAGTTCACGTGGGTCCCACTCTGTCAGGCCTAGACCTCTTCAAAACACAGTTTGTATGGGTCCCCCTTGGTCATGCTCAGACCTCTTCAAAACACGGTTCACGTATGTCCCCCTCTGTCAGGCTCAGACCTCTCATAACACAGTTCAACTAGACTTGCAAGGGGGCTCCCTTCCCCAAGCTTATTACACTTCGGGTCTCCCTTTGTCAGGCTCAGACCACTTTCGGATGTCGAATACTTTCGAATGTGCATGGCTGTCTTTAAAGACCTCCGCAGGATAACTTCGACTAAAAGTTCAAGGTTCAACTTTCACTCTCTCCTTCTCTAGTAGTCAATTTAGCTTATTTCGTTTTTTCAGATCACTTGCTTTATCGTTACATGCAATGCACTTTTCACAGAGATTTTCGAGTGGGTGACTTCCTTTCACCCGACCACTCTGTAACTCAGTATCACTGACTTCAAAGCTGTCTCATCCACACACGTGCAGCCTTCACTTGCGATATAATGTTGCCATTTCAAACTTTCTTTTAATACACACCGGTTTTTCAGGTCGCTTGCCAACTCACCGGCTGTGTGCATTTCTTTCTTTGTTTTCCGATTTCCAATTCACGCGTCAAGGTTAGTACCACAGACTTGGCCTTGTCTCCCCAACTGTGCCGTTCACAGGGGAGGGTCGCTGGCATCCTTGAAACACAATGCAGCCTTTTGATGTGGGATCTGTCATTCGCCACGTGTCTTTCGCGGCCTGTTGATAGCAACAACCTCCATTAGGGAATTCTTGTGGTTCTCGACCCGCTGCTCTTTGGCCATCTCTGATTGCTCTGCCCTATCACCTCTTTTCTAGCTGTTCCCAAACTAAAAACACTCATAGTCTGGGGATTAATATAATTGTTATTCCCCTGTCTTATGTTGCTGATGTTCAACTGAAACTCCAAAACAATAGATAAGTACGGCAGGGAATCATGTAATTGATATTCCCCTGCTGAATTGTGGTGCATCGGGAATGCACAAACAACTGCACCTACGCAGGGGTTGTTCCCACACAGAATTGAATTCTGCTGTATCTGACACACACAAAAATCCTTATTAGTTCAGAATAGTGCAATCGAACATGGCGGCCCCTCTCACCATGGCAATACAAATATGGGGAGTCAGAAACTCTATCATTGGATACAGATAGGGAGGAATAACATATGAGGAGGGACACAGAGTATGTGGATGTTGTTTGGTTTTGTTCCCACCCATTGAATGCCCATGGCCATGCTAATCCCTATGGCCATTCCCATCCATTCCTGCCTCTGTCCATGCAAAACCCCTCCTCATGGGAATGCTTTGAACATGCTTTATTCAAGCATTACCATCTGGCTTTGCATTCAGAGTGCCTGCCACAATGACTTAAATGGTGTTGTAAACACACTAGGCCTCAATACACGGTAGGCGGTAGCCATTCCGGGTCCGTGTTCCCCGAATGGGGACTTACCAGGTCATTCTGACCCTGGCGGGACCGGTAAGTCCCCATTCAGGGAACCATTCCCCATTCCCATTTGAGCCCCCATAGGGCTCAATGGGAATGGGGAAGGAGCTAATAACGGTACCGCAATGTGCGGTACCGTTATTAGCTCTGAAGTCCCTCAACGGGTCTCTTTCTTTACGCCTGGTAAAACCAGGCATTAAGAAAGGGACCCGCTAAGGGACCTCGTAGTAGGGCGGTAAGGGATTACCGGCACCGGTGCCTTTACCGGTGCCATAATCCCTTACCGCTTACTGTGTAATGAGGCCCACTGTCTTACTAGACCTGCCTTCAGCCACTCAATTTATAAGAAATTTGCATGCCCTTCACTGAGAACCTGTTAAAAACAAGCATTGGCAAAGCCATAGAAGTCCTGTTTAAAACAAGTATTGGCAAAAGCAACATGTTTGGCTTGTGCATATGTTTTAAGCTTGTGTCAGGCATTGCTATTAGATGCCCAGGTACTCACACCAAGTTGCACCTGCTACCAACAATGGGTAGTTAATACCACTATGCTGTGCCTAGCAAGTGTCTTTCTCATGGCCACACAAACGCCAAACTTTTGGCATTGACAATCGTTGTTTTCACAGTATCTCACAGACATCTACATCTGTGATGTGGGCCAATGCATGTCTTGGTGTCATGTGCACCCTACACCTACAGAAGCTATTATTGAATTGATGTGTTTATGGGGCCTTGCACTAGGAATCAGGGCATCCCCTGGATGTCACTGACATGTATGCCGAGGGCTGTCGCCGGATTATGCATGGCACGCTTTGAATCTCACTGTCATCTGTGAAATTGTATTTATGAGCACCTTGGTGCAATGGTTGACTACTTATCAATGCTTCACTATGGACGTGTATGGTTAATCTGGCAATCAGCATTCCAGGAAATGGAATACAATAGCTGGTTGTTTGTAATTGTGTCAGGAAAAGTTCTCTACATTATACAGGCCTATCCAATCTTGCTACGTGTTTTAACAAATGCACGATTTAGAGTTTACTCCTTGAAATAACTAATATCGTGGCAGCAAGAGATTTCCTTTGTGAATCAGACCATTACCTGCGTTACAGGTTCACAAGCTAGAAATAATGGCGATGTGTGGCTTCTACTTGCGGGTGCATACAGAGCAGATTTTCAAAGTATGCAAGATGGTGGAAAACTATGTTTTCACTTTTTGAGTTTACATCATGATGTGTATTTAAATAACTGTTCCCCTCCTCCCTAAATACCTCCGACCTAATCTGAATGTAGTGTCTTCAAGCCTGATAACCTTTGGCAAGTGCATCCGCAAATGCCCCAATACACGTTGGCCCTCATTAGGACCCTGGCGGATTTTTTCCGCCATCGGCGGACTTTTCCGCCATGGCGTAAAGTCCGTTTACGCCATGGCGGATGGTGGACTTACCGCCCCATTCCGAGGTCTGCGGGGCGGTAAGTCCCCATTGACCCATTTACCCTTCCCCATTCCCATTTCGGCCCCATAGGGTATAATGGGAGTGGGGAAGGAGTTAATTACGCCACCGTAAATTACGGTGGCGTAATTAACACCAAGGTCCCATAGCGCCATGGATTTTTACGCCCGCAAAAAGCGGGCGGAAAAATGACCATGGCGCTCTGGGAACTCGGAATTGGCGGTAAGGGGTCGGCGCAGCTAACGCTAGCGTAAACCCCTTACCGCCAGGGTCCTAATGAGGGCCGTTGTGTTATGTCGAAAGAACGGCAATAACGTTCACACCATTACAAGGGTTATAAGTGAAATGCAGTTACCAAGAACTTGACACAAATAAAGGAGAGGCAAGCAACCACTGTTTTGTCATCCTCAGACATTTGGAACTCCTTCAAATAGAGTGACATTAGATGCACGTAATAGCTACACACAGAAAGTTCACCTTTCGGAAGATAATAATGCCAGAAACATGAAAATTGAGAGAATATTGACAAACCTATAATGTAGATGTGTATTCGATCTCTTTTGCGATCTACCACTATCTATACAAATTGTTTTTGATTCACTGGGTGTCACAAAAGTGAACCCTGAGACAAAACATTAAGAAAAAACACAGCCGTGTGTATTTTAGGCATTCAATAACACACTATACAATTGAGTTTGAATGCATTTAAACTTTTTGATTTACCTTTAAAGTGTCTTTTCTGCTCGGATTTTTGGCTGAAAGAGCTTTGAACCAAACTTGAACTACTAAGTAGTACATTCCAGCTTCCGGTACATTTTTTCAAGTACAACATTGCTTTTATCCTTGTCTAAATGTTACGGGATATATCGTTCTAAGCAGTCATTTCTATGTTCCTAATTCATATTGCAATTCTAAAGTGTTCCTTTCAAAATGCATTTTGGTTGTTTAATCCAAATGTACTGTGATACCGTCCGCATCCTGTGCGTGAGTTCCAAACTATTTAAATCGTTACGGCTGCATGTCTCATCACTGGATGATTTGAAAGATACGTCAACATATGTAATACCTCATGAAGGCAACACTTCCTTTCTTCCACTGACTGACAAATAATAATGTAATATTGATCATGTAATATAATACAAATCCTTGAAGTGCTTTGACCTTGCATGTTAGCAGGCTTCGAGAGCAGCATAAACGAGCCAACAGCATGTCCTGTTTTGATGTGGACTACCAAGGGCTTCATAGCAAGATAGCTATAGGGTGGCAATACTGACAACGCCCTAGCTCAGACCTATCCATCCAAGTATGCTGTTCTCTATACTATACCATTTTGACAGGATGGACATGCTTGCTTCTCCTCCCCCAGACACAAAAAGATGAGAGATGATCATGGCTTAAACTCCACAGAGTCCAGTGCATCATTGTGTCATATATGAAAACATGTACTGGACTCTGGGTATTTTTAAAGGATCTGACACAGATGTTTCGAAGAATGCAGGTATTGTCCCTGATGACTGTTCCATTTACCCCCCACGCCCACATGACCTGTTAAGAATGTCACACGAACTCACACCATTTAAAGAAGCTCACTGCTTCCTGTCAAATCGGATTTCATATCTATGGTCCGTTCTTTCGTTATGTTATGCTGTGTGTTGAACGCTCTTGGAGGACTGAAGTCTGAGATGTGAGATTTGAAGGAGAAATTCTGGAATGCGTGTGTGCATTCCACGGAAGAGGTGACTGTCCTGGAGTCACCGGAACTGCTTCCAAGTGATCATGTTGAAGAAGGATGTCTGCCAGGTTTAGTTCATGGAAGACACAGGCCAGAGGAATTGAGGTGGGTAAGTGCTGCACAGTGAACTGGGCCATATTTGTTTATGATGCATAGCTGGAAAGTGTTGTTGCTGTTACAACGAGTGTAAAGCCCACATGATACAACATGGGCTGGGATGTTTCCAATACATTACAAAAGGGTGAAAAACAATGATCAGGAAGGGAGGAGGAGGAGAAAAAGGGGGGCGGGAGGGAAAAGATACGACATCTATCATGATTAGATGAAATAGAAGATCCCCGCCGCCGCCACCCTGATCAATCAAATAAATGGTATTCTGACATGAGTGCCACGGTGAAGCAAGCACCAAATGAGAGCTGCTATATCTGTTCACTCATTCCGCATGCATCAGGAACACCGAAAAAGTTAGTACCACAGGAAGTGCCCTTGTCGGAGGCCCAATGTTTAATTCATCTGGTTTTATGCAGAATAAAGAGCACATTCCAGGCGCACACTGTCACATTGGAAAAGCTGGAGAATGAGAAAACATGCACAAGCCGGCGCCAAGGAGTAATTTGCCTCCAGGAACCATTTCTTGTCATCAAGGGGACACGATTTGCAGAAAATAAATGGCACGAAGAAACAATACAATGCAAAGCCGAAGCGCTTTCGAGGCCTACCAAATGACACTTTCCAATGGATAAAAGGGGCATGTGACCCCATCTGGTCGCAACATGTCGCAAAGCTAACATGGGTCACAGCATTAGAAAAACCTATCAAAATACAAAAAGAAGTGCCACATGAACTGTGTTTCCGTGGGGAACGGAAAGTGAACATGGGGGAATCAAGGAGATGTAACAAAACGGTAATAGTTCCCGACATGAAGAAAGGCAAAGCTGCACTAATGGACATGTATTGGGTTTGCGGCAAGCAAGCTTACCTGCACCTCCCCACATCTTGGAAAGGAACTTGTGCCTTAGCCACCCTCCACACAGCCCTGATGGTAATACCAGAGAGCCACATTCACATGTCAGCAGAGCAATCGGCTGGCATATCGGCAGCAGAGCAATTGGCTGGCATATCGGCAGCAAAGCAATCGGCTGGCATATCGGCAGCAGGGCAATCGGCTGAGCCATCGACAGCGCCACAACTAATAAGAACAGAAGCTCCAGCATATGAACTATTGTCAGAATATGAACTAAAGAAAAGATTGACACGAAGTAAAAGATCCTCCAATTACATCTCATCCGAATCATCGAAACTCCTTGCTGAGGTCCCGCAGGAATACAAGCTCTTTCATCAGCACAGACATTCTTTGCTTCACTTCTTGCCCCTGGACTGCAAGCATGAGCAAACGCCAAATGGTTGTAGATAGTGCGCTGGGAGCTCATTCAATTGGCCAACGACATGAAGAGGGGTTCAATGTGATAAAGATAGAGCTCCGCACGTTGCGCCTAATGACAATGCAAAACAGATATGTCCTCAATCTCCTCACGACGATGGACGGTGGTGTTTGCCGAAAAATTGGGGGGGCGTGTTGCACATTTGTGCCAACTGAAGACGCTGATAATGGGACACTCTCCCATGTGATAAACGCAGTGCACAACTTAGGGGAGAGAATGAGAGCGGAAGGTGGAGCAGAAGAAAGTACTTGGTTCGACAGTTTGTTCAGCTGGATACCATCATGGGTAAATGTGGCAATCAAAATACTGATCCCCATCATCGTTTTTGTGCTCCTGTTCTTTTGTGTGTGCCAACTGGGACTACGGTGCTGTGAGAAAAGAATGCCAACCTCGACAATGATGATGGTGACAATGGGCCGACCGACAACGGTAGCTACCATGATAGATGCACAAATGCAAACAGGAGAGTACACCACACCACAATACAGAATGACAGCAATTTACAGGCAATATGGGGATATAGTGGATCATTTGCATTACACAACGATAAAGGAACCAAGAGAGTTGCAATGGTACCAAGAAGAATGGGTAGATCTAGATGGGGATGGAGGTATTTACTTAATGTGTACCCCAGATGAATATGCCAGAAGAGGAAACAGCCTTAGAAGCATTTGCAGAGCTTGGATGCCCATAAAAGTTACCCCAGCGTGGGACGAGGCGGTGGCAGAGGTTGAGTACTACCGAAGGGAGAATGAAAAGAATAAAAAGTAGAAATATTTGTTACTTTAGATGTAACGAAAGGGGAGAATGTGTGGGAGCGAGGGGCCAATGGGCCCCTCTCTCCCATCACTTCTCAGTACAAAACTTGGACCAAGTGCGTCTAGTGGTGGGTACGCCCCTCGCCCTTATGTGATACTAACTTTTGGTTATATTCGCGTAGATGGGACCACCGAGCAGGACACAGGGCATCCATTTTCTGTACCCCCTTTCGACTGCATTTTGGTAACTAGGCCTCACTGCGATAGTACAAAATGCATCTCTCTCTTTTTGCCCACCGCTGTAGCTCGGAGCAAATGGCCCCCACCCTTGTTCCCACTCCAACTGGAAAACTCTGTGGCTCCATTCTCACGCTGAGGCCGGAGCTGCTTGCAACAAACAATGAATGTAACACACCCCTTTTCCTCTGAGATCACTGTCCCATAGTGAACCAACATGAGCCAAGCAAATAGCTTGTCAATCTCCACAAAAGTGTCCTTGCCCTCTTACCCTCGCCAGTTGAAACTTATTGCCATTCTAACCCTGTGTCCTTGCAAGGCATCCCTTTCATGTGCCAGACTGCCAACCATACTATGAAACCCACCCAGCAGACCCCCAACTAACATTAGACCCCTGTGCAGTATATTGTGCCCAATACTAACAAGTGCCACACACCTGAGATTCTTGTGAGACTAACCCTATAGTTCAATGACAGTATTATAGTGGTCAAGGCCCTTAAACCTGTGACCTGTGTAACCCAAATGTGTAGATGGTATAAACCCTTGAGTGTTTTGTATAACGACATGATACACTACTGAGAGCCTTTTGATCAACTGTTATTTAGTGCATGCATTTCTAGGAATGTATCTTCTTAGCTTAGATGGTGACCACCGTGTTTCACAGCGACCTGACCTTCACCCATCCGGAGCACAAATGTCTGACGTCAATCCTCCCGCCAACCAATCAACCAACCCGGAGGAAGAGATGATGCCCACACCTAAGTCAACAACACGGCTGACCAATCCCGGTCCAACATAGCATCATATTTTAAAAATGTAGATGTACTATATAAATGTGTGTAACCTTGATGTGGTCAGAGCGCTCTCAGAGATCTAGATAAACTTTTCCTTGAACTCTCGCAGCCTGCGCTTTTGTGCCTTATTCCCTGCTCAGGGAGTGTCTGTTTTATTCATTTTTACACGTGTGAGTCATAGTGGGCAAAAACATGTGGTATCACGAGTATGACACTGACACAATAGGGACAATTTGTAAAACCTTTATTGAAGTTTATGGGGTTGGAAAAATCCTACGTTACCCTATAACTAAGATGGGAGTAGTCTCGACCATCACACGATAAACAAAACTGTCCTAGTGGAGTCCCTCAAATCAAAATGGCCTATGCTAACAAAAGCTAATGCCTGCCCTATCTCTTGTACAAAAAGTGTATAAAGGACACACGTATGCAAAGGAGAATCTGTGTTCAAAAGAATACATGTGGCTGAATCAGCTTTCCTCCCCACGTTAGATCACCTGGAGTAAGGCGGTCTCTGTAGGCAGAATGATTAACTCTGCCCGGGTTTTCAACACAAAAAACAGTTCCAAAACGTGGATTGAGTCTACCCCTGGCCTTCCACGTTAAAGTCTCCCTTTCCAGACGTTCAAAGTTCACGTGGGTCCCACTCTGTCAGGCCTAGAACTCTTCAAAACACAGTTTGTATGGGTCCCCCTTGGTCATGCTCAGACCTCTTCAAAACACGGTTCACGTATGTCCCCCTCTGTCAGGCTCAGACCTCTCATAACACAGTTCAACTAGACTTGCAAGGGGGCTCCCTTCCCCAAGCTTATTACACTTCCGGTCTCCCTTTGTCAGGCTCAGACCACTTTCGGATGTCGAATACTTTCGAATGTGCATGGCTGTCTTTAAAGACCTCCGCAGGATAACTTCGACTAAAAGTTCAAGGTTAAACTTTCACTCTCTCCTTCTCTAGTAGTCAATTTAGCTTATTTCGTTTTTTCAGATCACTTGCTTTATCGTTACATGCAATGCACTTTTCACAGAGATTTTCGAGTGGGTGACTTCCTTTCACCCGACCACTCTGTAACTCAGTATCACTGACTTCAAAGCTGTCTCATCCACACACGTGCAGCCTTCACTTGCGATATACACACCGGTTTTTCAGGTCGCTTGCCAACTCACCGGCAGTGTGCATTTCTTTCTTTGTTTTCCGATTTCCAATTCACGCGTCAAGGTTAGTACCACAGACTTGGCCTTGTCTCCCCAACTGTGCCGTTCACAGGGGAGGGTCGCTGGCATCCTTGAAACACAATGCAGCCTTTTGATGTGGGATCTGTCATTCGCCACGTGTCTTTCGCGGCCTGTTGATGGCAACAACCTCCATTAGGGAATTCTTGTGGTTCTCGAACCGCTGCTCTTTGGCCATCTGTGATTGCTCTGCCCTATCACCTCTTTTCTAGCTGTTCCCAAACTAAAAACACTCATAGTCTGGGGATTAATATAATTGTTATTCCCCTGTCTTATGTTGCTGATGTTCAACTGAAACTCCAAAAGAATAGATAAGTACGGCAGGGAATCATGTAATTGATATTCCCCTGCTGAATTGTGGTGCATCGGGAATGCACAAACAACTGCACCTACGCAGGGGTTGTTCCCACACAGAAGTGAATTCTGCTGTATCTGACACACACAAAAATCCTTATTAGTTCAGAATAGTGCAATCGAACATGGCGGCCCCTCTCACCATGGCAACACAAATATGGGGAGTCAGAAACTCTATCATTGGAGTACAGATAGGGAGGAATAACATATGAGGAGGGACACAGAGTATGTGGATGTTGTTTGATTTTGTTCCCACCCATTGAATGCCCATGGCCATGCTAATCCCTATGGCCATTCCCATCCATTCCTGCCTCTGTCAATGCAAAACCCCTCCTCATGGGAATGCGTTGAACATGCTTTATTCAAGCATTACCATCTGGCTTTGCATTCAGACTGCCTGCCACAATGACTTAAATGGCGTTGTAAACACACTAGGCCTCAATACACGGTAGGCGGTAGCCATTCCGGGTCCGTGTTCCCCGAATGGGGACTTACCAGGTCATTCTGACCCTGGCGGGACCGGTAAATCCCCATTCAGGGAACCATTCCCCATTCCCATTTGAGCCCCCATAGGACTCAATGGGAATGGGGAAGGAGCTAATAACGGTACCGCAATGTGCGGTACCGTTATTAGCTCTGAAGTCCCTCAACGGGTCTCTTTCTTTACGCCTGGTAAAACCAGGCATTAAGAAAGGGACCCGCTAAGGGACCTCGTAGTAGGGCGGTAAGGGATTACCGGCACCGGTGCCTTTACCGGTGCCATAATCCCTTACCGCTTACTGTGTAATGAGGCCCACTGTCTTACTAGACCTGCCTTCAGCCACTCAATTTATAAGAAATTTGCATGCCCTTCACTGAGAACCTGTTAAAAACAAGCATTGGCAAAGCCATAGAAGTCCTGTTTAAAACAAGTATTGGCAAAAGCAACATGTTTGGCTTGTGCATATGTTTTAAGCTTGTGTCAGGCACTGCTATTAGATGCCCAGGTACTCACACCAAGTTGCACCTGCTACCAACAATGGGTAGTTAATACCACTATGCTGTGCCTAGCAAGTGTCTTTCTCATGACCACACAAACGCCAAACTTTTGGCATTGACAATCTTTGTTTTCACAGTATCTCACAGACATCTACATCTGTGCTGTGGGCCAATGCATGTCTTGGTGTCATGTGCACCCTACACCTACAGAAGCTATTATTGAAGTTATGTGTTTGTGGGGCCTTGCACTAGGAATCAGGGCATCCCCTGGATGTCACTGACATGTATGCCGAGGGCTGTCGCCGGATTATGCATGGCACGCTTTGAATCTCACTGTCATCTGTGAAATTGTATTTATGAGCACCTTGGTGCAATGGTTGACTACTTATCAATGCTTCACTATGGACGTGTATGGTTAATCTGGCAATCAGCATTCCAGGAAATGGAATACAATAGCTGGTTGTTTGTAATTGTGTCAGGAAATGTTCTCTACATTATACAGGCCTATCCAATCTTGCTACTTGTTTTAACAAATGCAGAGTTAGAATTTACTCCTTGAAATAACTAATATCGTGGCAGCAAGAGCTTTCCTTTGTGAATCAGACCATTACCTGCGTTACAGGTTCACAAGCTAGAAATAATGGCGATGTGTGGCTTCTACTTGCTGGTGCATACAGAGCAGATTTTCAAAGTATGCAAGATGGTGGAAAACTATGTTTTCACTTTTTGAGTTTACATCATGATGTGTATTTAAATAACTGTTCCCCTCCTCCCTAAATACCTCCGACCTAATCTGAATGTAGTGTCTTCAAGCCTGATAACCTTTGGCAAGTGCATCCGCAAATGCCCCAATACACGTTGTGTTATGTCGAAAGAACGGCAATAACGTTCACACCATTACAAGGGTTATAAGTGAAATGCAGTTACCAAGAACTTGACACAAACAAAGGAGAGGCAAGCAACCACTGTTTTGTCATCCTCAGACATTTGGAACTCCTTCAAATAGAATGACATTAGATGCACGTAATAGCTACACACAGAAAGTTCACCTTTCGGAAGATAATAATGCCAGAAACATGAAAATTGAGAGAATATTGACAAACCTATAATGTAGATGTGTATTCGATCTCTTTTGCGATCTACCACTATCTATACAAATTGTTTTTGATTCACTGGGTGTCACAAAAGTGAACCCTGAGACAAAACATTAAGAAAAAACACAGCCGTGTGTATTTTAGGCATTCAATAACACACTATACCATTGAGTTTGAATGCATTTAAACTTTTTGATTTACCTTTAAAGTGTCTTTTCTGCTCGGATTTTTGGCTGAAAGAGCTTTGAACCAAACTTGAACTACTAAGTAGTACATTCCAGCTTCCGGTACATTTTTTCAAGTACAACATTACTTTTATCCTTGTCTAAATGTTACGGGATATATCGTTCTAAGCAGTCATTTCTATGTTCCTAATTCATATTGCAATTCTAAAGTGTTCCTTTCAAAATGCATTTTGGTTGTTTAATACAAATGTACTGTGATACCGTCCGCATCCTGTGCGTGAGTTCCAAACTATTTAAATCGTTACGGCTGCATGTCTCATCACTGGATGATTTGAAAGATACGTCAACATATGTAATACCTCATGAAGGGAACACTTCCTTTCTTCCACTGACTGACAAATAATAATATAATATTGATCATGTAATATAATACAAATCCTTGAAGTGCTTTGACCTTGCATGTTAGCAGGCTTCGAGGGCAGCATAAACGAGCCAACAGCATGTCCTGTTTTGATGTGGACTACCAAGGGCTTCATAGCAAGATAGCTATAGGGTGGCAATACCGACAACGCCCTAGCTCAGACCTATCCATCCAAGTATGCTGTTCTCTATACTATACCATTTTGACAGGATGGACATGCTTGCTTCTCCTCCCCCAGACACAAAAAGACGAGAGATGATCATGGCTTAAACTCCACAGAGTCCAGTGCATCATTGTGTCATATATGAAAACATGTACTGGACTCTGGGTATCTTTAAAGGATCTGACACAGATGTTTCGAAGAATGCAGGTATTGACCCTGATGACTGTTCCATTTACCCCCCACGCCCACATGACCTGTTAAGAATGTCACACGAACTCACACCATTTAAAGAAGCTCACTGCTTCCTGTCAAATCGGATTTCATATCTATGGTCCGTTCTTTCGTTATGTTATGCTGTGTGTTGAACGCTCTTGGAGGACTGAAGTCTGAGATGTGAGATTTGAAGGAGAAATTCTGGAATGCGTGTGTGCATTCCACGGAAGAGGTGACTGTCTTGGAGTCACCGGAACTGCTTCCAAGTGATCATGTTGAAGAAGGATGTCTGCCAGGTGTAGGTCATGGAAGACACAGGCCAGAGGAATTGAGGTGGGTAAATGCTGCACAGTGAACTGGGCCATATTTGTTTATGATGCATAGCTGGAAAGTGTTGTTGCTGTTACAACGATTGTAAAGCCCACAAGCCTGTTTTTCACCTTGTAGGGACAGTGAATTGGTGAGTGTATCCATCTGTTGGGTATGTGACTTTACCCTTTCCCCAAAAATCATGAGTGTGTGCTAGCATACTCTTGTCCGTTCAACATGAAACAGGATTTGTACATCTGTGCGAGGCCGATTGCTGTGGCCCTATGTGCAAGGAGAAAGGGGGTGGGGCATCCATTGAGCTGGTGTAAGGCAGGTGTCAAATTACATGGGAGTGTTTGTGGTCCAGTAACAGTGGGTGTTAGGGGGATGTGTACTTGGGGTGCATTATTGTGATCTGGCACCTTGTTGAGGCAAGTACTGTGTAGGAGAGGAGTTGGCAAAGAGTGATGTGGATTTGGGGGCACACATTAGTGAGGGTACTGGGACTAGAGCAGACTTGTGGGTGCTGCCTTAATGTAGGGGGTTATGGCACAGATTAGTGTGGGTACTGGGATGAGGACGGTCTTGTGGGTACTACCTTAATATAGGAGACTGGGGCTCAGATAAAAGGGGCTACTGGGACGAGGGCAGAATTAATGCGCTGCTAACTACTTAGCGCCGACTTAGCTTTTTTTTATAAATCCATCTCCCTGCGGTGCAAATTGTACTTTTGCAGTGCAGAATCACGCTGCTTCGCGCTAAACCTTTTGTAAATTAGGCTCTGAGTGTCCACACGTCACTATATATAGCACAGAGAAGCTAGATCATATTGGCCTCTGAGGCACCCCATTCGTGTGCTGGTCACCTGCATTAAACATTTGCAACGAGAGGTCACAACCAGGCTAGTGACCCGATTAGGGAGAAGTGTTTTATGCACATATGTGTTGTATGTGTTGGAGACTGCAGCGTGTTCGCACGTATGATGATGAGAATAGTTGGTAACATGCATCTTATATTTAGAATGCTAAATTGAAAGGTTTGAGGGAGTTTAGAATGAAAGACAGCATGAGACTGTGGGGCTGATTCATGGAATTTGTGCGCCGAAAAATGGGGATTTGTGCACCATTCTGCCCACAAATCCCCATTTGTTAAACAGGGATTTGCGGGCAGAATGGCGCACAAATCCCCGTTTTTCGGCGCACAAATTCCATAAATCAGCCCCTGTTGCTCCAGTTGCACATTTCAGTATTCATCAATATACTGTTATCACTGTGCATGACCTCTCCATTCATACGTGCTAACTGCTGTGCGATTGAAATAGGACTAACATTATCAACCGTTTTGGACGAATATTTGCAGTCAGATTTGTAATAGTGATGATATATCTTTCATAACCACTGAGTGGCAGTGTGACACTGTACTTCATTGAGGCGAAAACACACTGACTAGCCTATGGGTTGCCAACGAATACACATTGTGGATGGCTTCTGCCGTAGACTTCTTTTTTTAATGTATTTGATTAAAAATTCTCGATTTTGTAAAGAATCTATATTTGGCACACATGGGTAGTGCCAAAGAGCGGTACTGATTGCAATTCTATATATTGTGTTAGGGAACTAGAACACAATGGAAGGAGTCGCCGCATCACCACATTTCCATCACAATATTAACTTTGAATGAAATTATCCACCTTTAAAATAACCTGTGGTACATTGATTAAACATGCATGTTTTAATAGGAAGAAAGAAAGATGCAGAATTCTAATGCAATGGTGAAGGTGATTTGGGATGTTTAAAACATGCTGTCGTGCTCTTCTTCTGTCGTCTACAGTTAGTGTGTGCAACAGCATAATCATGTAAGCCAGAATTAGAGACCTATCACCTATGGAACACCATAGTATTACAGTATATGGACAGCGGCAGGCAGTGCACTTGCCGACCTGCTCTCTAATGACTTACGTATGGGTGTTTTTGGTAAGTGGGCAGATGTGTGGTTTAGAGTGGTGTGTGCTGGTGTTTTCGGTGTATCATTAATATGTGTGGTATCCATGCACGTCTGGGGTGTTTCATCAAAGGGATGTGCTATGTATCCATTGCAGGAATGACACCATATGCCCTCAAAGGACATTGCCATCATCTAATCAGGTAATGTACTCATGTGCCAAATACTGGTATAAAATCACCAAACAAATATAGTAATTCGCTCTATTTGCCATTATTTTCCATCAGATGTCTACTCCCATCACTTTCCAGGCATGGGATTGAAAGGCCGTATGCTCCCACCAAGTACCCGGCATTGACATAAAGTGCCCAGATACACAGACCATGTACCAGGTGTAATTCCGTAATATGCCCTGATCCCCCTGAAACTTGTGAGTTACTTTTATAACATACAAAGGTACTCAAACTGCCCACTGCTTGTTGGAATGCTATGAGAATGTCCAAACACCCTTTGTCGTGTGTGGCCTTTTTTAACCTATCTTATCTCGCTATATGCCATCTTATTAAGTCATGATTTGCTACCATGTGGTTAAGTATTCACTTAATGTGATGAGGCAGACCTATGCTGAGACAGTCTTCTCTTGTGGCAAATCTTGCCATAGCATGTCAATGTATTTCCATCATATGCACTCACACATCCACAGATATATCCCCTCATGCAAATACAGACATCTATTCACACACACACACACCCACACACACACACACACACACAGACAATCGCTCGTACGCATTGATGCATGCATTGTCATATATGAACTCAGACTTGCGCACATACCCCCAATCTTACACCTGCACTTTGTAAATACATAAATACACACACACATGCATACTTGCACTGACACACAAAAGAAGGCAACAAAACATACATTCACTAATATACACCTCCATGACTGACACACATCTATGCATGCACATACATAAGGACACATGAACACCTGGAGAATGCCATGCTGGCAAATAGTTGATTAGAAGCAAGACCTGAATATTTACTCTTGCAACTCACAGTGTCCTTGAACGCAGGAGGGAAGGGGGGGAATACTATGTAAGAGTAAAGGAAGGTTATGTATTTTCTTTTTTTTGTTTTGTTTTTTGTTTTATGGTGTTCTACATAAAATGACCACTACACAAGCCTATTGTTTTTCGTGGATTACAATCAAAAGAACACAATCATTTGCCTACTTTCCTGCTTGTATATCAAGTTATTGCCTACGTTCCTTGCTTCCATCCTCCAGTGGTGTGCGAGTCACCAATCAAAGCTTTATGTCAGGCATAGCTAATATGTCGTCCAGAAAGTTTACAGTTGCACATGCAAGCAGTTCTGTCTCGCTGTGGAGGAGCAGGGTCCACCAGTCGTCCAGGGTTAGTGTGCTTGCATTTGTAAAGTGCTCTCCTAGATCTATGTAGTTGTCACTGCATCCTCACAGCCCGGACAGATGAGTATCAGATGTTTGATCGTTTCAACCGGCTCAGCTAATTTGCAGAATCACAGCTATTCGTTTCCAAATTCATTTGTTCTGCCTATAAGAGGACTTTCTTTGTTTGGCACAGATTTAATCTTAGCCACAGGAACTGATTGTGGTGATATCTAATTAGACATTTCTGTATATATCTCGGCACCGTGTTTAATCTGCGTGGTTCGTTTGGATAGTCACTTAGCGTTTTGTTGTTGGATCTATGTTCAACTGTTACAATCCAGTGTCTCTTTTGTACCTTTTTTTTTTTTTTACAGTGTCTGGATTCCCTTCATCCATGTTTAGGCCCTCGAGATGTTTTTGCCATGTCTCGTTCCATTCATTCAGCGGCCAAGCTCCAGGGCTGTTCAAGGTGGTATTTCAAATGCAGTAGGGAGCTGCTGCATCAGACATTTTAAGCTTTCTGTATAGGGACAGTCCTTTCCATAATGCTGTTACATATAATGAAAGCAATCCAAGTTTGTTTCTTTGTTAGGCTCATGGGAACACTTTTTGGTAAGTGCAACACGCTTTTCCAAAATGCTCCTTTTAACAGTGTCCAGGTTCACCATTTTATGCCTAATGCTGCTTCTGCATCGTAGGTTATTGTTAGTGTCACTTTGTGTTTGTACAACATTAGTAGTGGGAGCACAGAACAGTTGACATATCTAGCATGGATTGAGCCCTGTGAGGCAAGCATTTTCATTTTTGTTTTTAGCGTATTTAGCCAAGTTGTTTCTGCAACTGATTTATTAAACTGAATTCCCATGTATCTGATAGAGTCCACAGCTTCATTTTCCATCTTCCATGAGAAAGGCGTCTTCTTCTTGCTTCCATGAATTATGCTTATGATTTTGACTTATTTTGGTTGTTGATTAAATCATTTTGTGCCTGTATGCCACTAAATGCTTCAATTTGCGCTGCAGACCTATTTGCATGCAGTCTATAATTACAAGGTCGTCCGCGTATACTATCCAGGCGATGTGTTGGCCATTGATTTTAGGTGGGAAATCTGCAACGTTTCTTAGGTCTGTAGGCAGGTCGCTAGATATAAGTTAAACAGTGTAGCCAAAAGTGAGCATCCTTGTTTCACACCCTTATCTGTTTGTATCTCCGGCGACAAGTCGCCTTCTTTGTTCAAGCATATTCTGACACATATATTGGTGTGGAACACCATAGTCATTTCAAGCAATGCTTTGGGACACGTCCATGCACGTAATTTATTCCAAAGTTTGGACCTACTGTATAAAATGCTTGTTGGAGGTCAATAAAAGCAAGGAATAGGTTGGATTTGTTTATGATGGTTCGTAATTTCAATTCATGACAAAGAGACAGTCAACTGTCACAACCTTACCACCCTGACAATGTTTCCACGGAATTGCCACATTGTGTGCATCCCTAGCTACTGAAACATAACCAATCCTGTTTGACCAAAAGGAACACATGCAAGGTGCATATCACACCACTCTCCTGCAAAACAGGCCATGAAAATCACTGGTATCTCACCCAAACCCTCCCAACCACCATCACCCTTGTCGGCCACACCATGACATGGCATGCAACAGCAAAAGAGCAAACCAAAAGCACAGCACATGGCCAATTAGATACAAAGTGACATGTGATAAATGGAAAGTGGCCTTAGACAATTACACCTGACATGGAATCAGATGAAATGACTGACCAACAACCTCCCACACAAACAAAGTCATACACAAATGCATGCCACCAGCGGTACCATCCACAAAAGACAGAATGCCTGTTGGCACGCACATTGGCCAATCCAAATCTGCAAATCCCAAAACCGTGTGCTGTGTGTGTGTGTCCCCGCAAACACACCGCTCAGCACACAGCCTAGTGAGCAGCCATTGTGTTGGGGATACACCTTGAGAATCCTATAAAAAGGACAAGCAACAAAAATAACCTAGTGACGCATGTACACGATCCCCGAATGGTAAGTGATCATGCGTTGCACGGACACAGCATGTCAGAGAAGGCAATCTGTGTGCACGTGTGGGCATGGAAGGGTGGTTGTATGTGTGGTGGTGCATTGTGTAAGTGTGTGAGTCAGTAGGGACATGCACTCAATACATGCATGTGAAATGAAGTGACCCTCAGTGTAACCACACCAATCCCCTGACACCCGAAAAGTAAACCCAACACAGGAACAGCCATTGACCAGCAAAACACATCACGTACATAGTACCCCACAATGAGAATGTCAGAGAGTGCCCAATCACTGTAGCCCAAGCGCACTGTCCAACAACAAAAGTCACTCCCTCATTTCCTCATCACCATGATCTCCAGAAGAACTGTGTCTGGGGTCCGTTGGCTTCTTCCTTCTAGTCTACCTGTCTTCAGGATCCCCCTTCCCCTTGGTTTCCTTGTTCTTCCTTTCGTGTAAATAGGGTCCAGCCCCCTCAGAGGCCACCTTGACCTTGGCAGAGAATTCCAAGGTGCCAAACCCCCAAACCAGGGAAAAAGCCTCTAGGCACCAAAACACCCTGGAAGAGTCTCCAGTAGATGACTTGAAGTCATAGAATATGGGCAAACACATGTCCAAGCTGAATGATAGAATAACTACCAAGGTTGCACAGTTGTACAATGGTTCAACAGAATGGGTAGGAATTTGAGTACACAATAATCAATGAGGATGCCACAATTGATGGGTAGAGCTGGAACTTGAGTAGAAAATAACCAAGGAGGCTGGCACAACTGGATGGCAGAGACAGCACAAGTCTGGAAAGGCACAGTGAATGTGAGATAGCTGGAAACAGTTGACAGCATGTTAAGAGCCACAACAGTTGAATAGCATTGGTAAAAGGTCAAAGTCAACATAAAGGTATGGATGTAACAGATGAAAGACAGGAGGAGCGACAGAGAGATGCTGTGCAACAAAATTGTACTGAGGCAAACTGAGGCAGTCTACGTGGAAATAACTGACTGAGAGACGGGCAGACAGATCTGCAACAAGGACAGCAGCAGGAAGAAAAACAGGGACTAAAGGTACCAGAGTGTGAAAAACAAGTAAAAGAGCTGTAGTCCAGTAGGGAAACTGCGCCGTCAGGCAGCAGCGAAGTCTAAGAAGGAAGACAGATACAACGTGCCGTCCAAACAGAACGGAGCAGAGTAGTAGTATAGGCGGACATCTCAGGTGAGGACTGGACCTCTTGGGTCACATTCCTAATATATCCTCCTTTGCCACAATTCCCAGTGGCTGAACTCAACACGTACCAACTTGACATTGTCACCACCCAGCCCACTCACACCACCAGTGTGACTTTGACAGCTAAAGGGTGCAGGCTACCATCTACAGCAGGAAGTGCATCAAGCACGTATACAGGCAAGAAATTAAATTACATCACAATCAACTTCAGTAAATGGGCAGTTCAAAAATGTACTACCCAAAATTGATTGCCGACATGCCGTGGAAAAAACATCCATAATCCCCACTAGGGTTGTAAACACAAGTAGTACAGTAGCAGACAGGCCATAGATATTACGAAAGTCCAATGCCCTTGTGTAAATTGTTGTCACACCAAACCATCCTTGCAAGCCCATGGAAAGGGGAAGCAGGAGTGGCATATGTGTCTGGACCCCAAGCCACAAACACATACACAAGACAAGCTTGAATGGGCCCAGCTGGAACAGACAGTGGATGCTTTCAAAAGCCACAAAGCACCACATGTCACATGAATGCACACTAGACAAACAATATTATGCTTATAAAATAAAAAATAGCCACATACGACCCGGGGGAGGCACCCAGGAGGGGGGAGGTACAGGGTGCACCTCAACACCCACATGCAATGATGTTGAGATAAAAAAAAAAACTCCATGGGCTCAACGCCTTCACGGCCGACCTGTGTGGGAGATAAGTCGCTGTCCTGCTCACCCTGTGGATGGAAATCAGAAGGTGCAGGTGGCACAGTACCCTAACCACACCTATGCGCAGCTTGCCCCTCGACAGCAGCAAGTCTGTGGGACTGGTAAGTCCGGTCCTGTGTGGCGATGGCATGTAGGTCAGCATGCAGCACCTCACGTGATACGTGTGCTTCCTCTTGCAAGGTAGTATGTGTAACACAGAGTTCTGCCTGCATGCCCTCGCATGACATCTGGAGCACCTCCCGGCATGCAAGTAGCTCAGCCGAGATGGTATTCTCAAGCTGCTCCAACCTCTCCTCTGACCGCTTCCTATGGGACACGTTGAGCACAACCAGAGTAGATCTCAGGTATTGATGGTCATATCTCAGGGCCTCCATGTGTGCCTCTACGTGAGCAGCAAGTGCTTGACGCAGAGACACTATTTCGGCCCGGCGTGCCCTGTCTGAGGCCTCCATACCCAGCCTGAGTGAGTGGGCCGTGGACTGTGCTGCCCGCTGCTGGAGCTGTACCTGCCGAGCAGGGTGGAGCACGGATTGGGCCACACATTCCATGCTCTGAGCGATCTTATCAATAGCTGCCCCCTGTTGTTCTGAATTGGCATACATTAATTGCTCCCACTCGGTATACCCCGGTGGCACACGGCCACCGCATTGCCAGACATGGCACCCGCAGGGCCCAAGGAGCCGTGGTCCTTGCTGGATTGGCACCACCCACGCTGGAGGACTACATTCCTCCATTGACATGATGCCCCAGGTATATCAGCAACTGGTGTGGAGTGTGACGGTGCGTCCCAATCCACCACAGGCAGAGGTTCCAACACTGTCTGGCCCCTCAGTGCAGGTGTCGCGGACAGAAGATCATCCACATCAGGATCACTCACCGTCGACGAATGGACATGACGCGCATCCAACTCAAAATTGTGCTCAGAGTCATCCTCAGAGCTAGACTGATTGCCAGCCCTGGACACAATGGTCTGGAGCACAAGTGGGTTCTTGTGATCTACTTCCCCACGACCCCCACTTGTGCCGGGTTGCTGATGTGATAGCAACCCCGTTTCTGCAATGACATCACCATCCTCTGGCTCCACTGCATCATCATCTGTAATGTGAAAAAAACAAACATGAGTGCACATGTCAGAAGCACATAACCCACACACAGTTCACATCACATCGACAGCCAACACATGAAACAGACATATCACACATATCTGAAATTCTGGCATGCATCCAGTGGCATTGATATGCAAACACATCCCAAAGCCGAAATGGATGTGTGTAAACAGTGAAGCCTACACATGTACTGAATGTAGTATATCACCTTCATCACACACCACCTCTGTCAGGCACATGTCACAGGCAGAAATGACAGATGGCAACAAAGAGATGGCACTTACCATAAGCATGTCTGAATAGCCAAATGACCACATCTGCAAGTGAATCCAAACACACCATGACACACGTAATATGCATGTACACATGCATCACTAAATCATCATCACCAATATAGCTTCATCCATCTGCAGCTCAGCCCGTACCGGGCGTCATGGGCCTTGTAGACATAGTAAATATCCCGAGCAAAGTGAGGGCCTGCAAACAGGCATGAGGGACCATAACGTCCAGTATGGTCTGAGCTGCCGGTCCATAAAACCTTCAGAACACCTTGCAGGGCCTGATTGAGCACATTGTGCATTGATTGTGCCCGAAAACATTATTCAGTGTGTCAAATCATCACAGCCAGGCCCCACCAGATTAGCTGAGTGGGCCTGGGCATACACATACTACACGACAGTGCACCTTCAGGATTGTGCCAGTTGAACATAACGGGCGCAATGCTGAAATCTCAGCAGCATTTATGTTAATCAACTACATATTAGTCATTCAACAAAAAAGCTGCAGAGAACACATGTGTAAAAGAACATTTTCACACACACATAAGTGAGTAGCTGCAATGTTGCACTACACACAATTGAAGTTGCTTTCATATGTACATGTGAAAGTGTTAAAAAACACCCATGTTCATATACACCCGTATGGTGATTATGAACAGCATCCTATACAGCCAAGCAAACAGCTACAACACTGCTTGATTTGATGTGTGTGAAAGTGTACACATACACAAGTGCAGGCAGCTCCACAGTCATTATAACCTGATTGGCAGGCTATAATCAATCTGTGGCCTATACCAGTTAGTACAGGCCACAGATTGAACAATCAACTTTGCTAAACACCCGTTAGGGTGTTCCAATACTGAGTACATGTGTCACAGAAAACTGTGTATTGTCAGACAGTGCTGAGTAGTGTCAATTGCATCATCTGAGTTAACTGACAACAAAGCAGATGAGAATGGGACAGTAAGCAGGACACATGATGATCCCTCTGTAGTACACAGATGTGTGCAGAAGGCACTACACCAGTTGAACAGAGTCAGGGTGCCTGACACAGGGAGAGGCCTGTGCCCCACACAGACTATGACACCCTAAACATGTATGTAATGCAGGACTGAGCCAGAGTGAGCATGGAATGGATGATCAAATGCCATTAAATGTATGTCATCCTGGACACATACTACAATGATCATCCTGCCAAGGACATATAGGGGCATTCATGGAATGCACATGGAGCATGAATGGGCACTCATGTCCCTGCGGAACATCTGCCATCTGCACAGTCCGAGTGAGACACCCTGCATCAAGGACAAAGGATGTACCACACAGTATGTCTGGCAGGTTGGCAGGGGGAAGTGTGCATGTACACAGGAGAGTTGAAGAGGCATTGCAGTAGTCCAACATATTACCCACCAGTGCCATGGTGAAATTGGAGTATAGGGGGGTAGAGGGGCAAGGGAGCATGCCTACGTGGAGTACCCGCATGCAGGCAGAACCCACATGCACATCAGTCATGCGATGACATAGTCTGAGTGCTGAGTGGGAAGACGCCCCAGGCTACATGCAGAAGGGTCAGTGAGCTGGAACATGGACTGGAGGGGCAGCTAGGGGACTAGCAGGTGAGTAGGGTGCAAGTGTGTTGACGAGGACATTCCCTGTCTGTTCTACATGTTAGCATGCTGCACAGCAGGCACGCATTAGTCAAGCATTGCATGACTCGCACATGAGAACCATGTACACATAGCATGTAGTGGCAGTCAAGCACAACACATCGCACAAGCAAACCACACATGGGCTGGACAAACATGCAACAACACTCACTGGATGGAGCATCATATGTCAGCATCTCTCCCACTCCTTCACCAATTCTGCTGGGATGAACTCTGCCGTGATTACCTCATGCGGAGTGAATTCTTCCTCCTCAGGTGGTGGCCCACTGCCAGTCACACGAGTCATGGCATAATTGGAGGCACACTTTAGCTTAGCACAGCATCAGAGGTCATCCCAATGCTTTTTGCACTCCTGAGCTGTGGGCACCTCATGTCCGAATGCACTAACACCCTCCCCAACATGCTTCTAGTGGACCCAACGCTGGGCAGGCTTAGTGTGACAATTTGGGTCCACTAGCATATCCCGGTCGTGTTCTGACAAGTAGCCCACAAGGAAGTCCAGTTCCTGCTTGCCAAAAGGCTTCTTCCTCGGCGTGCCAGAGGACGG
This sequence comes from Ambystoma mexicanum, assembly GCF_040938575.1. NCBI lineage: Eukaryota > Metazoa > Chordata > Amphibia > Caudata > Ambystomatidae > Ambystoma > Ambystoma mexicanum. The sequence continues at coordinate 963,125,636 of NC_090933.1, read as the reverse complement.
AGTCATGTCTGGGGTCCCAGCCTCTTGTGCAGGAGCAACTTTCCTCCTCTTGGGCAGTGGTCCTGACCCTGACTGGCAAATGTCACCCTGATCAGTATGGGCAGTGGCACTGGTGGACTGGACCAAGGGAGTGGCAGGTGGAACTAGGACGGAAGCCCTGACTTGTGTCAGTGGCTGCTGGGTGCTCTTGACTCGACCCAGCGCAGCAACCACCGCTGTGCCAAGGTACCGAGACTGTCCTGGCTGGCAGACTCACAGCAGGGGTGGTTTCAGCTGCATCTGCCCATGACGTTGCCAACACCCGGCTGCTCGGGGCAGTAGATGACAACACTGCCCCAGGGACATGTGCCTAGGTCAGAGCAGCCCTGCGTGGACTTACCTTGTGCCTCCTGACCACCTGAAATTCTGCATGGGAATCATCAGGTGCCAACACATCATGCGCTGGCAGACCCTGAGCATGGGTGGTGGTCATCAAAGCTGCACCTGCAGCTACCATTACCATTGGGCCCCTGGCAGTCGATGAAACTGACTGCTGGGTCACATGGGCGCCAGTGTCAGATGCAAGAGCTGCATCTCTCAGAGCCGCAGGGTGTGGTGGCATGACTGCACCAACATGTGGCAGAAAATCCTGCCGAAGTGGCAGGTACCCCTGCCTCTTCCCCCTCTGCAGCCACCCTCGGCACCCTGGATTCACCCTATCCCTGGTCACCCTGCCCATGTCCCTGACCATGCCCACCACATGGAGGACGCCCAGCTGAGGCACCCCTCACCTTTCGTGGCCTCTCAACCATGGCACAGATGTAGTAGTGCCAATGGGCGGTGTACATGACAATTTACCTGGGAAATTGGGGTAAAGGGGGTGGGGTACTAAATGTAAACAGGACCCCTGTGCGCCTGCAAGGCTGTATGTGACCCCGGTGAGAAAATGACGGGTCACGCAGCGCTCAGGCAATCCCAAAACTGCAGTAAAACCGTGCACGCAACCCCGGTAGCCCACGTGAGTGGAATTAACCTCCCGCAGTACGCGGTGGCACCCAGGGACACAAAAAATGCATAGGCGTGGGACACACAGGCTACTATGACCTCGAAAATGGGTAAGCGATACACAAGGGGACCTGCAGTGGGAAAAATAGAGCGCACGACTCACCGTCTGACTAGTGTGGTAATAAAAAACACACGTAGGCAAGACCCCGCCAAAAGAAGAGATACGTCCTCGATCTGCTGTGAGGTGATGGCGCGTGAAACAAGAAGTAGCAATACATGCGTCGGTCTATACAAAAAGCACGTACAGCGAACTGCTGTGCCCCGCTCACCTTTAAACCATGCTGAGGGAAAAGCCTGCACGCGTCAAGTCACTTACGCGCTTAGGCCCTTTCCTCGAATTACAAACATTGACACGCGGACGTGCTGTTTTTGCACGTGCGGATTCACTATGCCCCTGTGCTTAGGGAAACGCCTGTGCGTGCCACATCACTTACGCGCTTATGCGCTAAGGCCCTTTCCTCGAATTACACGCTGATGTGCTATTTTTTCACGTGCCAATTCACTCTGCATCAAGCTGGCCACGCGACAACACATGGAAGACCATGCTCCTGCCCAGAAGGACATTTTTCTGCCCCTCAGAGCCCCGGGAGCCTCCTACAAGCCATCTGCTGCTGCCTGCCTGCCCACCTGCCTGCTGCCAACAGTGCCCTGCAATTTGGTGCTTGCACATCAGCCATATGCAGGGGTCCAGTTGCTGTGACCACCCCTGCTTTAACAGAAAACTCCTGACTGGTATTCCATCGCTCCACAGCCCAGCCCCAGGAACCAGTTGCCCACCCACACCTGCCTCGGGGGTTGCCATGTCTGACACAACACCATCTGGCACCAGTGGCAATCCCCCAGCACAGAGGCAGAAGGCTGCCAGCTTCACTGACAATGAAGTTGGCATCCTGGTGAAGCAAGTCCTGGGGCATTATGATGCCCTCTTCACACCATCGCACACCGACAAGGAAGGACTAAGGAGGATCTGGAAGGACATAGTGGGTGCCATCAACGCGGAGGGGGTGGCACCCATCGACATCAAACATGTTCAGAAGTGCTGGGAGGACAAGTCCAGGATCCTCAAGAAGGCCCGTCGCCTCTTGGACGCAGCGGATGCAGTGGGGCACCGGGTCCACCTTACCACCCATCAGATGAGGGTCCTGGAGTGCATTCACCCAGTGCTTCATCACCAGATCATCAGGATGCAGGCACGTCTGGAGTCGAACGGTAAGTGCCCATGCATTCCCGTTTAAAACAGTGCATGTTACAGTGTGGTGCTAGTTAGCTACTTGGCTGTATGTGTGACATGGTTCATGTATGGATGTGTGTGTGCAGGGACATGATGTTGCTGAATCTGAGTCCAGTCAGGCATGACACACATAGATGGTGTATGTGTTACAATGCATCATGCGGAGCAGCATGCGGAATGCACACATGTATGCATGCTTGTGTCTGTACTTGGACATGTTTGGGGTGTGAGAGATGGGTGCTGCTGTCATGGACGTGCATGGTGTACATGTCCGTGTGTCTGAGTAGTGTGTGAGTGACAGGTAAATGCCATGGATGCATGACACATGTCCTTGACGATGTGTTGCTCCACTGATACAGCCTAGTCATCCTTGTATCCACGGTGTCTTGGGGTATACAGGGACAGATGCATAACGCTCAAGTGATGTGTGTGCATGTGATCAGCATGTCACATGAGGCATGTGGGTTTCAGCCCACCATTGGATGTTTCTACGGTCCCTTGGACATGGATGCAAATGTTTGTTGCATGTGCCATGGCTGTTCCTGCATTTGTGTTGCCTGCACTGACCCATGGGTTGTGGAGGGACATGATGGAAGTGACGTTTGACAGTGGCACTCATGTGCTATTGCTTTGTGCCTAGGGGACTATTGTGCAGTACCCTGATGCTTGTGTTCAATGTCTCCCTTTACACAGCGCTGAATGAAGAAGAGGGCAGAGATGGCGCTGTGGAGGAAAGAGGCAGGGATGCCTCCACCGGCCGGCGACGCAAGGCCCACTCACCCTCCCAGGAAATTCCATCATCCAGGAATGAGGGGACTGGTGCAGCATCCGCCACTATGGCTACAGCGGAAGGGTTGGGTGAGCCCTCACAGGGGCTGGTGATGGCAGAAGATGGTGCAGAGACATCCAGGTTGGTGGTGTGTACGGAGAAGGAGGAGGCTGCTTCAGAGCCGCACATGGGGCCTGGTGGGCGTGGTACCACTGGTGCAAGTGGTGCAGTCCAGGGGCAGGGGCAGGAGGCAGCAAAGGTCGCTGCGGAGGGGCCTGTGCATGTCACTGTTCCTGACACTGTTAGTGCATCACCATGCACCAGCAGGGATGCCCCGTCCCAGGCCCATCCGCAGATAGGGGGGAGGTCCATGTCATCTGGCACTCCTCCACCTGCGGACGTGGGGACCCGTGACAGGATTGAGTCCTTCCTGATTGGTGTTGCATTGCACACACGTCATTCATGATGACGGGCTTGCTCCATGGGGGGACCACGCACGTCATCACGAAGAGATGTGTGCCAACGTGGCCCAGTTGCAAGGGCTCCTGGTCGGGGGTTTCCTCCATGTGTCACACTCTCTTGCGGCCCTCTCCTCCTCTGTGCACACTATACTGTAAGAGGATTCAATTCAACACAACAGCTAAGTCAATGCCTAGTCTGGGATACTGAATGGAAACCCTTATTGATATATCTTTATGTCCAGTTCATGCGTTCTGGATGACTACCCCTATATAACACCCCTCTATTGTAATCCCCCTGACCCCACTGAGCCAAGAAGTAGTTCTGTTTTGCAAGTTAAAAGGTTTATTTGATAATTTAAACAATAGATATATATATCACACTGTAGAATAAATTAATAATTGAATATCACACTTAATCTGATCAGTAATCAATAATGGATAGTCTGGCACTAGCACACTTCTTTATAATCAATGATGAGTGGTTATAGGATGATTAAGATAGCAACAATACTTTTATGGTTTCAAATGGATGCAAGGTGGAATGAAAATGCAGTACAGAAAATACTCAATATGCGTTCAACAAAACAATGTAATCACTTTTCTCTGGCAATCCCCTCCCCCCTTTATGCAATGCAAGGAAATGGAAGGAAAGCACACAGTTCTCAGAAATGCAATCAACTGTAATTCAGTTCACCCCAGCAAACTTAGACTACAGAAGTTGGAAACACAGGCCCAAAATGCTTTTACATGTGCTGGCAATGAAGTGAAAAATATGCTAAAATGCTTTTAATTCCCTCTAGGAGGTTCAGGGTGAGTGAAATATACTTGGGATGAGTTCAGGCTCACTTTAGCAAGGATCTAGGATGTAACTAGCAGGTTAAACGAAATTTTGGCAACTGAAAGCAAGAAAACTGCTGTTTTCACACGTTGAGAAATTTGCAAATCGCGGCAAATTCGCGAGTGCGTTTTTCGCGATTGCGGCAAAACTATAGGGGGTAGGAATGCGGTTCTAGGTTCGTAGAAAAGCCACGATTCCCAGCTTTCAGAGGAAAGTTACTGCAAGTCTCTACGACAAACGGTCGCGGAGAGATGAGCGATTTTGTGAAGGTTGTTTTTCGGATTTGAAATTTTAAAGTTCCAAAAAGACAAGTGCAGCTTGCAACTAGAAAATGACAGGTGACAGCTTTGCAAATGACAGGTGACAGTTAGGAGGCAGTTCTACTTAGATTAAAATAGATTGAATTATATTATTTTAACTAAGAGATTGGTTCTGCACAGTTCTGCTATGTACTCACACTATATTTTTGAATCAGGCCTCGCCACGGATCTGGTCAGGTTTTGGACTGGACTCCGGTCTGTCTCGGCACTTCACAATGATCTGGGTCAGCTCTCTGGTTCTGCTAACAGTGGTCTGGGTCAGCTCTCTGGTTCTGCTAACAGTGGTCTGGGTCAGCTCTGCTCTCTCTCTAGCCTCTCTGGATTCTGGAGATTGATGGATTTGAAGTCTGGATCTCTGGATGTGGTATGGTCCGGCAGAGTGCGTTGCAGCAAATGGAATTGAAGGTCCCTATCTGTCCTGTCTGTCTGCTTTTATCTGTTTTTAAAATGGGTGTGTGTGCAGCATCACTAGGCTCTTTGCCATTGGCCCAATTCTCCCCTCTCCCATGATTGGGGAGGAACTGTGAGTCAGAGTGATGCTGTAGGTTTTATGGGTCAGAGGATCCTCCCCTGTCAAATTGCACACAATCTATATTTGATAAAAAAAAACATATTTCATAGCTACACAGTGGTTTGAAATTACATGCACCCATCATGCATTACAGGAGGTATACCCTGTCCAAATCTGCTCTTCCTGGGAGCTTGCATTCAGAAATGGCAATATTTGCACTTTTTAACTGATTTTGCAATTTCGGACATTAACCCAAATTTACACACATGTGCGCAAGGAGTATGGACATTACTTGATGAAGTGTCAGATTTTTCACATGCACACATTTTGAGTAATATCCTATTTTCCGCTAAAACCCCCCTGAACATACCACCGGGTCCTAACACGTCTTAAAATGTGGCCAGAAAAATCACAAGAATTATGGTGTCATTTAAATAATTTTCACAAGTCCGTACTATGAGTTATTCATCTTTTTAGAGTTATGTTCTGGCCCCAAAGGGGTGTGGTTTCCCCCCAGCACAAGGTTGAATTTCTGGTTTTTCCAGTTCTGCCAAGCCAGCTTGCTCTCACAGGCAGTGCCCCTCCCCTGTCCTTCCAGGAGGAAGCTCCATTTACGACTCCCGCCAATAAAACATTTGCCTGAGTCAGGACAGGGCTTTGTTCAGAGCTCCTGTATTCTGTGGGGGCTCCCCTTAATTCAATTATCAGAGAGATGGCATATCCTTAGTGTGGCCAGCAAAAGGCAGATAGGCCTGGGAACACAGCTGTGACTCAAGTTTCACTCCTGATGGGGGGTAGTTGCCAGGCAAAATTGGAATCTCTTTAAGCCAGTTTTTAGCTACATGTCATTTCTGTTCCCCGGTTTTCTGCATTTAAATAAACTAACAATTTTACATATGCAGCTAGAATGCTGATTCTAAGTTTAAAACTATGACATTTAAACAATTGCAACCTATGTGACACTCAAAAGTAGGTCACTCATTTCTTTTAAACATTTAGATTTTTAGTGTCTTTCAGTCCAAATTTACTTAAACTGCTGAAATCCATAGCTCAGCCAGTCTTGTTATAAACCTTCAAGTCAATTCAGAATATAACTTTACATTGGATCCACCTCTCAGTAAGTCTTTCTTTGGCTTGCTTTGGGTTCATTTATTCAGTTTTCTACAAAAAAGTAAAATCTGGTGTTGTTTTAAAACGCCGGCTTTTTGATAGTGGTGAGTACTGGTACTGCACCCCTTTTTGGGATTCAAGAAAATATATTCCCAACAGTTATGGGTTTGCTTTTGGCAATCAGCATTGCCATTCCCAATGGTTTCAGACTACTGTGTGGGTAGTCCAATGGTGGTTTTAGGCAGTGTCCTTCTGTGCCCATAACATCGGCAAAAATGAGTGGCAACCTATTCTTCATGCATTTCCCTGTGCATTTTCTGATGTTTTCCATGTCAGTACTGCACAGTTTTGAGGTAGGGCTCGGATGCATGGGTAAAAACATCCCACAAGCCCCCCTCTTGCGATGGCCATTCTATTTACCTAATGGGACTCGCAAGACCTGGGATGTTTCCTCATCTTCTTCCAATAGATGGCACAGTTCAGCATCTTTTTCTCCATCCGGTCGGATCGATCGGTTCTCCTCGCCGGTCCTGATGGGAAGATTGGGCGGTACCCTGGGCCCGTTGCGTCTCTGCTCCCGGTCTCCGGATCGTCCTCCTTGGCCCGTCTCCCGGTTTTCTTTCTCCTAGGACGACAAAGGAAGAGCGGCAATACCTATTCATGGACATTTTTCCCCCACCATTGATATAGTGGGGTGGCATATGCATTTCATCATAACGAAACATTACATTCTTATTTTGAAAAAAAAAACAGTATAACTAAGAGACAGTTTCATGCAAATCACAATATTTTAGAGACTAGATGTGGTATGTTTTATGGTTGGAACTGAATTAGTCTGAGACAGTACCCGCTAGGATTCCAGAGGATTCCTCCAGTTGTTGCCGAGTGTGCCTGGGATGGCAACATTTCAACTGGTTAATGTGGACCCACTTGTCTTCCCCCTCTGCCAAACCGCCTTTGGGGATGTGGATTTTGTAGGCCACATGGGAGATCTTGTCGATGATCTCAAAGGGTCCCTTCCATGTAGGCAAGAATTTCCGCTGTTTTGCCTGGTTTCTTTGGAAGTTGTATAGATAGACCCGGTCCCCCACCTGATATTCCTTCCTGGAAGTTTTCAGGTCATAGTGGGTCTTCATACTCTCAGCTGATCTTTCTAGATTCCGCTGAGCATAAGCAAAAGCATGTTGAAGGTGTTTCCTTAAATTCTCCACATACTCATGAGTTGTGGAGGCATTTATCAGTGTCTGCTCTTGGGTCCTATAGAGCAAATGCTGAGGAAGCACCATCTTGCGTCCAGTCATCAACTCGAATGGTGACATTTTGGTTGCAGATGAAGGGGTAGATCTGATGGCCATTAGGACCAGAGGTAATCGGATATCCCAACTTGGCCCAGAATCTGCCACAAACTTCTTTAATATGCTTACAATGGTTCGGTTATATCTCTCTACTGCCCCAGAAGAAGCTGGCCGGTAAGCAATATGCAACTTCCTTTTGACCCCCAGTATCTCCCACATCTTTGTCATCACTTCACTGGTGAAGTGGCTACCTCTGTCTGACTCAATCCTTTGAGGTAGACCAAAACGGGAAAAGATGTGGTTAATCATCAAGGCAGCTGCAGTTTCTGCCTTGCAATTTGGGGCTGGGAGACATTCCACCCACTTGGTAAACAAGCATGTCACAGTCAACATGTACTTATTCCCCCTAGCAGAGCGAATCACGGGGCCTACAAAGTCGATTTGTAAATCTGACCATGGCAGTGTCATCCCCGGCTTTTGGAGAGGCGCTCGGTGCGTGAGGGATGATGGCTGAAATTGTGCACACACAAGACACCCCTTCAAGTATTGGTCGAGGTCCTGCCCCATGTGTGGCCAGTATGCAACCTCTCTTAAGATTTCCAATGTTGTGTGAAACCCCCTATGACCGGCGGTGGCCGCATCATGGGCGTGACTTAACATCAGGCTTTGGAATGAGGTAGGAACCACCCACTGATCGTGGCCAGCTTTGGATTTCCTTACCAGCAAACCGTCTTGGATTCGGAACATTTTTGGACATTTCATCAACCTCTTTCCCAATGTAATCGGTATCCGTCAGGGGAAAGTTCTCAGGGTCCCCAATGTGCTGGTAAAATTTACCAATTATTGGATCCCCCTTCTGAGCGGTAATCAAATCAGCATCAGGGGTCTCCTTACTCCATTGTGCAATTGAAAGGTCGTTGTGAGCATTTGTCTGAGACCTAGTGATAGCAGTGACCTGGATTTCCCCCAACAGGGACTCAATCTCAATTAGATCCCCTTGGATGGCCCTGGTTTTGGCCAGCTGATCAGCTAAGTCATTTCCAGTTTTGTCTGGTCCCTCTACTTTGGAATGACCCTTGATCTTTTTCCAATAGATGGTCATCTCATTCGAGGTGACCAGATCATCAATGTTTTGGATCAACTTCCCATGTTTCAAGGGTTTGTTGTTAGCACATAACATGCCTCTGGTTTTCCAATTAACCAGATGCTCCACGAACCCGTTCCGTACATAATCCGAATCTGTGATTATGACCAGTTCATGGAGTTGATGCTGGACAGCAGTGAGGATGGCCTGATGCACAGCCATCAATTCTGCCACCTGACTACTTCGGGGACCAATTTTGTATCCAGCGGAGGGTTCTGGGGACTCATTCACCCATGCATTCCCTACGCCGGCCACCAGTTCTTTCTCCCCGTTGTTGTCAACATGGTAAGAGCATCCATCCACATAGACAGTGGGCATTCCCTGACACTTGTCCTCTTCAAAGACTTTGTGTGGGGAATTAAGGTATGCCTCTGTGTTGTCCTTGATTTTTAGACTTTCGTCCTCGAGACAGTTTTCTCTGGCACAATCATGCAAGTCAGCCAGACCTTGCGCGAGGGGACTCTTCTTGTTTTGGCCATATCTGACCTCCACAGGAAAGCCTTGCATTGACAGAATCCAGGAAGTAATTCGGGAATTACTCACATTTCCGGCCCGGATTCTGTCACTTTGGAGATATTGCAGAGGCTGGTGTGGAGTCTCCACTATGATGTGTTCCCCCTGGATAAACAGGCGGTAATTCTTCAATGCCCACACCGTTGCCAGGAGTGCCTTCTCACAATCGTTGAATTTTTCCTCCACAGAGGATAAAGTTTTGCTCGCATAGGAGATTACTTTATTGACCTTGTCATGCTTTTGGTATAATACTGCCGTCAAGCACGTATTAGAGAACCCCGTCTCCAGGAAGAACTCCTTGTTTCTGACAGGGTAAGCTAGGCAAGGCGCTTGTGAGAGGCTTCTTTTGAGTTGTCTTATTGCCTCGGCTTGTTCTGGACCCCATTCCCACTTGACCCCCCCCTTCAGGAGATGAATCAGGGGTCTGGTGATCTCTGCGTAGCCCTCAATGAACTTTCTGCTGTAATTAGTCAGTCCAAGGAGGCTCCTTAGTTCCCGCAGAGTTGTGGGGTCTTTCAGTTTCTGAAGTGCTTCCACTTTCTTTTCCTGGGGACAGAGACCCTGAGGAGTAATCTCATGCCCCAAGAAATTAACACGGGTTCTACACCACTGTGCTTTCTGAAAGGAAAGTTTTACTCCGGCGGCCCTCAACTGTGTCAGAACATAACGGATCTCCGCTATGTGTTCCTCCACAGATGAACTTTTGATGAGGACATCATCTACATAAGCCAGGTTACCCCTCGCACCCAGGTCGGGCATGGCCTTATGTAGGAAAATATTGAACACATTACCGGAGTTAAGGTATCCGAAGGGAGTCCGGGTCCATGTATACTGCTGGCCCCCAAAGGTAAAAGCCAGCTTGTATTGGCCCTCCCTACTGACCGGCACGGTCCAGTATCCATTGGTCAGGTCTATTGCAGTGAATACCTGTGACCCCTGAATCTGTGCCAGCCCTTGGTCAATGTAGGGCAGAGGCCATCGGGAAGTATGGACCCGTTTGTTGAGCTCCCTGAGGTCGGCGCAGAGTCTCCACTGGCCGTTTGGCTTCAATATTCCCAGCACCGGATTATTGAAGGTGCTGTGGACTGGACGGATTATTCCCCTGGACTCAAGGTTCTTAATTATTTCAGTAAGGGACTCCATTGATGCGAGAGGCAAGCGATATTGCTTCACAAACACTGGAGTCATGCCAGGGTCCGTGGGGATTGTTGTTGTGTGGATGTCAGTGCGACCACAGTCATATGAGTCTACCGTAAAGAGATCTTGGAAATCCAAGAAAACTTGTTTCAACTTTTGATTTTGTTCCAGAGTCACACAGGCATCAGCTAGGTTGACTCTCTCTTCCACCATCTGCCTGAAGCCTGGAAAGACTTCTGGTTTGGCTATCTCCGCGGCCTCCTCCAGCTGGGTGGAGAAGTCCCTGGTCAGAGTGCTGATTTGGACCGGAGGCTTCAGGTGGGAAAGGCAGCCCTCATGGACCTGAAAAATCACCTCATCCCTCCTGAATTCACAAGTCACATCTTCCTTACCATAAGGGCAAGAAGTGTACACCAGGAAGTTCCCCCCAGGCCGGGTAAAAATCCTGTCTGGTGTTGTATTGTCATCACTGTCACTGTCAAAGCAGTCCTTGGGGATTGGCCCTAACAGTTCATTACCTAAATCTATGGAAAAATGTCGGTCATCAACCGCCATTCCAATAATGGTGCCTGCGGCTAGAGTAATAATCTTTAAGTCGCTGTTATCCACCTCTATTGGAATGGTGTCATGTTCTATGTTGACTAATGGAGTTGGGTTTACCCCTAATCCTTGCAGTTGGAGAGAAGCATTTAGATGTATGTAAGCATCAGGGTTTTTCAAATGTTGTCCTCTTTTAGCTTTCACTTCCAGGGAGAATTGTCGGGTCCTTTCTGGGATGGTGACTTCCTCTTTAATCTGAATTTCAACTGCATAAGGTAGCAATTGAGCTGACCTAAATGCTTTTTCTGGATCATCAAAGCCCATGGGATTATCCGCTAATCGGGACCAAGCTTTGAAGTTTATTAGGTCCAAACTAATGGCAAAGCGATTGAGAATGTCACTGCCTAAGTAAAAGGCGGCAGGGACGTCTCGCACGACCCAACAATTATGGACTATGCTCTTGTTGCCAATGGAGATTTTGAGCATGCACCTGCTTGGCAGGAGCTGTTTGGAATTAGGTGCTTCCAGGTCCATTTCACATTTGTCTATCAGTTTGAATGTGGGAATGGCTGGATCTTTTGGGAGTTGGCGGAACATGGCTTCGCTGATGAAGCTCTTACCGTTGTTCACACACACTCGAGCGAGAACAGAGTCCTTCCCATCATTTAACTGGACAGGGATGAACAACTGCTCTCCAATTTGCTGAATATCAGTCAGGCTCTGAGATGATTTCACATCTTTCTGGACCATAGGAGTGGGAGTTTCTGATTGTGGATTAGTATAGAATCTCAGAGTGTTTCCTTCCAGCGTGGAGTACCACTTTAGACTGGAAGGAAGGTTGATTTTCAGAAATAGAGAGGACCCCCCATCACCAGTCTGTTGTCCTACTGCTATTACTGTCACGTCTGGAATTTGGTTATTCTGGAAGTGAAATTCTACTTGGTCAGATTTTTGTTCAACCATGTGGCAGGTGCCGTTTAAACTAACATGGTTGACACTCTGTTTTAATTTTATTGGTCGGCTAGTCTGGGTCCAAAGGACCTTGTTTACGCAATCTATTAGGGGTGACAACCTTCTCAGGAGGTCATTCCCTAGTAAACAAGGGGTGCCCTCTGGAGTCACAACTATGACCGGGTGTTTCACCTTGTGTCGCCCGATCTTAATGTCCAAGTCTGCAGTCCCCTCAACGGGAATTTCCTTCCCGTCAAAGTTCTGCAGTTGTCCAGGAAGAGAGGTGAGAGGAATTTGGTAATTCTCTCCCCTTCCTGCATTCAGTTCGTCAAGGGCCCTTCTGGACAGAAGGGTAGCTTGAGATCCAGTGTCCACCAGTGCCAAAATTGTACCCTGCCCCTGTACTTGTACCGGGGCATAGTATCTTCCCTCCTTCTCCTCAAGGGGGCACAGATAATGCACATTTTTGGACAACTGGTGGGCTAACTTTCTGGTTTTGGACATTGCAAGAGAAGAGATTTGGGCAGAATTCTGTGGAGAGACTTGGGAATTTGAAAGAAAAATTTGGCAACTGGAGATCAGAGCCATTGTGGGTTCCCCTGGCTCCGGTTCCGGGCCGCCCCCCCCCTTTTTGGAGGCAGGCACCAGGATGGGTTTGAACCAGGGGATTTTCTTGCTGTTGGTTCTGGGATGAGATGGTGGGCGGCGGTAGCTCAGTCTCCACATCTCCCCAGTCTGGATTTGCATCCCTAGGGACCCATTTTTCTTTGGGAGGAGTTCCCCCCTCTCTGAAGGAGAAGATCCTTTTCCCAGGATCCTCTGAGGATCCCTCTCCCTCAAATTGGAAGATCTGTACCTCCTCCTCAAACTGAGTCTGTTTGGGTCTTTTATTTCTCCTACCCCCCCTCTGCTCCTTAGGAGGCAGGCTTTCAGGGGCAAGAGATTTTGTTTCCGGTTCCTGGGTTTCCAGGGGCTGTTTACAAGTGAGGAAGGAAGCTTCCTCCAAGGCTTTACACCCCCCTTCCCCTTGTGCCTCCTCCCTGGGAACCGGTGAGTTATCGGGGTGCTGCCCCCGTCATTGTTCTGGAGCACCAGGTCCAGAGTTGGGTGCGTTCTGCGCCGGCATGCCGATCTGAGGGTTCTGCTGAGCCCTCAGTATTTGACCCAGATCCCGTGCCATATTTTGGACCTGGCGCTCTAACTGGGAAACCCGCTCAGGCTGATACGGGGCCCTGTTTTCTCCCCTGGGCTGATCCCGGGAAGGGTAGCTATCCCTTCTTTGGTAGTACCCCTGGTTGGGAAGATTTGGATACCCCTCCACCCTTGGCCTCCCCTCTCCCGGATTAGGTTGTCTGGGCTCAGGGAATTGGGGAAAGAAGGATGGATGATTTTGGGGCTGGAAGTTGGGTGGATACCTGGGGAAGAAGTTCTGCCCAGGGTTTGGAGAATTTCTGCCCTCCAATGGGAAGTTAGGAGGGAAGTTCCCTGGGTTAGGTGCTTGGATGGATCCCCCCCCTTGGGCTGGAGGAGTCCACACATAACCCAGGATGGGTCTGTTTCCCTTGTACCGGGGGCTTACATAATCAGGAGAGCGAGGGACCCCATTTGTGGGGCTGCCTCCCTGGCCCCCTGTCTGTGACTGGCCGGAGGACCTTCTGGGCCTAGCATTATTAGGTGCAGGTAGGTTTTTAGGCCCCCCCATCTCCAACTCTAAAACGGGGTGACCTTTACCTCTGCCACCTTGGCAGCAGCAGGGGTGTTGTTGGCTTTGGGGTTTTTCTGGGCATTACTTTTGCTATCTACCGGTTTCTGCACCTCATAGATCCGGGTAGCCTGTTCAATGACCCAGTCTAAAGATCTTTTCTCGTGAAAATCCCTCACGAGCTGGGTCATTATGTATTTGGGCAAGGCATGAAAAAATTTATTAATGAATTCTCTACTGTCTGTGCGCACCCTTCTGGTGGTCTGCGCAAAAGCACGTTTCAGTTCTTGCACAAATTCTTGTGGGGCCTGATCCTCCCCACATTGCAAATTGTAGGCTGCCTTGCGAGCCTCTTGAGGATTTCTGTGAACAGAAAAATGTTTCAAGATGGCCGCCTTATAGGTGGACCATCTTAAATGATTTTGGTCCTCCAGCCCCGCAAAGAAACTGGAGTATTCCGGGGAGAAGGTCCACTTTACATATTGAATACAGCTTTGGCTGTCCTTCAAATGAAAAGTCTCCATCATTTGCTCATAGAGCTCCAAGTGTTCCCAAACAGAATACTTGGCGTTCTTATGATAAGGCGTGATGACACTCCTGATCGCCTTAATCTGCTTTAAGGGGTCCTTAAGCAAGGCCCTTTTTGCCTTGCTGGCCCTTTTGGTTCGGGTAACCCTGGTCCATTCATCTTCTGACTCAGAGGCACTGCTCCCCGAGGTTCTCGTCAGATCTTCCAGGTTTTCCCGGATTCTGCGAGCCTGGGAATGGCTGGCAGAATGTGGGGACCTGGTCTCCTGTGTCCTGTACCGCTCAGAGGAGTCTTCAGATCCCTCCTTGCTGCCAGGATTTGATGGGTACCCCCCCCACTGACCTAACTGGGCAGAGGTTTTCAGGATGCCCTTAATGGGCCTACTCACCTGGGGTTCCCCATCAAATTGCACCGTGCTTGGGTGCCCATACCCGGCTGCCCGCCCCTCCATTCCTGGGTGGTACTGGCCTATGAGCCCCATGCTTCTGGCTGGATAGTAATCTGCCATCCCTGTGGCCCTGTGCTCATGTGCGCCAGGGGACATGGGGGTGGCAGAGTCCAGGGACTGAGAGAAATAAAGGCCTCTGGTACTAGGGCTCCTGGGGTTATGCTCAGGAGTTTCTCTTTCCCAGCGAACCTCATCTCTATCCGCCCCTGCTCCCTGTTGCAATGCAAGAGCCTGCGCCTTCAGTTCCTCAGTTAAGGCCTTACTAGCCTCTATCAGTCTCTCCTGCATCGCTACCTGTTGTTGGAGTCTTTCATTGTGCTGGCAGAGAGCCTCATTCTCTCTCTGTGCCTCCTGATTGGTCCTGGAGCACTGGGCCAGTCTTTGCTGCAGGAGGGTTACCTCCTGAGCTGTGTCCCTATTGGCCTGCTCTTTTCTTGCCAGAGCATCCTCCACCTTCCTGGTGTGCTCTAACAAGTTATGGTGTTCTTTTTGGAGGTCACCCAGTCCCTGGAGGGCCAGGTGATTTTCTTCCATTTTCCTTTTTAAGTGGCAGACTTCCTGGCCTAAGGTATCCCTTTCCTGACTAAGAGCCTGCATCTGTGCCGCCAGGTCGTCCCTTTGCCTTTGGAAGGCACCAGCTTTCTGGCGCTCCTGGTCAAATTCTGCCTGGGTATCCAGGTCTTTCAAAATCAGTTTATTGCTCTCTGCCTTCTCCCTATCTAGGTGGCTTTGCAGGGTGACTACCTGCTCAGCACATGCCCTATTGAAGTCTAACTGTTGCTCCAGCTTTTTCTGGCTCTGCAGTAGGGATCCAAACCTTCTTGGTACTCCTTCTGCAAGGCCAGATATCTGGTATCCTGGTCAGCCTTTTCCTGTTGCAGGATGTCCATATCCCTCTTTGTTTTAATGATGTGCTGTCTACTCTCATTTTCTGACTCCTGGCTCCCCTGCAGCCTCTGCTCAGAAGAGACCAGGTCAGATTGGACCTTCTCTAACGCCATCTGTCGCTTATTCGCCAGATCTTGGCTTTCAGTACATTTATCCTGCATGTCTCCCATATATAGGTACAGGTATGCCGCTATCCTAACCATCTTGTCTTGTTCATCCTTAGCTTTAGGAGCCATGTATAGTTCACTCAGGGCCACATGTAGGGGACCCTGATCTCCCCATATATCTGACCCTGTTTCAGTGACCTGTTGCGTGATGGCCTGCAACCAGACCATGCGGTCCTGGTGAGTCCACTCACCTCTCACAAATAACT
Organism: Ambystoma mexicanum; assembly: GCF_040938575.1. Taxonomy (NCBI): domain Eukaryota; kingdom Metazoa; phylum Chordata; class Amphibia; order Caudata; family Ambystomatidae; genus Ambystoma; species Ambystoma mexicanum. The sequence goes on along the minus strand of NC_090933.1, from coordinate 963,109,832 downwards.
TATGTAAGAAGTGCTCTCTGGCTATTTTCATGTCTACTAAGGTCGTCATTCTAGAGATTGGTCTCTGTCCTGACTTACAGAAATTAGTATTTTATTTTTGCAAAACAGACCTTTTTCTTAGAGCGTTCCTTTGAGGAGTGCTTTACAGCGTAACACAGCGTGTGATCCGACCGGATATGTGTATCTGGTCAGCTGGCACGCTGTATTAATCTGCACAAGTGATAGATCTAATCCAAACGTCCGGCACGAGCCCCCAATTTGTAAGAGGATTCAATTCACCACTACAGCTAAGTCAATGCCTAGTCTGGGATACTGAATGGAAACCCTTATTGATATATCTTTATGTCCAGTTCATGCGTTCTGGATGACTACCCCTATATAACACCCCTCTATTGGAATCCCCCTGACCCCACTGAGCCAAGAAGTAGTTCTGTTTTGCAAGTTAAAAGGTTTATTTGATAATTTAAACAATAGATATGTATATCACACTGTAGAATAAATTAATAATTGAATATCACACTTAATCTGATCAGTAATCAATAATGGATAGTCTGGCACTAGCATACTTCTTTATAATCAATGATGAGTGGTTATAGGATGAATAAGATAGCAACAATACTTTTATGGTTTCAAATGGATGCAAGGTGGAATGAAAATGCAGTACAGAAAATACTCAATATGCGTTCAACAAAACAATGTAATCACTGTTCTCTGGCAATCCCCTCCCCCCTTTATGCAATGGAAGGAAATGGAAGGAAAGCACACAGTTCTCAGAAATGCAATCAACTGTAATTCAGTTCACCCCAGCAAGCTTAGACTACAGAAGTTGGAAACACAGGCCCAAAATGCTTTTACATGTGCTGGCAATGAAGTGAAAAATATGCTAAAATGCTTTTAATTCCCTCTAGGAGGTTCAGGGTGAGTGAAATATACTTGGGATGAGTTCAGGCTCACTTTAGCAAGGATCTAGGATGTAACTAGCTGGTTAAACGAATTTTTGGCAACTGAAAGCAAGAAAACTGCTGTTTTCACACGTTGAGAAATTTGCAAATCGCGGCAAATTCGTGAGTGCGTTTTTCGTGATTGCGGCAAAACTATAGGGGGTAGGAATGCCGTTCTAGGTTCGTAGAAAAGCCACGATTCCCAGCTTTACTGCAAGTCTCTACGACAAATGGTCGCGGAGATATGAGCGATTTTGTGAAGGTTGTTTTTCGGATTTGAAATTTTAAAGTTCCAAAAAGACAAGTGCAGCTTGCAACTAGAAAATGACAGGTGACAGCTTTGCAAATGACAGGTGACAGTTAGGAGGCAGTTCTACTTAGATTAAAATAGATTGAATTATATTATTTTAACTAAGAGATTGGTTCTGCACAGTTCTGCTATGTACTCACACTATATTTTTGAATCAGGCCTCGCCACGGATCTGGTCAGGTTTTGGACTGGACTCCGGTCTGTCTCGGCACTTCACAGTGATCTGGGTCAGCTCTCTGGTTCTGCTAACAGTGGTCTGGGTCAGCTCTCTGGTTCTGCTAACAGTGGTCTGGGTCAGCTCTGCTCTCTCTCTAGCCTCTCTGGATTCTGGAGATTGATGGATTTGAAGTCTGGATCTCTGGATGTGGTATGGTCCGGCAGAGTGCGTTGCAGCAAATGGAATTGAAGGTCCCTATCTGTCCTGTCTGTCTGCTTTTATCTGTTTTTAAAATGGGTGTGTGTGCAGCATCACTAGGCTCTTTGCCATTGGCCCAATTCTCCCCTCTCCCATGATTGGGGAAGGAACTGTGAGTCAGAGTGATGCTGTAGGTTTTATGGGTCAGAGGATCCTCCCCTGTCAAATTGCACACAATCTATATTTGATAAAAAAAACATATTTCATAGCTACACAGTGGTTTGAAATTACATGCACCCATCATGCATTACAGGAGGTATACCCTGTCCAAATCTGCTCTTCCTGGGAGCTTGCATTCAGAAATGGCAATATTTGCACTTTTTAACTGATTTTGCAATTTCGGACATTAACCCAAATTTACACACATGTGCGCAAGGAGTATGGACATTACTTGATGAAGTGTCAGATTTTTCACATGCACACATTTTGAGTAATATCCTCTTTTCCGCTAAAACCCCCCTGAACATACCACCGGGTCCTAACACGTCTTAAAATGTGGCCAGAAAAATCACAAGAATTATGGTGTCATTTAAATAATTTTCACAAGTCCGTACTATGAGTTATTCATCTTTTTAGAGTTATGTTCTGGCCCCAAAGGGGTGTGGTTTCCCCCCAGCACAAGGTTGAATTTCTGGTTTTTCCAGTTCTGCCAAGCCAGCTTGCTCTCACAGGCAGTGCCCCTCCCCTGTCCTTCCAGGAGGAAGCTCCATTTACGACTCCCGCCAATAAAACATTTGCCTGAGTCAGGACAGGGCTTTGTTCAGAGCTCCTGTATTCTGTGGGGGCTCCCCTTAATTCAATTATCAGAGAGATGGCATATCCTTAGTGTGGCCAGCAAAAGGCAGATAGGCCTGGGAACACAGCTGTGACTCAAGTTTCACTCCTGATGGGGGGTAGTTGCCAGGCAAAATTGGAATCTCTTTAAGCCAGTTTTTAGCTACATGTCATTTCTGTTCCCCGGTTTTCTGCATTTAAATAAACTAACAATTTTACATATGCAGCTAGAATGCTGATTCTAAGTTTAAAACTATGACATTTAAACAATTGCAACCTATGTGACACTCAAAAGTAGGTCACTCATTTCTTTTAAACATTTAGATTTTTAGTGTCTTTCAGTCCAAATTTACTTAAACTGCTGAAATCCACAGCTCAGCCAGTCTTGTTATAAACCTTCAAGTCACTTCAGAATATAACTTTACATTGGATCCACCTCTCAGTAAGTCTTTCTTTGGCTTGCTTTGGGTTCATTTATTAAGTTTTCTACAAAAAAGTAAAATCTGGTGTTGTTTTAAAACGCCGGCTTTTTGATAGTGGTGAGTACTGGTACTGCACCCCTTTTTGGGATTTAAGAAAATTAATTCCCAACAGTTATGGGTTTGCTTTTGGCAATCAGCATTGCCATTCCCAATGGTTTCAGACTACTGTGTGGGTAGTCCAATGGTGGTTTTAGGCAGTGTCCTTCTGTGCCCATAACATCGGCAAAAATGAGTGGCAGCCTATTCTTCATGCATTTCCCTGTGCATTTTCTGGGAAGCTCTGGCCATCATGATGTTTTCCATGTCAGTACTGCACAGTTTTGAGGTAGGGCTCGGATGCATGGGTAAAAACATCCCACAATACGCCAGTTGTTCTCTGTGCCGTCTTCCGGCCCAGATGACACCAGAGTCCCCTGTGGACCTGCCCCAACCAACGCAGCCAGGCTGGTGGAGATCCCATCCTTGCCACAGTCGGGAGTCGGAGCTCCAGCGCAGGTGGTCACCCCAGGCAACGGATGATGTGCAGGCACATTCAAGCAGGGCATCTGCACAATGGCTCCGGGTGTTGTCATCAATCCGGAGTTGGTCGTGGCGGCGGCAGGCAGCAGAAAGGTGGGGGCAGGCTCGGTTTAGGAGGCATGTGGCCTCGGGGCCCTCTACATCATCGGGGCAGGCATCGGCCGGCGGACAGGAGGACCCAGGATTGGGAGTGTCTTCTGTGTGGCAGCAGTTGGTATAGCAAATAGGTGCAGAGCGGGGGCTGGCGTAGAGGGCATGGCTCACAATGGTCAGGGCGGAGAACTCCATGCTCAGGGCATTAAGGCGGGCTGAGTGCCAGGGAAGAGGCCCGCCTCTGGAACATCGACGTGCAGTTCGATGATGCCCTGGCCCGAGACATCAATAAGTGAGCCATCGGACTAGCCTGCCGCCTTTGTATATAGTTTTTTAGGCTTAGGTTTCATTTGGTTTTTATTATTATTTGGAGTTCACAGACTTTGCTCCACTTTTTGTATATAGTTGTATTTTAGATAGGGTTTTAGGTAGGTTTCCTTTTGTTTTGGGATAATGGACCCTTCAGACTTTTGTTTACAATTTTACTGACATGAACACACTTTATTTATTTTTTAACATGGAGTCATGTTTTTTTATGCTTTTCATCTTGGGATTTATTTCTATGGGCTTTGGGGATGGACCACTATTTTGTCATGTTTTGGATTTTTATTTTTCCTTGGATTTCACTTTCCTTTTCATATAGCTTTCATTATTTCTTTATTTGCATGTGTGTTTTCATATTGTCATTTGTTCTTCATTTTTAATACATTTAATTATTCTTCATTCTTGGTGTAGTCTACTATAATTTATTTTGTGCATGTCTCCATGAGCATTGGCTCAGTCATGTGATGCCACTGTGTGGCTCTGTAGGACATTTGTTGATGGGCATGCTGGTTCTTTTCAGACTCTCATGGAATGGGTTATTTAGTTGTGAGTGGGTGCAGTGGATCGTTGGGTGTTTGTACTGAGGGGTGGGGGGTGGGATTTGGGTTGGCATTAGGGCCATGGGTCTGTATAGTTATGACATGGTGTTTGCGGGGACATGAGTCGGGGCCTGCTGGCAGGTGCTGGTCAATTGGGGGGGCATGAGTCGGGCCTGCTGGCAGGTGCCTGTCAATGGGGGTTGGGGGGACATGAGTCGGGGCCTGCTGGCAGGTGCCTGTCAATTGGGGGTGGGGGAACATGAGTCGGGGCCTGCCGGCAGGTGCCTGTCAATGGGGGGGTTGGGGACGACATGAGTCGGGGCCTGCTGGCAGGTGCCTGTCAATTGGTGGGGGGGATATGAGTCGGGGCATCCTGGCAGATGCCCAATAATGGGGTGAGCGGGGGGGTACTTGAGTCGGGGCTCCCAAGTGCATGGTGCCATGTGGGCTGCCTGCGGGGCATGGTAAGAGAGGATGGGCTGCCTGCGGGGCATGGTCAGGGTGGATGGGCTGCCTGCGGGGCATGGTAAGAGTGGATGGGCTGCCTGCAGGGCATGGGGAGGGTGGATGGGCTGCCTGCAGGGCATGTTTGGGGTGGATGGGCAGCCTGCGGGGCATGGTCAGGGTGGATGGGCTGAGTGCAGGGCATGGTAAGAGTGGATGGGCTGCCTGCGGGCATGGGGAGGGTGTATGGGCTGCCTGAAGGGCATGGTCAGAGTGGATGGGCTGCCTTTGGGGCATGGGGAGGGTGGATGGGCTGCCTGCAGGGCATGGGGAGGGTGGATGGGCTGACTGCGGGGCATGGTCAGAGTGGATGGGCTGCCTGTGGGGCAAGTTGAGGGTGGATGGGCTGCCTGCGGGGCATGGTCAGGGTGGATGGGCTGCCTGCGGGGCATGGTCAGAGTGGATGGTCTGCCTGCGGGGCATGGTAAGAGTGGATGGGCTGCCTGCGGTGCAAGGTCTGAGTGTATGGGCTGCCTGTGGGGCATGGGGAGGGTGGATGGGCTGCCTGCAGGGCATAGGGAGGAGTGTATGGTGGACCCCTGTGGTGTGATCTGGCTGCAGGGGGTGCATGTGGCTTCTCACTACACTGCTGCATGAATCTGGGGGTACGGGATTGAGAATTACACACGATTTCGATGGCGCGAGCGGGGTAGGCGTATTCAAGGGGTGCGCAGGAGGTTTACACGCGATTTCGCAGGCGCAAGCGGGGAACGTGTATTATATGGGTGCGCGGGGAGTTTTACATGCAATTTCGCTGGCGCGAGCGGGGTACACATATTCCGAGGGGTGTTTGTGGAGATTTACAGGTGATTTAGCTGGCACGAGCGGGGTACGTGTAGTCAAGAGGGGTGCGCGAGAGTTTTACACGCAATTCTGCTGGCGCGAGCAGGGTACATGTATTCCGAGGGGTGCGCATGGAGTTTTCCATGCAATTTCGCTGGCGCGAGCGGGGTGCGCATATTCCGAGGGGTGCGCATGCTGTTTTACACGCGATTCCGCGTGCGCGAGCAGGGTACGCGTAGTCCGAGGGGTGCGCAGGGAGTTTTACATGTGATTTTGTTGGCACGAGCGGGCTACGCGTATTCCCAGGGGTGCGCGGGGAGTTTGACACGCAATTTGGCTGCCGCGAGTGGGGTACGCATATTCTGAGATGTGCGCGTGGAGTTTTACAGGCGATTTTGCTGTCGCGAGCAGGGTACGTGTAATCCGAGGGTTACGCAGAGAGTTTTCCACGCAATTTCCCTGGCACAAGCAGGGTATGCGTAATTCGAAGGGTGCAGGGGGAGTTTTAAATGTGGCGCGAATGGAGTACCCATAATCCGAGGGGTGCGTGGTAGTTTTACATGCGATTTTGCTGGTGCATGAGGCATTTTTAGCGTGTTTTCGTGGTTCGGGGGCTGTATGCTGGTCCAGTGGCCTTTGCGCCATGTGGGGGATCTGTGCGATGTTTTTGGCGCACAGGGACGGGTTGGGACCTTACTGGTGCTGCTGCAGTGTCGCTGTGCCAATCTGCGCCACGGCTGGTTATAGATGTTTTGTTTCTGCTTTGATCCAGACTTAGAAATGTTGCTGTTAATACTGCAATGTCCTTAGTTGAGAATTTTAATCAGTTTCTTCCTTGATTTATTATAGGGATGGACGTATTGAATTTGGAAAGTCTGGTTTTCCTCAATCTCCAAATCAGGCGAAGTGTCTCATGGTTGCTCAGGCTTGTACATATGATTTCCAGGCCTCCTATGATGTGGCAGAAGTTTCCCGAGCTCCATAGCTAGTCAATTGTCTATGCACTGCTACTGCCCTTCCAGGGGGTTTTACCGGGCATATCGCTGGTAGTCTGGCCATTTGTCATGTAGCATTTACGCATTACTAGCTCACGGTGCCACAGATAATCCTTTGATTTCTCTAGGGACTTATAGTCTTTGGGGCTGCCTTTATTGTCTAGATTTTTCATATTCAATTTGCCACATATGAATATGTGGAAATTTACAAACTTTAAGTAGGAGTCATCAATTATTGTACTTATGCTACCAATACATTTTTCCGTTGAGATAAACCTGGGATTCCAGTACACATTCAAGAGCACCGTATACGATGGTGATTCTTCGTCAATATTTGTGTGATACATAATCGTCCTTTGAACAAATGGATTAATGTTGTCACACTTCTCAATTGTGAGTCCTAAGGTGTTTTTGATCATTGTTAAACGGCCTCCATAAGGTCTCCCATAAGCTCATTTTCGCACAGGGTTTATTAGCGTGGTGCATCGGTCACACATTGGGGTGTCACGCATCCAAGTCTCTTGTAGACAAATGATGTCATGGTGTTCCAGTTGTAATTCATGATTACCAAATAAAAGTTGAACCCTCTGGTGTTCCATGAAATGAGGGTTCCTGTATCCGTATTCCATTGTTCTTGTGGCTAATCATGGTGTTTGTTTGCAAGAGCTCTTGGAAGCCAGTTCCAATTTGTTGTATTTTCATCCATGTGTCTCGTCGTTTTTGCCACAAGTGTCTTGCTATGAATTAGCCTGGTTTTCAAGGTTACAGCCAGAAATGTTTTCTCGTAGTCCATTTTTCGTATACATTGTTGGTGTTGATCTCCCTTCCAGCTTTTTTGGTGACGGTTTGGTTCTTTTCCACCCCTTCGTGAATCATCTTGCTTACTTACCAACTGGGGTCACGTATTTCAAACCCAGATGAAAGAATGGCAGCATTTGCTGTTAGAAGTAGATCTTTTGCCAAACGTGATTTCATGTGTAAAATCACCCAGTCAACTCTAGACACTTTGACATATTCTATTATTGCAATATCATCTGAGCTGACAGTTCTCAGGGTAGGCACACAATGTAACAGTTTCATCACGTTATCAATGTTCATGCTTACCTCATTTTTTGTTGTTAATATATTTTCAAGTACTGCTTTATTATCATCACTTTGTTCGAGTCACACTCGATCTTTGTGTCGTGAAGCCTTGATTGTTGTTTTTGTCCTTGAATGGCAGGGTTTTGTAGGACTGAGGTTTCTGGTAATCATGGGGCCACTCGTGTCGTGTTCCCAGTCAGGCTGATCCTCCTGAATGTCTCTGGTCTTGTTCCTTTTTTGTGCCACAGTCAAGAATCCTCATAGGTTACTTCCATCAAGGTTCACTTCACTGAGATCTTTATAGTTCGTGGAGTTTGCACTCAGACTTTTATATGGAGGTCTTAAGACAGGACTCAATGGTTTTTCTTTCCCACTGTTGTTGGTGGTACTACTTTCGTCACTCGATTGCACAACTTCAGACTCTACAAGAAGCTCTGAAAGGTCTTTAAGGGGATCATACTCTTCCTCTCTGTTTACGTCATTGGTGGTTAAGGCCACTGTTGTGGCAACGTTTTGATTTCCTGTCTTTTGCCAAGGGCTTTGGTACATTTCTCTTAATGCTCACATTGCTTGTTTTGTGCATGTCTTTTAGATTCAGTTTTGCTTCATTTGTGGAGTTAGTTTCTGTGGTCAAACGTTGTAATGGAAGATGTACATTTCTCAGAAAGGCCTGGCACCCATATGTTCTGTTTAATTTTTGCTTTGGCTTTGATGGTTTTTAGTTTACCTTCAGTAATCCGGTTCTCTTTCTTATTCTGTTTGTTGTTCTTTTTTATTTTGTTTGTTTTGGAAGTTGTTTAAAGATGTTAAATAGATCTTCTTTTCCATTTTGATGAATCATGTGCGTGCTCGGGTCAAATGTAGCATTGTGCTCCAATTCTACTGATGTTATGTTCTAGATTATGATAGGGGTTAACAGGAAGTAGTTGATGCTAGGTTCGTAGGAAACTACCAATATGCTCTGTGTATTGACAAGTGAAGGAGCATGAATCTGGTACCAAGCATGTGAGGTGGTGGATGGGTACAGACGAGTTTGAGAGCCTCTGAGGAAAATCGAGGTGATGGGGCACTCACCTGGCAGTCATGTACAGCTGCAGGATCGGTTCCCTCTAAAAGCACATGGATTGGAGTTCTCTGTTCAGCTGCTTTAGGACTGCAGTAGTCTGAGTTATATCCAGCAGCAAGAGAGGAATACCCACTATCAAGATTAAGGTCATGTGGCATGATAGAAGAACTCCACTCTAAGACCAAGGTTGGTAAGCACTTCTTCACTGTCAGCATTGGAGTACCCGCACCGTTTTAAATTACCCACATCACACAAGCTGGCTCCCCTCCAACTGCACCATTTTTTGAAGCAACAGCTAGCAAAGTCAACACACCTGTCATCTGATTGTGTTGACTTTCCAACTGTTCCTTCAATAAAAGTATTTGGGATATTAGCTGGTGCAGACGAGTTTGTAAGACATGGGGTACCCCCACTAACTAAAATACGACCATTTGCAAACTGCTGTACTGGTCTCCCTCCCCTACTAAATATATAAGGAAACATTTGAAGGTGCCCTTGGTTTCATTCTACTCCTGCCAACATAAAAAGGCACACTTACTGCTTGTTGATTCACATGTCCTCATTCCATCAGAAAAGGAAACACAATGGACCAATCAGAGAGCACACCAAGATGCAATGCACTAACTAGACAGATGAGTGACTGCAGTGTCCATAGTAAATAGGGATATGTCACCAGATCTCTAGCCAAACATCACAAGGTTCACAATCAGCATTGTAGAGGGGTCAGTGGTGATATGTGTTAAGAAAATGAACCTATGCCATTTTGACTGAAACAGCAAAACTGTGAAATGATAAATAATGTGTAGTGTACAAAGTCAGTGGAATGAAAACAATACACATATTTTATTGATGCTCAAGGGGAAAACACCAGGGCTGGGTTTAGTAGGGTACTACAATCGAAAGTATTTGTTTTAATTTTTTTGTACACGTAATGTTTCCACCATTTAGCCATTACAAACATGCCTAAAGATACAAAAACATGTCTGCAACGTAATCTGTAAACCTCAGTGTCATTGTGAGATTCTCTATCTCTAACATCCTGCCAACCCAAGACTCTCTTTATAGCCTTTCTGATTTCACCACTTCCTTTCAAAGCAATGCTACACTTGTGGGTCCAAATCGCCACTATCACATCCTGAAAGCTAGAAACCATCATCCCATGACTCCCCATAAAACATAATTTCAAAAATTAGGGTCTTCCGGCCTAACTCATCCAAACATGGGTCAGTCTCCTTTAGAATTGGTAACGCTCCGTTTGAGCGTGTAAACTATGTCAGCTGCTTGGGGATTAGATTCCAGGAATCTGGGCAATGGAAAACGCAGATAGCAAAAGGAAAAATATAATGGGGCCATTCATTCTTTCTTTGTGCGCCATGGCAGTGGAGCAGTCTCCCCAGCTCTTAACCTATTCCAGAAACAATCTTGCCGAGCAGCTCCTTATAGGGCAGAGGTATGTGGGTATTCACATTTATAGCCTGATTCATGGAATTATTTGCGTGAAAAACGCAGATTTGCGTGCCTTTCTGCCCGAAAATCCCCATACTTCAAACAGGGATTTTTGGGCAGAAAGGCGCGCAAATCTGCATTTTTCACGCAAATAATTCCATGAATCAGGCTGTAAATAACCTACAATCCTGCCAGAGAATTTTCTTTTTAAACTGTTACTTCAACCACTAAACACACCGTCCTCCTTAATATATCTGGAATTAGTTATTTTACCTGTGATGATCAAGGTGAAGTTTGACCCAGTTAGATAATGGATGAGACTATTGTTATGCACAATTGCATGCAGTACCATCTGGGACCACTACACACAATTAGGACTACAGGTGTTAGCCAAACTAACCTTTGGTATAAGTCTGTACCACACAGTTTTTGGCAGCCAGGCTTATCTCAAGAGTGAATGTGAGCAGTACAAGTAGTTACACAGAGGACTTTCAATAACAGTAGTTCAAGTAAACACGTATACTCAAGGTTTCTTGGTAAAAACACTTAGCAATTTATTAAACAATCATTAAGAAAACATTTCACTAGCAGAAGGCAACTTAATTTTATATTAATATTATATACCCATATACTTCAATACAAAACGGTAAGCTTTTGAGACAGTTTGAACTCCCCTTAATAGGAGCAAATTGGCAGTTCAGTTACTTAGGAGTGAGAAAAAAAGGACAACAGTAAGTACAATAGATCACATATACCTTCTAGGCAGTGCAAATAGTTTCAGTTCACCAGAAGAGTTCAATTCTAGTCAATAGGCCAGGCCAAAGTCAATGGGCTAGTGTTCTGGATAGGAAAGAGCAGTTCTGGTATCAAACGGTAAAGTCTTTGCGAAAGTTCTTAGTAGTAGTTTAGGCGAAAAAGAATCATATGTTGGGTCACAAGCTGATTAGGCCTGCAAGTTGGGAACGTTTTACGAACTTTCACCGCGAGAGTGACGTTCTCTCAATCAGGTTGGCACAGTACCTTTTGTATGAAGCAACAAATGCTGCCTGGCAGGTCCTGCAGATCTCGCTGTTCCTGAGCCTCAGTCATGGGTACATGAGGGAGGACATCGGGGCACTCCTGCACTGCACGGGAACTTTGAAGAAAGCAAACAAGATAGAGTCACTTCAGTTCCAGTAGTTGTAGATTCAAGAACACAAACTGGTGTCCCTCTCTCTGGTTAATCCTAACCAGCCTTGAGAATGCTATCCAGGTGTCTTATGAGTTTATTGGTCCCACCAACTCAAACGAAGAAGCCATCCTTGAAGGAGCTTCTCTGTCGAATGGAGTTTGGCAATTCGGACCTGCTGCAGGGCTTCACCGGGCAAACCAACGGTCCAGGAGTTGCAGCAGCCGTCCTCTTCCAGCTCGTCTTCCGTTCTTTCATTCATTTTAGTCTGATATCACATAGACTTTCACATTCACAGACAAGATTGAACTGGATGGATGGTCTCCAAACAGCCCTTTAAGATGAGTAGCAGTACCCTCAAGATAGAAAGGGATGCAGATTCATACTCATGCATCAAATAGTTAGGACAACTCAATAGTTTGGCAAAGGGAGTCAGTTTAATGACATATTCATAAAAGGGGAGTACAATGAACATCAGCAACCGCTCAATCTTCTCGCTCTCTTTACTTTTAGAAAAAACACAATATTTATATCATTGCTGTTGTACAATCTGCATACGTACTAATGTCATTCTACGCAGCAATTTTAAAACCTAACATGCAATGTGATTGGTTATAGGAAGGTAACTTAACATAGGTAGTATATCTGTATATGGTAACAGGGCGAGGGGATTGGATAATAAATATCAGGTGGGGCAACTAAGCACTCCCTTCAAAATGGCCACTATGAACGTCACTAAAAGTACAACGTCCCATTGGCTCTATTCACTATAGGACCTTAGATTACATGGTCCACTATGATTGGGTTGGCATCAAACCCACTCATACTTTTCCATCTACGTCTAGCAGCACGCAGAAAGTACTTCCAGGTGCAGAGAAGCTCGTCTGCACCCCAGCTTCCCACCAATTATGTTACAATCAATCATCACCTCAGTAGTCATGTGTCAATTACTTCTTTGTAGTTTGGCCTTGAGTCTGCTCTGTGCTCTGCAAACTTTCAAGACGTATGAGCATGGCGGGGATCCATGCTTAGGTGTGATAGTTTCACCCTTCCAGCCTGCCTTTGTCACATGACTGGACACCGTGAAATCAGCTTTTCTCTGTGTCTTTTCGTATATTTCATTTAATTCTACCAGTCTTCTGACGTCTGCGGCTTATCTTGACCTTTCTGAACAGTATCGTATGTTCTCTTCTTTCCTTAATTGTACCCAATGTCGACCCATTCCAGTCAGATAGGACCTTGGTTTCTTGGCATGATCATCCTTTAGCTGAGTTTTGTTCTGTCTTGATTCTCAATTCTCTTGCTGCGACACACTCCATCTGAGGCCTTTTGTTACCTTTGTTCAATTTTGCTTATGTGCGTAGTCGACTTACATTCATACATAAAATGCTTCTTGAGGTATATACTTGTAAACGTCAGCACTTGCCGCAATCTTTTAACTATAAAGCATAAGCAAGCTTCACAATGTCTTTGTCTCATGCAGTTACTTGCATCTGTACATGTTTAAACTAACTAAATATCTTCATCATGTATGTGACATAAGTTTCTTCATCCTAACATCGACTTCTTCACCTTAGGCTCAAGATGTCACTTATCCATGGTATTTCGTCTCTTGTCAGTCTTCTCAGGTCATGATATCTTCTATATGTGCGTCAGTCCAATTTCGTATGTCGTCACCATTCATCTTCCTTCATTATCTTCTTTGCTTCTTCAGGTATTTTATTCAAACAACCATCATATTGTTTGGAATGTAGGTATGGCTTCTTTAATGGATACCTTACTGTCCAGGTTTTCTTAGGTGTCCATATATTAATAGGTGCTGTCATGCTGATAGGTACTGAGAAGAGCCCATATGCTGCCCTTTGCTGATTCTACTGTTCTTCATACGTCACATACTTTGGTGTGAACTCAGTAGGTACTGGGAGGGGGGTAACTGGAGTGGGGATGATACTCAACACTTCACCTTCAATCTCCCCTCTGGGCGATTCATCGACCACTCTCACTTCTTTCCTTGAATTCACTTTTTTTTCATCCTTCACTTTTATTTCATCCTCTGGATCCAGACATCTTGGTCTGAAAAGATGCTTCCTGGGGGTCCATATTTTTATGACTCCTTTCAAGCATCCTGCTGTTTTCACGTGCTGATCCTTATTCCATTTCATCAGTTGGCATCCTCCACTTAGACTACAATAGATCCATTTTCTCACATATTTTCTATAATTTCTTGGATACAGGAACTTGGTTCCCTTTGGTGCATCAGTTAGTTCTTTGGGCTTCCATCCTGACTCAACATCAATCATGATCTTCATCCCTATGGCTTTCTTTGCAGTTTTCTGGCATTGTGAGAGTATTAATTTGATCACACAGAATCCAAGTAATATCATCACCAACAGGGCTCCTAGGAACTTGAATGCATCTGCCATCCATTGTGGAATCCATGAAAACAGTGTTCCAAACCAACTGTCATCATCAACTTCATCTATCATCTGATTCTGTTTTTTTTATTTCAGCATGTCTATGGCCTCTGTTAAGGTTACATTCTCGTTGTTGTGTGAAGGTGTAAATGTGCAACATGATTCTCTAATTTTTGTACAAACACCTACATCCATAGCTGTGATCATGTCTAAGACATATCTGTTCTGGGGTGTCATCAGTCTGATTGCTCTCAACTCTTCTCTGATTGCATTGGATCATTTTATGGTTGCGTTGATGGTCTGCAGTAACTCCCATCTGGTTATCTGCAACCATTTAGTATTTGCTCCAACTTGAATTCTTGGCATCAGGATAGTTGTAAACACTGATGAGGTCAGGCTGAACAACCTGTGTTCATATGGGATAGCATAGAAAGCTTCTATGGATTTTGCAGAGAAATAATTTTCCCTCTTTGTTCTCCTCATATGTTCCAGGTATTTAATCTTTCTCAGGTGAGCATCAGCGTTGGGGAAACTGTAAATGTTCACATCACCTTTTGGAATCACCAATGCTGGAACATGGACATTCACCAATGTACATATGCCGCCACAATTTTTCAGCAATCTCATATATGCCTGGGATCCACATGCCCAGTAGTGATCCATGATCACTGCAGTACCATGCACCATTCGAGGAACGTCAAAGACTCGACTACAATTGCAATTCTCTACCATTTTTCTTGTGCCACTATTTCTGAAACAGAATTTTTGGATCTCCAATGGTATCATCTCCAAGGGTCCTCCTCTGTCCTCGACCCATGCCAGTAATTTAGCAAGCTTTGGCCATAATGGCTTGCATCCATTTTGCACTATGTCAATGTCAGCCTGGTAACAACCGATTACTACCCATGCTTTGCAGATCACTACTCCTTTCTCCCATCCGTCTGGTGAAAGCACTGTTCCCCAAATTTGCATTTTACCTCTGTTCTTCCATCTGCAAGATTCTTCTGAAGTCTTTCTTGTAGTCTCCAATTTCTTTTTCACTTCTTTTCTGATCTCTGCTCCTTTTATTCTAGGTTTTTTGTATCTGATTACAATATTCTTTATTTCGGCATTGTTTCTTATCTTTATGTCTTGAACATAATCATCTTCATCTGGATCTGTTTTTTCAGTCACCCATTTGAGAGAAGCATCACTTCCCATGAATTGACCTCTGGTTTTGCATATTGCTACATGTGATAGACAGTGTGGTGTCTGCACATCTATCTCGATAGCTACACAGATTTTTGACTTTCCCATGCTGTAGGGTAGAAGTGCAGATACAAAGCATTCCTCATTCGAAGTTTGTCTTCCAACTTCCTTCATATGTTGGTACCATATGTTGTTTCTCAGATGTGCTGTGCTATCCATGTAATTATTTAATTCATTATTGCCATCTTGTGTGCTTCTTGTGTCTCTTATTCTTTTGATATGAACTTTCACAAGCATGTCACGTAATACTTCTGTATAACTCCTTCTTGCTGGATGATTTTCAGGCATCTCCAACAATGATCCGATCATTTCCATTTCTGCTGTTTGAGTAGGAGAAAGTGCAATTTGTTTAATTCTTCCAATATACCAATTATTCATGAAAATGTTGCTTATAATTTCTGTCTGTGTCTTCCCTCCAGCAACTGCCCTGATATTATGTCTCGCAGGATCAGTTGTGCTTCCAGGTGTTGTCTCTCTTTGCTTATTCTCTAAAGCCTTTTGTCTCCTTAAAAGTTCATCTTTCTCCATTTGTCTCTCAACTTCTCTTGGTGTGGAGCTTCTCATCGCTATTTGCCCAAACTCTCCCCATTCTTTGGGATGTGATTATGAAATTATTGACACTCGACCAGGTGTGTTTGTACTCATTTTCTGTGTAGGTGTAACTTTCATCAATGTCTTGTCTGGTTTACTTTGCCGACCCTGTCTCCGGCATTTCAACTCATTTGCTAAAACAAGAGTTGTGTGTGTGTCATTGGTTACCACATCCATGTCAAGCTCATTCACTCTGTCATTTTTACTTGGAACAGGAATGACTATACAAGATCTGGGCGCTCTTGTGGGTGTCAAGCATGCGTTCTCAGGTGGGTGCACGGGAACACCACTTTGTGCACCTATAAAAAATGCAGTTCTGATCGTTAATGACAGTAATACGATTAGGAATATAATTAATGCATAAACAATACATTGGTATGTTATCTTACAGCATTTGTTCCTTGGGCAATATGAATGTCTCTCCTCCTGCGGGAGAACAATGCTGTTGCTCTGGCTTCCCATCTCAATCATCTAAGGAAGCAAAAACTCGTTCTTTCATATATTTTCATTATTATCTGGATTCTGCTGTCTCTGCTTCACGGATCAATAGTTCTGGACCAGTTGTCCTATGATTCTGGATAATGAACTGTCTCTTGTCTCTGGAAAAAGTTCTGTTTGCAATGCTCCAACAATGAACGATGAGCTTGGTAAGTCTACAATATGTGTTCCATTTAGACTAGTTCCCAGTCTATACCTCGAATCTGCTTCACTCCACATGACATGTTGCTTCCCTGTCAGCAAAAGAGTATTTTTGTCAATACTTACACGCTCTGTCCCCCAAATGAAAGTCTCTACATGCTTATGTGATTTTGATGAGAAGAAAGTGCAACCTGTATTGTTATTCTATGTAGAAGCATACTCACGTTAGTAGTGTTGGCTGGATCACGGATGAATGTGAGTACATCAACATTGGCATGTCCCCCAACAAGGTCTGGAAAGTCTTCAATTAAATGAAAGAATACTGCATTGGCCAGTCTATGATTCTCTAGTGATAGGGACATTTGTCTTGTCCTCACTGTACGCTGGAAGTAAAAGAAACTGTTCTGCAATCACTGTGAGCAGTCTTCTTATTGTCTTTTCGTTATCAGGTTCTTGCAAAAACTCTGTTATGCTTGCAAGTCTCCCCACCAATGATGGATAGGACCTCAATACCAATTCGAAATAGTTCAGTATGTGCCTAGTGAGGTCACTATTGTGTGACACCATGAGTAAGTCCAAACAAAAATTCTGTGTGGGAGGACTCAGGATATTGTATTCTTTTCCAGTTTACATATGCTCGATCAAAATTTGACATAGCTTTTCTTATCAAGGCTTTAGTGTGCCTCAGTCCAAAGTCAATAAGCTACTTGTGGCTCAATAAACACAATTCTTCCTCTCTTACCCTGCAACTATGATGCACAGAGTGTTCGTATTTATGTCCTTTTTTCCTTCATTTTGCTCAAAGGAAATGTCTTATAACTGGGCCAAAACCTTATTGCTGTGGTTCTTTCTGTTTGTCTGTAGTTTCTCCGGGTTCGGGTGCGGGCAGGGGGGTCTCTCTGATATATGGCTTGATGTCTCCAAGGAAGATCCAAGCTCTTCTTCCCTGTAACTTGACTGCAGATGGCGTAATATCCTCTACAATGAAAGGGGTGTGGCATCTTGGCTCGTCCCACTTTTTCCTTGTGTGATTCCGAACTAACAAGATAACCCCAGGGTATAGTTGAGGTACACGTAACTCTGGAACCTTGTCAGCTGTTGAATCTCCTTCTGTTTTCTGTGCTGCCCTACACCCTTCATGTCGTTGCTGCAGTGGTCCTGAAATTACATAAAAACTGGAAGTCATACAGTTCAGTTAGTTTTGCATTTCCAATCATAGCACTTCTCCTGTTGGCTGAGCATCACATCTAGCTCTAGTTCGAATCATTAAATGCGTCCGCATTCTTCTGCCCGTCACAATTTCATGTGGCGTAAGATGGTGGTCAGAACCAGGCTGGTTTCCGAGTGCATACAATGCCAGTGGAAGGCAGTGCAACCATCTTTTCTTCAGAGTAAGCTTCAACTTGGCTATCCTTTCTTTTAACAAGCCATTGAACTTCTTGCATATTCCATTCCCTTGCGGATGATACGTCGGTGAAAACGTGTGCTTTATACCAAGCAAAAAGCTGATCTGTTCAAATACTCCGTTTACAAAATGTGGACCGTTATCTGACTGCATTACTTCACGAACTCCCCATCTGGGAAACACCTCCCTCACCAAAAATTTCCCCTCACAGGTAGAGTCTGGGTGTGTACATGAATCTGCTTCTATCTATCTAGAGAATGAACACACCACAACAATTAGATACCTGTACCCGTTACATACTTGAATCATATCGACATAGTCGATGTGCTAGTGCTGAAAAGCACCATTCGGCCTTGGGATGACTCCTCTGATCACACGTAGTGTGTGCCCAGCCGTACATTTGTGACAGATTATGCAATTTATCAGAAAAAATGCAACATGCTCCGCTAGGTTTGGTACAAACCAGTTTTCGGCAATGGTTGCTGCTAGATTCTCTCTTGTTATATGTGCTGGATAGTGTAACTGTTCCAGTGCTATTTTCAGTAGGGCTATAGTCATTACTGGTTTGCCATTGCTGTCCTGTCACCACAAAGCCTCAGAGGGGTTTAAAGAACACCCTCTTCACTTTCAAAGGTTATTTTCTTCCTGCAGTGCCTTGCCTTGGAGCCCCATTAACTGAGTATTTGACATGTTACTGTAGCCTTTTGGCTCACATCTTACAACAATAATGTTTTCATGCACATCAGGCATTCCCACATCCATCATTATTTCATCTTCAGTTGCCACACGCTTGGCTTCAGCTTCTGCTGCTTGATTTCTGATAAAAATCTGTCCCTTTCGTGTGGGTGGCACATTTCACGACTGCAATGCAAACTGGGAGTTGTAGTGCCTTAATCAGGAGGTCCAATAGGGCTGCGTGCTGCACTGGTGTGCCATCCGTTCGGAGGTTGCCCCTACTTTTCCAGTGCACTAAGCCTGCGTGTACTGTTGATGTCACATAGACATCACTGTACGCCGTTACTTCCTAGTCCATGTGATTCTCGAGCGCGAGTATCAACGCCAATAATTCTGCAGCCTGTGCTGAATAATGAGAGGGTAAAAGTGCACTAATAAGTACTCGAAATTCCCCATTTGCCGTGTACTTCACCACAGCGGCACCTGTATATCTGTGTCCGTCATTTTGTTCGATCCTAGAAGACCCGTCAATGAAGACATTTTCTCCTTCTCCAAATGCATTTTCTTTTACTCTGGGGATCTCATCATAGAATTCTTCATAGTTCGAGCAATCATGTATTGGCTCTCCTTCAGTAACTGGCTCTTCTATAAACATAGCTGGTTTCACTATTCTGCATCAAATTATTTTAATCGCTGGATTTGATGTGACCACTTCATAAGCAGAAGCTCTGTGTGATGTCAATGTACCTTTTGGTATCTCTAAAATGGCAAATAATGCGTGCTCAGTGAATAACGTCATTGGGCACCCCATTACAATGGTTGTACCTTTCTACGGTGAACCCGGCAGCAGCCAAACTTTGTTCGCACAGGAAATTTCCTCTCATTACTGGGTCTAAAATACCCCTGTAGTATCCCAGGGTCTTGTACCCCAACATGGTTTTCTGTGTAAGGACTGCTGTAATAAAAGTACCATCTGTGTGAGAAAACATGTAGAATTCCTCTGCATTGAGAATCCCCAAAACTGGTGCCATGCAAATGGCCTTTTTTAGTTCATCAAACCCTTCCTCCATAGCCTTAGTCCACACAATTGGGCCTCATTACGAGGTGGGCGGTAAGGGATTACCGGCACCGGTAAGGGCACCGGTGCCGGTAAACTCTTACCACCCTACTATGAATTCCCTTTGCGGGTCCTCCCTTAACGCCTGGTTTTTCCAGGCATTAAGTACGGGACCCGCAAAGGGACTCTGGAGCTAATAACGGTACCGCAATTTGCGGTACCGTTATTAGCGCCTTCCCCATTCCCATTGAGCCCTAGGGGGGCTCAAATGGGAATGGGGAAGGGCCCTGGTGAATGGGGAATTACTGGTCCCGGCAACCTTGGAATGGACCGGTAATTTCTCCATTCACCAGGGCGGAGTCGGAACGAGTTTGGAGGCAGCCATGGCACTAATAGCATCATGGCTGCCTCCAACCTCGTAATGAGGCCCAATGTTTTCTTTCTTTGCCTGTGCTTTCTTTAAGGCTTGTAAGAATGGCCTAGTATAAGAGATCTAGTCAAAGACCCATGCCCTGACATAATTACATAATCCTAGAAAACTTTGCATTTGTTTTACCGTGTGCGGCTTAGCTGTTCTCAAAATAGATCCAGCTCTTTCAGAGATAACCTTCTTTCCTTCATGTGAAATCAATTGGCCTATGTACCACACCTCTCGTTGACAATAGCTTCTCCTTGTCAACTTTACTTATATCCTTTCTCAGCAAGTATAGACAATAATTGAATGGAATCGCTTCTGCACCCTTCCTCCATTGTGCTGAAGACTAAAATGTCATCCACATATTGCAAAACAACACTCTCTAATGCAATGTTGCTTAAGTCCATCTGCAGGACTCTACTGAAAATCGAAGGAGACTCACAATAACCGTGGGTCAACCTTGTGCTTTTCAGACGAACTTGCCTGAACGTGAAAGATGTCAAAGCTTGTGAGTCTTTGTGCAATGGGATTGAGAAAAATGCATTTTTTAAGTCAATCACCGTGAAATAAGGTGCCTCAACAGGTATATTACATAGGATTGTAGATGGTTTAGGGACTAGAGGGAACTCAGCCTCTACTATCTAGTTTATTGGTCTTAAATCTTGTATTAAACGACAAGACCCTCCCTTTGATTTTTTGATCGGATAAACCAAAGTTTTGTATGACGATTCTGAGGTTACTAAGATACCTTGATCCATCATGGCAGAAATTCTCTTGAAAATCCCTTCATCTGCCTCCCTAGACATGGGATATTGTTGTGCTCTTGGTAAAATTGCTCCTGGTTTCAATTTAATCTTCACTTTTCCAACTCCCTTTAGTAGGCCTACATCATAAGGGCCTGTAGTCCATATTGAGACAGGCACCTTTGCCATGTCGTCATCAAAATATTCAGGACATTTTTGTGCCAGCATCATCCTCTGGGGCACCTCTCTTTTAATCATTTTCACCCAATAAATGTGATTAACCTCAAATGTCATCTCATCCTCACCTATCCATTCTTCAAATAGATCGTCATCAGTGACGTCAGTCAATCTGTAACCTTCCCTAATTCGCTTATAGCACACCATTGTCTGCCTTCATCATCACAGCCATTAAGCAAAGCCATCTCTCCTCGAACTACGGCTGCATGTATTGTCAAGGAAAATACTGGTCCCTTTTCCTCATGCATAGGTATTCTCGGTCTGAACAGAAACTCATCTGGTGTTCTCATTGTTCTGTCTGCAAGGCCTGGTAGCCATGACATTAATATGCGCATTCCATATGCAAATATTTCAGGTTCTAATGGAATAGCTCTCATAGCCACTCATCCTGCGTATGTTCTAATCATTTCGCACAAGTTAAAAAAATGTATTCTTGGAGTTGAACACACTATGCCTTCCACAGTCATATTTAGCTTTGTCCTGAAATCTCATCCCAATATATTGACAGGCATATGTCTCGAATATAATAGTGGGACTTTCATGTCACCTTCTCCTATAGAAACTGGAAGTTCGTTGTGAAAGGAACGCGGCTTGTGGCTCCTGTAAAACCTTGGTTATTCATGGTGTTGCCAGATAAAGAAAACTTGCCTTCATGTATGCACGAGCATGTCGCACTGTAACGTTTACCTGGTATCCACGGGGACGTCACTCAGCCTGTTCTGACCTCTTACAACCTCGAACACTTCCCTGGAGGCTATTCGACTGGAGACTGGGCCTGAAACACAGGATTGGTAGAGTTTAACTCCCTATTGTCTCTGTGTGCTTGTGTTAGGGATAATTCTCCTTCTAGGGCTAATTTCCCTCACCTAGTGAGTCCCCCAGCAGCTTTGCTGGATTTCTGGAGTTTATTTTTTTCCACCTGGTAAGAGTGTACATCTTTTTCCACTCTTACATGTGTTTTGGCCTATGTGTTTTTACTCATTGTGTGATCTTGGGCACTGGAGCACACCACTCCAGGTGCCCCTGTTCTTGTATGTGTTACACCACACCCTCAGTGTAGTAACCCATGGTTGTCTTTCAGACTTCCCCCTGACTCCATTTCACTGGGGCTGACTACTGTCCCCCAGAGAAAGGTAAAGTTGCCATTTACTTTACATAGTCATTTTTTACCACAGACCCAGTACACCCCATCTTACATGGAGTACTGGAAAGGGCTAATCTGTACCCCTTTTCTGTCTGTACCTCCCTGAGCATTGTTTCACTCTTTTAATATTTAGATTTGGCTGTTGGCAGTGGTATCTAC
Organism: Ambystoma mexicanum; assembly: GCF_040938575.1. Taxonomy (NCBI): domain Eukaryota; kingdom Metazoa; phylum Chordata; class Amphibia; order Caudata; family Ambystomatidae; genus Ambystoma; species Ambystoma mexicanum. The sequence continues at coordinate 963,087,663 of NC_090933.1, read as the reverse complement.
CCTAACTTTTCTACCGCAATTATATTAGATAAACGTTGTACTGTTCTTGGCTATTATATTAGCCTCGAACTTAAACCTACTTGACCAAAACATCTTTCTTTTGGCTCCGGTTGGGTTCATTCACCATTTCTTTTTGTTAAAGTCCTTCTTGTGTTTTACTTTGCACTGCAAACTAGGTTCGCCTTTTTGTTCAGAAGCCCTCCTCAAGGCGCCTGGGTCTCTAGGTGGGCTGAATGTGAGGGATGGGTGAAGTCACCCCCTGCACAGGGTGTCCTAGGAAACCCAAGTCACACTTTGCCATGATTGGCTGAGGTGGTTGTCCCGGCTGGACAACCCCCCTGCTGCGTGATTGACAGCCTGGCTGTGTGAATGGGGGTTTTGCACATAAAAGGCAGGTCTCTTGGGCTAGAAGTCAGAGTTGCCTCTGGAACTACAAGGAACCGGAGAGAAGGGGAGAGAACGACGGCTGCTGTGAAGCCCTGCTGCACTCCTGAGCTATCTACCCTTCGACGACTAAGAGGAGATCCAGTCCGGAGTCTTCTTCCTTTGAGCCTGGTGGAGATAACCAGCTCATCTTCTTCAGCCAGAGATCTCTGCCGTGGTCGAAATCGCTGCACACTGCTGAAGTGGTCCGGATAGCCACCTGCTGAGCCTCTCCTGTTTTTAAGGAGCGCATCTTTTATTCGTTGTCGCTGCTGCCGGCTTCATCCTTGTGTGGTGAAGACCCCCTTCAGACGTACTCCTTCACAACGAAGCTCCAGGAATCGTGGGTCTGCGGGAAACCAACAGGAACAACTGCCAGGGCTCCACCTGCATCGTGAGAATAAGGTACTGTGTTCTACTCGAGGAAACTGGGTGAATCCCTTTTCTTCATCTTCAATGCTCATCCTTGTCTTCCCTCCTTCTTATAACTTTTGCGTCCGAACATTGACTATATTCAAGTACTTTTGGGCTACGCTGAATCGTGAACTGTCAAACGGTGCGATCTTCGGCAACAGCTCTCCGGTGTCACTTAAACCTGGCTCCGACCCTTTGACTTTGGAACTCCTGTTTCTGAGTGTTTCTCGATGCTGTCGGCCTAACCAAAATATTGCCTGTGATTTTTGCCTCCAACTCCCTCTGGGTATCTCAGGTGCTAAGTGTGTTTTTGCCCCGGTAGCATTTCATGTCACGGATACGCGTTTATTGAGTAGACCGAACTGTCAAAAAGTGATCGCAACAGTATCCGCGGTAGCGTGTTTTGGTCATAACACCAGTTCATTTAAACACAGGGTACTTACCTTGAGACATACTGTACAAATTGAATTGGTTAGTTGTAGCATATTTAACGTGTGGTTTTGTTTAAAGTTTAATAGAAGTGTTGTGTTTATAACTGATGGTTTAAAAATAAATGTACTTATATTTTTTACCTGAAAACCTTGAGTCAGTGTTTGCTTGAGTCACAGTAATTGTGGTCCCTTTATGTAATCTCTGCTACTGCTCATATACTCTTGAGATAAGCCTGGCTGCTCTGCTACTGCTACCACTATATCTTAGTTGTACAGGCTTGTACCAAAGGTAAAACTTGTATTGCCACCTGTAGTCTTAATTGTGTGTAGTGGTCCCTAAGGGCACTGCACAGGATTCTGCCTAACAGCTTGAACCCCTTCATCCCCGGGGTCCAACCCTTCCCTTTGATCCACAGCTCACTTTGTTTTCTTGGATAGTGTGCTCTCCGTCCTGCTTTCAGCGCAGGGGCGGGTTGATTGATGCAGGCTCGTTACTGCCTAGTTCCTTCACTGGCAAGAGTCCGACAGGTAAGTATAATGAGTCTTTTGAACAGTTCTATAACTTCGTTCCTTTCCTTCCTTAGATGATGGCCGACGTCTGGGGATGGCGGCGTGCTGCTGAGATGAGTAGCGCTGAAAGTGAGTGAGAGCGCGATGCACCCCTTTCGTATTTGCAATGTACTGAGTTCTTTTTCTGTGTCTTTTAGGTGCCGCGACGTTTTCAGCGTGGATGCCGGTTATGAAGAACAAATGCGGTGGGTAAGCGCGGTATGCAGCGCCTCTAGATGTTTCCACGCTAACCTGGAGTGTCTTTTCCCTCTTGCCGATGGATGAGAAGTTCCGGAGACAGAGTTCCCCCAGAACGGCTGGGATTCAGGTAAGCGTTTGAAGCTCGTTCAGTATTTAAAAATAAGCAAAGATTTGCAGAATGCTTACTAATGCCTTTTTTCTGTTCTTTTCCCTTTTCCTTATGAAAGCGGCGTGCCAGGATGGGAATGACACTGCCGAAGATGCCCGCAGAACAGAAGGAGCGATGAATGTTGAGCAGAAGCACCGCAAGGTAAGGCTGTTCCTAACAGTGTTCTTGTTCTTGCAGGAGCTGAGCGCAGAAGAAAGATGCAGGCCTACTGGAGACCGATCCGAACAAGGTGAGTGTCATGCTGCAGGTGCAGAAAATGCAAAGCATGTTTCTCAGCCTGGGTGTGGCTTAAATAGTCTCTGGGTATCCCAAGTGTCTCTGAGCTGAACCACACCCAAAGACTAGACCGCACATGCAGTTCTGGGAACCGAAATATGTGGGGGCATCCACCTTGTCCCCATCAATGCACTGCAAGTCCAATCCCCAATGTTATCCTATGAGAGTGAGTGAGTCTGGTGCCACAAGCGCCAAGTCTGACTCCAAGTGGGTCTTTGAAGGGATGGAGGCCCTTGAGGGCCTTGTAGGTGATCGTGGCCTGGCTCCAGCCTGACATCTTGGAGGGCTGGGGACATGAGGGGCAGGAATCATGACAGGCACCTATGTCCACTAGGAATGAATATTCTTTTTCCCCTCTAGTGACATCTACCCTTGGTTCCTCATGAGGGTTTGGTCTCACTTATAGGATGGAACACATCAGGTGTCCCAGTGAGCTGTCCTAGTCCATGCACAATTTTGTCCCTTAGCTAGTGAATGGATTTCCTCCATCACCCGTGGCATTTCCTGATCAAGAGTTCAATACCTGTCCTGTGCCTGTAGTCTGTAGAAGTTGCATCACAGACTGTTGAGAATGCCCTTGCAGGAAATTGGTCACGGTCTGTTGTGGCTGTAAGCTTTGTTGCCCTCTCAGCGCTTGCTGCTGTACAGTATGATTCTGCAAAAATCTGTCTCCACCCTGCTGCAAGAACGCAGGGGGATTCATCATCCCACTCTTGTAAATTGGTCATTTTGCACCATCCCTTGACTTCTGTACATACACGCTAGAGCCCTGTCATACCACACGTCCAACATGTTGCCGGTGGTCTGATCATTTGCCCATTTTGCATAATCTGATTTCCAACTTGCATATTCTGAAAGCCTCTCTGATTATTTTTACATCCCCTTCCTCGGTAGCCTCTTCCTCTTGGGCTGAATCCATTATTACTTTGATCGAACTGCCTTTTGTTCTTAACCTGTTGCGCATTGGAGCCATCTGTGCTAGTTAACATTGCCCCTTCAATGGCATATTTCGATAATTCTTTCTTCACTAATTTGAACTCTTCGCCTTTCCTTGCATCATTCTTCTTGCAATTTTTCTCTTGCAGCAGCCTGCAATAATGCGCAATGGTCAGTTTTATTTCAGACCATGGCTTAGCTTCAATTCCTACCAACTTCTTGAGCTGCTTCTGCACCTGTTCTGGCAGCCCTTGACATAATATATGATAAAACACGGGTATAGATTTCCCCCAAGATTCACGAGTTTCCAGCACCCATGCCGCTTGGAAATTCTGAATGTAAATCAACGGATCATCTCCCTCTTTCATCTTACGTGTCATTATAGCTCCCACGTCAGAAGTATCCGGGTATAGCACTCGAAGCGCTTTCCATACCACGGTTCTGCAATTGTTAAACGGCGCTCTGTCATGTGCAGTATTGACTGTAGTCAGACAGGGTAACCTGCACATGTCCAAACATCGTCAGCTCTACCTCCAAGTAAGGAGGTCAAAAGACCCTTGATATCCCCTATAGCCAACATATTTCCTCCTGTCATTTTTTCTAACTTGTGTATCCATTTCCCAGCTCCAGATGTCAACATTTGAACCTTGTTTTTTAGATTCTCTCTATCAATTTGTGGCTATGGTATATACTGTGACCTTGTCCCTCCCTTCTCTAATAAGGGAAACTGTGACAGACTAAACTCCTTTTCTTCTCTCATCATTTGTCTGTCTACTGCAGGGGTAATATTCCCACATTGCCCGTCTGTGTGGCAATGTCTTTAACCTGCTTACGTATGGTGGGGGAGACACCCCCCTCTGATCGTGTGGCCGTCCATCATGCCAGTCTGACTGTTTCGCTGACTCTGGCACTTTAGATGTGGACGCAGTTGAATCTGACCATCTTATTCCCTTTCCCCTAGAGAAACGTTTCTCACAACCTTGCTCTTTGTCTCTCTCTTCTCTTTCTTCTCTTTCACAGGCTTCCCTTTCTTTGTCTGATATTGCCTGTCCCCAATTCGTGCAGCTTCTCTCATCTTCCTCATTTCTATTTAGTGTTAGCCGATCTAACAACAGTTCTCTATGTCTGGTGCCGCATGCAGCATGCTCAATGTTGTACAACTGAGTGCTTTCAAGGTGCTCATCCTTTCCTTTTCCTTTGGGTACTTTTTCTAGTCCCATCTCATCATATATCTTATCGATTGTCCCTCCAATACTTCTGGTGTCGAAGTCATCTTCTAGATTTACCCTAAACGTCCCTGGGACTGAATCATACTCAGGAAAGAATTCTTCTATATCTTCTCATTCTACCACTGGATCGGGTTTTCTAACCTCCCTTTCCAGATATTGCAGATCACGTGTTCTCTGTCTTCGCTTGCATTGTATGTCATCATCAAACTCTCTATGTTTCCTCGCTTCCTCTCTAACCCTATCTTCCTCTTTTTTCCTAGTATCTCTTCATTCATTTTCTCTTTGTATTTCCTCATCTTTCAGTCCTTTTATTCTCTTCTCTCGTATCTTTTTTCTTCTTCTTCCATTCTCCTTTGTTCTATTTTTTCCTGATCATCAGCTGTTCTTTGCTTATTATCACGTTTTCTTTGTTCTTCTGCCTTTTCCTGTTTTCGAGCCTATTCATCATGGTATAACTGCTCTCGTTTCTGCCTATCCTTTTTTCTTGCGCCTTCATCCCTCAATCGTCCTGCCTTTTCCTTATCCGTTCTTTCTTGTTCATCTCGTTTTCCCCTTTGTCTCATGTCCTCAATGCCTTTATCACTGAGTTTCAATAAAATCTGACCTCCCATACATTCATTCTGTGTGAATGCCATCTCATCAGTTCTATCCTCAACTCCTTTCCATCGCTTTACCTCTCTTCCCTTACCTAAAGATGTACTTGCTTGTGTTTGATCACCTTATTCCTTTTCGCGTCTCTCCTTGTCAATAAGGACTTTGGAGGTAATGTTGCTTTCCCTGTCCTTCTCTGAGCTTTCATCACTACTTTGCGTAGGTGACTCATACTACAGGTGGCTATATCCCATTGTTGCTTTAAGTTCTCTTAATGTGTACAATCCTTCGTCTTTACTAGCTTTGTTTTTTATTTCAGACAGGGCGGATGGCTAAGAAGGCTCTTCACCCACCTCTTGGCATATATTCAGTATCCAATCTAACGGCGGTTCCTCCTCTCTTTCTTCCTGGTATATCTTCCAAAGTTCTAAACTAGCCAGCCGCTTGTCTAACTTTTTACCAGTGTATGTAGCAAGTAAATATGTCGTCCTGTGCTGTAGGACCGTTTTAGATAGCGATCCGCCTTGGGGCCATGGCATAAACATTTTGTCTGCGGTCCCTTTAACCTATTTTGCACTGTACTGTTTAAGCTTAGGTGTGTGTTTCGGCAACTGTTTGCATATGTGTATTAACGGAGTGATGTCTTCCATGCTTAACTTGTTTATCTCTTATTCATATAACACTTGCTTATTTTTTCACTTCACATTTTATTACAATTGCATCTCAAAAATCAACAATATGAGCGAGCACCAATCGTCGCAAGCTCCAATCCCGTTATTTCAACAATATTTTTTACTTTGCTGTTGCTAAAAAACAACAATCAATCCATGTCATGCACCAATTTCCTTCTATAATCGTGCAATTTTCATGCTCTTTTTTCACAAAAAAATATTTTTCAATTATGACATCACTAGTTTACTTAAACACATAAAACAAACAGACAAACTCTGGCCAGCCACATGAACCTTATGCCGTCTGCTCTCTCAGACGCAACTTACCCCTATGTTAATTCCGACAGGGAATTGAAGCCTATCTCTTTCAGATCGTCTTTAATCGATCTGGTCTCTTACGTCATCCTATTAATCAGGACCTTAGATAAGGGCTTCTGCTAGCATTCTTTAAAATCTAAGAACTGGGTGTATACTCTTTATCATGGCCACACTCACCATACCTTTTTATATTGCTCGGCCAGACTCGAGTCAACTTATTTCCCCTTATATACATTACACTCTTCTTCTGACGTTATATTTTATCCCGCCTCCCTCCGTTACCTTCCCTTTACTTTTTTTCTAAGCCATGCATGATTTTCCAAAACATTCAGGGCCTCATTATAAGGTTTGCGGAATGGGTTAACGGGCTCCGCTAATGGAGGAGGAACCGTTAAACCCATTCCGCGAAATTACGAGGTTCCCTCGTGGGACCCGGTAAGGACGCCTGGTAAAACCAGGCGTCCTTACCGGGTCCCACGAGGGGACCAGGGAGCTAACAACGGGATGGTCATAATCGGCCCATTGTTAGCTACCTGCACTCATTCCTATTGAGGTCACATTGGCTCTACTCACTATAGGACCTTAGATTGTATGGTCCACTATGATTGGGTTGGCATCAACCTCACTCATACTTTCCCACCTACGTCTAGCAGCACTCAGAAAGAACATCCAAGTGCAGAGAAGCTAGTCTGCACCCCAGCTTCCCACCAATTATGCTACAACCAATCATCACCTCAGTAGTCATGTGCCAATTACTTCTTTGTAGTTTGGCCTTGAGTCTGCTCTGTGCTCTGAGAACTTTCAAGGAGTATGATCATGGCGGGAATCCATGCGTAGGTGTGATAGATTCACCCTTCCAGCCTGCCTTTGTCAGATGACTGGACACCGCAAAATCGGCTTTTCTCTGTGTCTTTTCATATATTTGATTTAATTCTACCAGTCTTCTTAAGTCTGTGGCTTACCTTGACCTTTCTGAACAGTATCCTCTATTCTCTTCTTTCAGTCAGATAAGACCATGGCTTCTGGGCATGGTCATCCTTTAGCTGAGTTTTGTTCTGTCTTGATTCTTGATTTTCTTGCTGCGGCACACTCCATCTGAGGCCTTTTGTAACCTTTGTTCCATTCTGCTTATGTGCATAGTAAACTTACCTTCATACATAAAGTGCTTCTTGAGGTCTATACTTGCAAACGTCGGCGCTTGCCGCAATCTATTAACTATATAGCATAAGCAAGATTCACAATGCCTTTGCCTCTTGCAGTTACTTGCATCTGTACATGTTTAAACTAACTAAATATCTTCATAATGTATGTGGCATAAGCTTCTTCATCTTGACATCAACTTTTTCACCTTAGGCTCAAGATGTCCCTTATCCATGGTATTTCGTCTCTTGTCAGTGTTCTCAGGTCATGATATCTTCTATATGTGCGTCAGTCCAATTTCTTATGACGTCACCATTCATCTTCCTTCATTATCTTCTTCACCTCTTCAGCTATTTTATTCAAACAACTGTCATATTGTTTACAATATAGGTATGGCTTCTTTCATGGATACCTTACTGTCTAGGTTTTCTTAGGTGTCGGTATATTGATAGGTGCTGTCATGCTGATAGGTAGTGGGCAAAGCCCATATGCTACCCTTTGCTGATTCAACTGTTCTTCATACGTCACTTACTTTGGTGTAAACTCAATAGGTAATGAGAGGGGGGCAACTGGAGTGGGGACAATACTCGACACTTCCTTTTCAAGATGCTTTGCTGTTTCAATGTGATCCATTCCACAAAAACGACACCATCTCTCATCTCGCCTAATACCAAATCATGTTCCCATTATTTCTAGGCATTCGGACATGTTCAACTTAAAGATTAAGTAGCGTTGAATAGTTTTAGCATAAGGATATGCAATCACATAAGTCAGAGTATTCGCAGAATTTTCTCTATGCTGCAAAAACATTCTGCTGTTACTTTTCGACGCTAGCTGTATTGTGTCTCTCTCTTGTCCAATTACATATGTCTCTTTTTTCAACAAGTATTTTACTTTAGCCGTTGACTATGACAACCAATTAAGTGCATTCTCTTTCACCCATTTAAGATATGGATTTCATAGAGTCAGAGAGTCAGGTGTGTATACAACCTTGTTGGAATCTATTACATTCACTGCCTTAATCATATCAACCATCAGCTAAAAGACATAGCTTAGTGTATAATATGGCAGATTTATATTCCATAATATCACAAATCCGCTTCTGATTCCATTCTAGTCTAATATATTGTAGGGGTTCCTGGTTACCTCGCAGCAAGAAAGTTTAATTGAATCTTGTGACTACAAAGATTTACACGCTGAATGCAGTGTGTGAAGGTGTGTTTCTTTAATGTTTATAAGGTAGACACATGGTCTAAAAAGTGGTCATCCGACACGTGTTTTGAAACCAAAGGTTCCTTCTCAAGGTAAGTTAAGTAACGTAGGAATGAAGAGTTGTTCAGAATGCGCTGTGTGGCAAAATTTTCAAGTTTGTCTCATAGGGTTCCAAGGCTGTTGCCATCCGTTCATCAGGAATGCTGTAAACGAGTCTAATATATTCACTGGGTAAGGCCTTTGGCATTCGCAATAGAATTTGTAGAACTTTACCTTCGAATCTATTCAGTTCAAGCTTTAGTTTTTTACTCCATATATCTCAACTCCATAAAATAGACAAAATATGATTTTTACTTCATACAACAACAATAATGTCTTGATGGAGATCTCTGCTTGCCTTCCAATGAAATGACCTAATGTCATAATGATGTTCATGCATCTAGTTTTGATGTCTACCCATTGCTGTTTCCAAGATAGATGCTGATCCAAGATCACCCCCAAATATCTATAAGAGTCAACAATTTTAATTTTTTGACTGTCAACAGTCCAATTAATATTTTTGGGTGGTACGCGACTATCACCTTTGTTTTATTCAAGTTTATTTTAAGTTTATTCTTCGTCGCAAATGCTTCCAACTCTGAAAGTTTGTATTGAAGACAAGCTGCTGTATAGTCTAGCAGGAGAAAATCATCCACGTAACCAAACCACCCGATTTTAAGGGGGCCTACTTTTAGGTCTTTCGATAGTATTTCATTGAAAGCCTCAGGTAAATTCGCCAAGTATAAATTAAAGAGGGTTTCAGTTAAATTGCACCCCTGATTTATTCCTCTGCATGTAGATATTAACCCAGACACCGTGCCTTCTCCATCAAGTCTTACTTTTACAGAGGTATTTGTGTATGATAATCTAATCATTGACAACAGACCAATTGGGATGTTCCAACTCTTCAACTTATTCCAGAGCCTATTTCTAAGAATAGTATCACATGCGGCAGAAAAATCAATAAATGCTGCATATACAGGTAACTGTCGTCTTGGCCAGGGGTATTCAATAGTTGATACTACTATAGTGATGTTATGGAGAGTCGATGATTTAGCTCGAAACCTGATTGTTTAGAAGGTAATATGTGACATTCATTGATCCATTGGGTTAATTCAGCGTGAAGTATTTGGCGAAGATTTTGGCAGGCATATCTAGCACTGCTAGCATGTGGTAATTGCTGGGATCTTTAGTGCAGCCCTTTTTAAATACAGGCAGTATCGAACTTTCTTGCCATGTTTCTGGCACCTTATTATTTTTTCCAATCCAAATAAATAGTGCATGTGAAGCATTGGCCACATTTATCTGGTACCAATTTCAACAATGCATTGCATGTACAATCAGATCCCATTGCTCTAGAAGACGGAAGAATTTGAATGAATTCTTTAAATTCTTCTACTACGTTTCTACTGCTCCCAGCGTATTTCCAACATGAGCAGACTAAGCAAATTTACCCACACAATTTAACAGGTAATGATTTCCTTTTAGACTGATTATATATTGCCCATATGCCTTGAGTATTATTGAATTTGGCAAAATATGCCAGAGTGTGCTATATTTCATTAGCTTTCTCTCTTTTATGACGTTGAAGCCATGTCCTATGCTCACACTTGGCAGACTTGATTTTAATGTGTGCATCACTCATCTTACTATCTAAAATTATATTTATCGTCTGACGCAACAATTTTATGAATGTCACTATCATATATCGGCATGGTCTGATGACTTGTATTTCAGCTTTCGCTAGTTAACATATATTTAGGTTTATGTCCAAAGAAATGCTTTATTGATGCTACTGCAGTTTCAAAAGCATCTAACATCTTAAAGTTATTAATGTCTGATGCTATTTGAGATTTTTCAATAAAGTTAGAGAGTTCTACTTCAACTATTTGATTTCCCTTAGCTAGATTGGTAGGGTTCCATACTATGTGATTTCCCACATTATTTAGTCTAATATTCCCAATTAGATTATAATAATTTTGCTCAAATGTATCATTCATTAACAGCAAGTAGAGAGGAAGGTGATCACTCTCTTCCCGGTTACCAATAGTCATATCGCAAACAATGTTCTCTTCTAGCTCATTAATTTTAATGTAGTCAATAGTTGACATGCTTAGTCTGCCTATTCTTGTAGGTTTTCTCATGGGAACTTATACTTGTACCATTCAACACCCTCAATTTAAACCTACAAATCAATTAATTCCAGTCCTTCACATATCTATTAGCACTATCAGATTTGTGTGGACCTGATTTACAATCAGTTTGATCTATTCCAGCAAATTCAGCTAACATAGCATTAAAATCTCGTAGCAGAATAATAGGATATTTGGGATTGCATTCTTTCAAGATTTTGTGAATGGATTGGATATTCACTTTATTTAAAGTACCATTTGGTGGGTTGTATAAATGAATCACAAGCATCGGTGAGCATGTTGAGTTTTCACAGTGAATCATCACTGCTAATACCATGTCTGTTGACCATTTGGTATCTACTCCTGCCCATGAGTGGCATATTGATGTCAATAGGCCTCCTTTATGGTGACCCAACCTGCCTTTCTTTGCTAGTTTTTGAACGGTGCTACACCCACCGATCTCACAATCTACTCACAACTATGTTTCTTGCAAGGCAACTACCAGGAATAGATTCATGTTTGCTAAGAGACCCTCTTCAGTGATATAATGAGAATTTCCCCTGGTATTCCTAGATAATATCAGATTAAAGTTATCACAACTGTTTATGAAATTGAGCTTTAAAAGATACAGGGAACCATTGCCAATATCCTTTGAGCATTTCTGGAGAGGTATCTACTTGTTGTATATCTGCTATTGTATCTCTTTTGAGTGATTGATAACACCTATCTGGGTACTTGTTGTCACTGTATCTTCTCTCCTCCTTTGCTGTATGTGAACATTATGGGGCTTATGTTTAGTTATATTCATAAATGTTTCCTGACAGGAATATCCTAATTTTATAAATTCTGTACCATATTATAGCATTTAATCTAAGATCACCTCATTACTACACCATATTTTAGTAGTGACATTACTCATTCCAACTATCTGGTGAACGATTCATAGATCTTTTGAGGTAATCATTCTAAGAGGAAAAATGTGTTGACATAAGTCAAGTATGCGTGATCTATTAAGGAGTGTACCATTGTTTTTGTTTATCAACTACTTGTAGTTGTATCGCTCATATCATATTACTCACAGAGTCATCATTTAATAGTTCTTGTGATTTAGGAGACTTGGGTCTATCAGACCCTTTATGGTCTACATTATAAACTCCTAAAGGTTCATTTTTAGGCATTTCAATGGAAATATTTTGTAAATCAGCAAGTATGTTATCTGAAATTCTGCCATTTATTCAGCTTATTTCTTCGGTTTTCTTGGCTAATTTCCGTCCCTTTTGTTCCATCAGTAATATATCATTATCTATTGTGACATTTGGTTCAGCCAGATAATCATGTATGTCAGTAGATCTTTTTGTTTATTTACTCCCAAAATTAGATTCTATGATAACATGGGGTACCTGAACTACTACTCTACAAGCATTATTCTTGCTATTAGCTCGGATTGAAGGGATCAGAATGTTACTTACATCATTTGGACATATGCTAGGTGGAAGCTGATTTTCAACAATACTAGTAGTAGATGTCCCTGTCTAAGTATGTATGATACATCCATTCTTTCGCTTTTTAAACCTATCAACTGAATACATAAACGCTTGAGAAATTGGTTTCCGTTGTTTTTCAGTATTATTCTTCATATTACTTTTTAATTTGTGTTTTTTACTTTTTTTACTCGATCTTGACTTAAGGTCTTTTTTTTAATATCATGTGTCTTGTAACAACTCTCTGTTATTGTGTAGTTATGATTTTGCGTCTCTAAATTGCTTCAGTTTGACTATCTTCATTACAAATATTATTAGGATATATATTAGATAATTGTTTAATGCCATCTGTATTAGTTCTGTTATCCATGAGTATTTTCCGCCCTTTGTATTTTTATGTAGTAATAAGGAGTGCAGATCGAGTTTACGTTCAATGTTGTCACATTTATCTACTAAGGTGGTTAACAGGTTTTCTAAAGCCTCAAACATTTCATTGGAACGTATACTAGTTGTGCTTGCATCCATTTTGCCTCTACAGATAGATCAATATGAGTGGGATATTTCATAATTGCCAATTGATTAGGGCTTAGTGATGTCAATACATCAGTCCTCGCCTCAATTTTGACCAGCTGCCCGGTTTCCGGGTCAACTTTGATTCTACCAGTTCTCACTGCATTAGATTCAGAAGGAACATCATCATTATTTGTTGCTTCCATATCTAAGATCTCTCTACAATCAATCATATCACTTTGGGTATCATTTGCCTCATTTATCCAATCCACATTTCTTTCAAGCATCACTGGAGTTTCTATCTCTGTTTCAATTGTTAATTCTTGCCCAACCACTTCCACACTGTGAATGAGTGCAGGAATCACAAGGATATTAGGTTGGATGATGACGTGTTCTTCCAATACTCCACCTAAACCGAATCACTCCCCATCCACTGACAAGCAATTAGATTTCTCATTTCTTCTACCATCATTTGTCATGCATTTTTTATTCTTGTTGACTACAGTAGTTAACAATGAATTACTATGTTGAATGGTACCTACAGTATTGATGCTCTCATTATCTAAACTAGGAATATTTAGCATTTGGGTGATTCATTTAGTGCCAATACATGGGAGGGCAGTACTTAACTCCTCTGAGAGGGAGTACAATATTGCCTCTTCAGCTATGTTACATAAATTATGTTTCTTTATAACCTTTTCTTTTTTCAAAGCCGATATCATTAAGAAATCCCTGTTTATGAATGGTTTTGGTGTGCGCGACTGGGACCTTTGGGTCTAAAGGACAAATAGTTCTAGGCATAGTGGGTTGACGTAAAACCGAAGAGTACAGTAATGCATCCGTAGCATTTTCAGGATTATCCATATCCTTTCGCAACATCAGCGACTCTTCGCTTTGGAAGGTGCACAGCTATACCTGAACACGCACTGCGCACTTCAGAATGTAGTCAGACACTTTATACCATTAACTGCTACTATAACGGCAACTCGATCACTCCAATTGCACAGCTTCCGCTTCACTCTGCAGCTTAGATTCCATACGGTAATAGTTGTACCTACAAACAAATACAGCAGTTCAAATATACATATGATATTTGCCTAGGCTGCTGCTTTTCTTAAGAGATTACTTCGATTTCCACCTAGGTGTTGATGACATTTATTGAGTTGTTACATCAAATGTGACACAGTTGGGGAACGTGCAAAGCTAACACTAGCGCTGGCGCAAACCAGCAAACAGCAAAACAGTACACTTAGACAGTGCACTTCCAGAGATGCGCGCACGCGGATGCGGGTGCGCTCGGTTGATATAGAGTATCCTGGGAAAAGAGGGGAGTGGTCAGCCAGTTCACCATAGATATTTCAGCACAACTCCTGAATGTCGGAAAACAGCATCTCCCAACAGCAAAACAGTACACTTAGACAGTGCACTTCCACAGATACGCACACTTTTATGCGCATGCGCTCGGCTGATATAGGATATGCAGGGAAAAGAGGGGAGTGGCCAGCTAGTTCACCATAGATCTTTTAGCACAACTCCTGAGTATCGGAAAATAGCGTCTCCCAACAACAAAACAGTACACTTAGACAGTACACTTCCACAGATGTAATAACACTCCTACAAACAGATAACCATCTACAAATGAGTACATATGAACAGCAATTCTAAGCAATAGATTGTTACATTTGTCTACTTTAATGAAAAGTACAAAAATATGAATTAATTCAAATAAAGAAATGGTATCATGAAACATGGGTAAGCACAATGAACTTAAGTTAATAGATATTAGCATGCTTAAAGACAAAGAAAGTCATAATATAAAACATAGGCACATAAGTATTTTTCGTCAAATTAAGCCATCACAACCAAATGCACACTAGTTTTTTGCAATGCACATTTCAGTTCAGTACAATCACCCTTTAACTCAAGATAAACATACTGAGAAGTTTCATGTAAAAGTGCTTTTTTTCTAGCTAAACAATTAAAAGTTGTGTTACAAATGATGTCTGTATCTGAATTAGTACAAGTAAAAAGGACATACTGGGTGATTTTGATTCTGGGAGTAAGGGTCAATATGGAATGGGGTATCTGAATTAGTACAAGTAAAAAGGACATCCTGGATGATTTTGATTCTGGGAGTAAGGGGCAATATGAATATTGGCTTTTTAAGTCCTATTCCCCCAAACAAGCCCTATTACCTTCTTCTAAGTACTAGAAAAGTACACTTTAATTTGAAAGTTAATTGACTAAGGCTGTTATATGGTGACAAGTATTTAAATCCCTTTGTTGAATCTCTAGCTTCTAATGCACAAGGTGGTCACAGATTTCAGGAGACCCCTGCTTCTGAACTAAACCAGGAGAAAGTATTTATTTTACTTGCAGTGGTACATTGCCCCATCACTAATGTTCAATGTCTAAAGGATTATAGCATCTAAACTCACAATAAGGGGTAGTGGTTCACTTAAATTCTCTAATTTGGAGAAGAAACCTTAAAGTAAGAATTAGCATTGAGGTAAATTTCTCTGAGCCCCCTGTTTAGTGCTTTCAAATTGCTGGGCAACATGTCACCAATTTCATTTATCAGCCCTTGGATCTGGATAACAAGGTATGTTCAAAGTTATGTTTCTATTCACGCTCTGTGGGCAAATTTCCTGTGCACAGGGGAGCGATAACTCCATGTCTGCAAATTTGGCATGAATTTCCTTAGTCAAATACTCTGTGTTGTCAACTTGCAGGAGTACAATAGCCTCCCACCTGCCTATAAGTGTGTATGTTTGTATACGATGCTTTCTTTAATCTGATTCAACAATTGTCTTGAATGAAACCTCTGATTGGATTGGTGTCAGTCATGTAAACCAGATTAGTCCACCTTTAAAATCCCACTGGTATGGAAACCTGAAGAATCATCCCATTTGAAGTGCTTGACTTCAATTTCACCCCCACCTTTGGGTTGAAGGGCTCTTTCTGTGAAAATACATATTTCTTTATTTAACTTTAGTTGTGGTCATGGTAGGTTGTTCTTAATATCATTACATTGCTTGCAATCAGGTGTTTATTTCAACTGAACCCCACTGAATCATGTATGCCACAGATAACTGGTATTATCAATATGCTTTAATTATATGGATACATCTTTAAGCATGAGGTTATGATAGTGTGATTGTGTGTGTTTTGTTAATTCGGAAAATGTACATTTTGATTTCCTAGAACATATGGTATCACAATTATGAATATTTTAGTAATTAAATGTCACTTTAAAATGAAAACCATTTTTGCATTTCTGGAAGTCATATTGAAAAAGTGTGTTTGTGATGTAGATTCTTAAAGTGTATTAGACATGGACCAGTTGGCATACAACAACATTGATTGTATTGACTGCTCAATAGTTATCATGTCTGATTCAACTTGGATAACAACTTGCTTGATTAATGGATTTTTTATCATTCCAGTTATGAGATTTGTTCATACTTACATAAAACATCCATTAATTATGAATACCTGAGACATCAGTTTGCAAAGGGCAATTACCTTCACAGAAGCACATAATCCATCAATTTAGGAGTACATTTAGCAGATCAATATCACCTACTATCACCACTGTTTCCTGATTCATTCTAAAATATGCTGTATTTGTCAACACATATGCAGATTAGATGTTCTTTTGAAAAAACATTATTATTCATCCATCTTCTATACAGAACAAAGTTTCAATTTCAATGGGCCTCATTATGAGTCCGGCAGTAACCTTGCCGGTTCTACCTGCACATTACAGGTCCCGTTGGACTGGCAAGCTAGGTGGTGGTACATGTTATTCCCCTTTCCCATGGAGTCCACTAGGACTCCATGGGAATGGGATCACAGAAGCACTTCCACCATTTTTAATGGTACTTGTGCTTCCATGACAGCTTTGCTTACTGCGGTTGCTGTGCCTGGCAGGGTCAGACCCGTTGGGCACAGCGGCTCTGGCAGGCAGTCTCAGAATGTGGTGGTCCAGAAACAAGGGTGCCGGTAGGCTTACAGGCACACTTGTTTCCAGACCACCCCTGTTGTAATGAGGCCCAATGTCTCCTTTGCAAATGCAATAGCCTTTATATGTATCAACTGAATTTTGTTTTACTTTCTTTTCTTTATTGTGCATTTACTTAATTTACAAAACTTTAAGTACAGAAAAAAGAAAAAAGAAGAGGTTCCCATTTAAAAAGAAAAAACACAATTAAATTAAAATAGTTCATGTCCTTAAAATCAAAAAACATTTGTAACCATTTTGCTATGTAATTTATCCACGTTCATCGCTTTATCCTACCACCTCGATTTATTTTTTGTTTTAACTTCGAAGTTGGGGTCATTGCTTAAGATATCAGGCTCCAAGTTCAGTGCCCCTATGAATGTGTCAGTTGTTTTTTTCTGTTCCATAACAATGGTGATTTTATCAGCTATGTTGATGTTTTTACCCATTTATAGAAGTAATTTGTTGGAGTTCTGGCCCAAATTACAGTCTCAGGGCCTCGACCAGCACTGGGTTTGGCAAATTCATCACTGTATGCAATAATTTCCCTTCAAGTTGGTTGAGCCACCGTACTTGCTTGCATTGTAATACAACCAAGCCATATAGTATCGCTGGTACAATTCTTACACAATAGATCTCTAAGAGGCCCTCAATAATGTATCCTACACGATGCACTATGTAGTGTTTTAGTACCATCCACTTTTTCCAAATGTGTGCAGTCACCCTCTCTTGGTAGTAAGTCAATCTAGGATTTATTTTGATGGGGAAGCCTAAGTAAATATATTCCATTACTCTTTCAAGGGGAAAGTCTTTTATATTCTACACATAGTTACCCTTCTTCATAGTGTTTTTACCCAGACTCATAGTGTTTGACTTAGATGTGTTTATGACAATAACGTTCTTAGTAGCATAATTGGTTAAAGCATTCATCCAATGCTGTAGTCTGATTGGTGTAAGGTTGATCGAAAGTTCTGTGGGCCTAATCTATCACCTTTTTTGTAGATCGTACCAACACAGATATACACCAGCTTGGCGGTATGTTGCCAGTAGATTCTATGTGCTAATATAGTTCTGTTAGTACATGAGACCATAATTTAGGATGTGCTTTCATTACAATATTTGGTATGCCATCAGGGCCAGGTGCACGCACGCTTTTTAATTTCATTATGATATTTAATATTGTCTCCTCTTCTACATCCTGTATATCCTTACTTATTTTTTTCTTCCATTTGGAATCTTGAAAAATGGAGCCCCATCCAAATCATGATATAATTCTTTGACATAAGCTAGTGATTTATCTTCAGGAATATGATTTAACTCAGCTGGTGATAGCCCCTTTCTATAAGCATTAAAATTGGATCAAAATGTATGGGTGTCATGGGATTTCAGCCATCCGAACAAGAGTAACTCGTTTGAATTTTTGGTAGATTGCTTATTTTGCTTTAACCAATTTTTGGATCTAGTCGCAACATTTTTAATTTGGCTCTGCTTATCATCATAACTGAGCAATAAGATACCCCTAACTACAGCTCTAGCTTTCTGATATTACCTGTGTTGATCAGCTATAAGACATCAAAATAAATTCTATTATTGATGGCATAGTGCTTTATCCCACCACTGTTGTTTTTTATAGTATTAACAAGATTAACATAGACCAAATACTCTAGTTGCCAATTAGCTATTTGTAAGGCAGAGTGTATATCCTTGTGGTTCGACCATAATGTATCATTTATTTCCTTAATAGTTATTGCAGTCCAGCATATACGATGTCCTTGGTAATTAGAGAAAGCTTGGGATCTCATGTATTTAGTCGTGTATGGAGCATCAAGATAGATATTCAATTTTAAGACTGCATGGTCACTGAAGCTGTTGAATTCTATACTTATCAGACTGCACTTTATTTGCTATAATGTTATCAATATGTGTCCTAGCTTTTCCACTTGTCCAGGTATAGGACAGGGTAGCTGAAGTGTGTCTATCAAAGGAAAGGAAAGTCAAATCGTGAGAGCCTAGAAAACGGGACAAACAACAGTCCCTTGTGATAAGAGAAGATACAGGAAAGTGTACATTTCTGGCATTCAAGACACCAGCTATGTCTCTAAAGCTCGCAGGGGTTAGCACATGCCATTGGATAATAATATCTTCTATACTATATTGTAAGTGTTTAGTCTGTGTACTTCCAGGTGGGTCATGCACATTTAGAATCAAGAAAGAGTTTGTTTTATCTTGCGATATCCGAAGAATATCTGATAGCACATATGGTGACAGGTTTAAGTTTGGAAAGTTTGCCAATGTATGCATTTGATTAGCTCCAATCGCTAAGACATCATTAGCATGGCCCTGAACTGAAGGAATTCCATGTTTATATACAATCTGAAAACCATTTACAAAAAAAGGATGTGTGCACCAAGTTTGCTGTAGCAAGAGCACTTTGCATGAGTTCATAGTCTCTAGACCCATAAAAAAAGACGGGTAACAACGTGTATTCCATGATATCCTTTTTTGCATTTTACCAGAAACAGAATATCAATCTGCCCCATGTGTGCTCCGTTCAGGTAACCAGATTTCCCTTTCACAGGTGTTAGCTACAGCTTTGTCCTTTTTAGTTTGGAGAGATCGTACAGTTGCTCTCTCTGATGTTTGCTCAAAAGAAGGCTCGTATTTGCTTCCATGTTGAGGCGCATCTGTGGAAATGATCTTATTGATTTTACGACACAAAATGAGCGATAGACCTAATTGTGGAAAAGAAGCAGCATGGCTTTTCAATAAGGCTACCAGCAATGCTGAGAAATTCAATTTGCTTAGTATCAGTAGTACCAATCAAGCTCAAGTGTGGCAATTGTTTAAAAATAGTCAATACATTGGGCCAATTCAGAAAAGGACTATAGCTAGTCACATGAATTTCTTCCAGGATGGCCCATGTACCCAAATCTTTATAAGCGCCAATGTCCAGAAAGAATTTCCCGGTCAAAGTAGCACTTTCATTGGGTTCCGTCTGTGCCAGGCACGTAATTTTAGGAGACACAGATATTTTATCAGTTGTATGTCTCTGTTGGCTAATGTTTATCAAATCTGTAAGCTTAGGCTGTGCATTTTGTGGGATGGGCCCATTTAGCAGAGCCTGTCTTGCCGAGCTATCCGGAAATATGTTGGTCACCAGTTTCCTCCCATGGGAGGCCTCCTGGATCTCATAGGTGGCTATTTCCCATTTCTGTTTTGGTAAAGCCAATCGATCATTCTTTGATCTGTTTTGGGCATGTGAGCTGGGATCACATTTTAGCTGCTTTAGCTAGCTGGACATATTTTTGGGGTACGGTCTCAGTCTCTGGAGCGGGCGGCACATATACCTCCGTGTAGTCCCAATTTTCCTCCAAAACATTACGTTGTAACGAGTGTATAAAAGGGCGTGGGATAAGCGAGGTGGATCCAGAACGCGCCAATACTGATGAGGTCACTGGCAATATTTGTTTTTAGGAGCTCTTTGTGGAGAGTCATTTCTATCACCTTTACAAGTAACCTTTTTGTATGTGACTGATCCTTTGCTAATGTGGCTATCAAGATCAAAAGTAATTCCACTTTAGCAATTATTGTGTTTATGTCGCTTAAGATTGTTGTATCTGGTGAGTCAGGCTCAATTTCGTCATCCATATCGCTACCAACCTTGTCTTCGCTGCTTGTCTTAAACATATCTGAAGGGGGTGTGGGAGACACCAATGCAGCCAGATCTGAAGAATCTGATTAATCAATATCAATTACGTTATCTTCAGAGTCCTGGTTGGAGAGCTCCTTTTCACCACCCAAAGACGCATGCTGAAGTCCAACGCACATATTTAGCAATTAGTTATTGTTAGGCGGAAACCTGTGCAGTTCCCTCTGGGACCACTGCAAAAGATTTAGGACTACAGGTGTTTGGCAGTAAACCCACTTGGTAGCAGTCTGCACCACACAGATTCACTGTTGGTAGCTGTGGCTGAGCAGTCAGACTTCTCTCAAGAAGAGTTAAGCAGTATGTAGAGTATACAAGATAGGACAATTCTTCACAGTAAGACAAGCAAACACGCCACAAGGCTTCAGTGTAAAGATATTAAGGTATTTATTTATAACGAAACATCTATCAAAAACACTATGGCACTATCACGGCAAACAAATCAAACACAATTACTCTACGAAGAATGAAATGATCAATCCCCCTAGCAATATTTCGACAAGACTAGGTTTTACCAACACCACTTATTTACAGTCAGAGGTGTATGCCTCAACCTAGATGGCACTCTAATATTAGTTAGGACGGGAGAGAAAAATAGGCAGGTTATGAGAGCAACACAGTTCAATACTTCACTGGAAAAATGCAAGGCAAGAAGGCAAGAATCACAATAGATCATAAAGTTCAGAGGCCAGGCCCACTCGGAGAGAGGCAAGGCGATATGTCCCAAAAGTCTCTAGTGGAAATGCGTTTGAGTCTTTGTAGCAAATTGTTATCGGCAGATTGAACCAGTTCAGAACAATACGAGAAAGCTTGGAGGCGACCCAACGGAAAGGAGAGGATTAAGACACCTCACTCGAACCGATTGAAAGGGAAGCCAGGCGGACACGGTACCTTGTTGTGGAGGGCAGCTCCGGCGGGGGCAGTTGTTCCTAGAGGTGGATGCACGTCGGGTCTTTGCCAAGAGTAGAGATGTTCTCGTCGTCGAAGAAAAGTGAAGTCCGGTGCACCACCAGGGAAGAGACCAGCCGCGGAGTGCTCCGTCACAAGGCACCACCTTTTGGTCACGGTACAGGGGCAGTGGCTATCCGGTTGCTGAGGTGCTCTGCATGGGCAATTCGACCACTGCGTCCTGAGGCGAATAAAAAGCAAAGGGGACTGGTTGTTCCCACCAGTCAGGGGAAGAGACTCTCCGGCAAGGAGATCTCCTCTGTCGTCGGGAAGTGGTGAGTCGGTTCTGCAGGGCTCCACCTGAGGTGTCGTCGTGCAGGTCGGCTCAGCTTTACCCTCGTCGGATTCTTAGGTCCTGTGGCGACTTCTGAAGATCCAGTCCCAAAAGCCCTGCTTTTATGCAGAAAACCCCCATTCATTCAGCCTAGCTGTCAATCATCACATGCTAAGTGGTGAGCGGGGAGGCTCACCACTTGGGCCAATCACTCCAGAGTGCGACTGGAGTTGGCAACTGTGGTCATGTTTCCCTAGATGTTACAAATATACATATCAGCATCATGTAAGTGTTTTTAAGGCATATACACAATAATCATACAAATCTTATGATGCATTGTATGTGTTTGGATCAAATATAAACTGTGTTTCTTTTTTATTGCTCCTTTTAGGGCAGCATCATGAAATTCAAAATGCTACTCTCCTTATCTATGTGCTCCACAATATGAAATAATAAACATATCATTCTATATTTAAAAGAACCCACAACCCTGATAAATCCTTGGCACCTCCTAACTGGTGCTTCTTCTGACAGCATCTTTACAGGTCCTTGGCATATCTTCTCTGCAGATCCTTCTATGAAGCTCCACAAAACTCCCTGGCACCTTATCTGGGTATCTCCACCCCACTCATGTGCTCCTCCTGCCAACATCCTTGCAAATTCTCCCAGTATTTTCACATCTTCCTCCTATTTGCCTCCACATAGTCCTTTCCCTTCACACTCCATTCACTTCCTTCCTGGTCTTTGACAGTCTTCTCTTCATTTTACAATCTATGTTCCTTTTCTGCTGCTCCTGTTGGTATGGCCGTGCAACATTGTAATCGTATGACAAAATACAGGCCAAGGGACCACTAATAACATTAATGTTTTTGCCATTATTATTGAATTAGGCCTTTATTCTGCATTACTCTAGAGTCAATGTGCTTTCAAGTACATGTTACAGTGAGCTAGCAGCACAAACATTAACCTTAGTATTAAGAAGTAGGTCTCTGAGCATTCAGCCATTTTATTTCACTGTCTCTGCCATGCTGCATTAGGTTTCGTTTCTGCTGCATCCAAGAGAGCCTTCAGGCCGCCAGGTTCGTGGCTGGATGGCCTGGCAGCACAAATAT
This sequence comes from Ambystoma mexicanum, assembly GCF_040938575.1. NCBI lineage: Eukaryota > Metazoa > Chordata > Amphibia > Caudata > Ambystomatidae > Ambystoma > Ambystoma mexicanum. Next base: position 963,064,898 of record NC_090933.1, on the reverse strand, counting down.
TAGATATTATTCTAAGAGTTGTGCCTTTGTTACACTTTCTCATGAAATATTTCCCAATGGAGTTGAGCACACTATGCAATCATGGTTTTCATCCATGGCATAGACAGACAAGTATGCAATAGTATCGAGGACAGGCTTAACTGTGGGAGAGCTGCAGGTACATGGAGTAGCTTGGGATGCCAAGATATATGGTTTCATGGAGGAGAATGGCCTTGTATTTAGTATATTGCTGGGGATGGCAGATTTCGCTCTTGATACTGACTGTGGATGCTGAGGCCATCTGCAGCGGGGTGCATATTTAAAATGCAACCTCTTATTTTACTAACCAATCAGAATAGGGCAATGCATAATAGGGCAATTTATGTTGACTTAGGTTGTATATAGGCAGGAGCCAATAGGATGCTTAGAATTTAGTTACTAATAAAGTTTAAACTGCATACAAATGTATTCTAATTGTGTGGTTTTTGTCTTTAAATACTACTGTCTGATGTGGTCAGGGTGCGTTTTCAGTTTTTCAGTCTCAGGACGTTACTTTGCATTTGCAATAAACTTTGCGCTTTGTATAATTTGGACCCTCTGATCATTGTTTTGAGTTTCTCAAGGGTCTACAAAGTGGTGACCCTGACATAATCTCCAGTGCCTCCCGAGAGTGTTGGGGGTCTCCTGCCACATGTCCTGGCTGCAGCACCTCTCTCCTGAAATCAGTTTGTGCGCACGCCAAATGGACAGGTGAGCAGATGCTGTTTTTCTGTAACGGTCTGCCTGGTTTCTGCCTTGGGGGTATCAGGCTTGGACTGTGCACAGGGGCATGGCATAGGCAGTACTCAGAAGGCACATGGTAAGTTGGGTGCACGTTTTGTATAAAATACAGTGTTCCTGACATGTTATCATTGCATGTGAATTGCTATTGCTTATGAATTGATGAAGTATTGTGGGGAAATCCCTTTTAACAATGAATGACAGCTTTGTATAATAGTGCATGTGTATTGATGAATTATTGAGGTGAAGCTCCCCTTTAAGGGGAAAGAAGACATTGGGCCTCATTACGAGTTTGGAGTTCGCCATGCCGTAATTACCGGCATGGCTACCTCCAAATTCGTGTCCGGGTCCTGAAAAAAGGGAATTACTGGGCCATTCTGACTTTTGCGGGCCCGGTAATTCTCATTTTCGGGACCGGGACCCGGTACGTCTCTTGTTGGATAACCTGGGGGGAAGACATAATGTTGAGTCATTAGGTAACTGATAGATCTAAATAGGGATGTACCCAATGGTGCTGCGCAAGTGAGGGCCTGTTAGGGTATGATGGGCGGGGCTAGCTTGATGCCTGAGTTCTGTTTATTTTGTTTTTGTTTTTTTCCTGGACACATTACTCAGAGTGTAAGAATCGATTTCCTGTGGTTCGCATGAAATATCACTTTCTGGGTCTCATAGTGTGATGCCCTCAGCGATGTGAGTCATATATGGTACATGCAAGGCCACTCAGTGTGGCATAGGACTATGGGTTAAGGAGTGGAGTAATGCTGCCAGTGCTACATGTATATTTCGATTGTTGTGGGTAGCGTAGGAAGGAAGAGGGGGCAGGGTAGAGAATGTTGGGCAGTTGTGAAGGCCTACATTGGCCGGTTTTATGGTTGTAGCAGCACAGGCATAGGATTGTAGGGGTGAGCAAGTTGGACAATGGCCTTGGCGGTGGGTTGCAATTTGGAGTGCGATTAAGCAGTTGAAGTGTCCAGGGTGTGGCGCAATAACATCAGACTGGATTGTATGTGTATGCAATTATTTAGCAATTATGGTTTTGGGCAATGGCCCTGGCGTGGGTGCAATTGGGAGTGTGATTAAGCAGTTGACGTGTCCAGGGTGTGGTGTAATATGATCAGACTGGATTGTATGTGTATACAATTACTTAGAAATTACGGTCTTGAGGGTGGTTACTTACAACAGTAGCATTGGTTGGAGATGAGTGTATTGAGGAGTGACCCCGGTTAGAGGATACCAGCACAAGACAACTGAAAGGGCAATAAAAACTGCTTCAGTAATTAATAGGAATCCTCTCCTTACCCCTAATTAGAAGGTTAAACCCAAGGTTGTGATATGTCACCCAGTTCTACCAACACAGTTTCAAGCTACAAAAGATCCTCAACAAGCAGTAGCATCTAGTAGCCACCGATGCTGGCATTCAAAAATGGATAAGAACAAGACCACAATTTTCATTCACAAAAGCACCCACCCTAAAAACAATCCTGAGCCCATCATACATGGCACACATTTCATCGGCCAGACAGAACTGGCTCACTGCATCTAAAGCATCTGGATTCCACAAATGTGGAACCTGCCCCATGTGCCCACATGCGCTAAATGCTAAGTCTGTCAACTTTAATGATACCCACTGTAATTGGATCAGCCGATTTATTAACTGTAGATCAAAATATGTGTGTATTGTATCATCTGTGTGTGCAAACTCAAGTATATTGACAGTATCATCAGACAATGAAGGACAAGAATCTGAGAACATCTAGGCCTCCTAAGCTCCCAGGATGAAAGATACCCTCCTGCAACTCACTGGCAGGAGAGCCACCAAATGGACAACAAGAAAGACATCCAATTTATCGGGATTGAAATGGTCAAATGTAACAGCAAGGCTTATATATAAATGCAGATGTGTCAACCAGGGTTTTAATACTGAACATGAACTGAATGTTTTCTTGTGAAATATGTATTTTCTGCTTGCCCTCCTTTTACTTTTTGCATGCCCACCAACCCATCATGCTCCTAATCCCGATGCAAGGACCCACCCAGCCATCCATTTCAAAAGACCTTGATACTGACCTATACATCACCCCCACCACATCCTCACATTATCAACAAGACATATTGTGCCTTGGCACACACTGCCGCATGCCCAGAATGACCATGGGTTCACAGCATGAACCTCCATTTTGCGTTCACTCGGTCAGCGGTTATCAACCTGATCATATCCCCCACCCCCACACCTTCCTCCACTAACTGCACCCTACTGCATCAACTCTCCTCCCAGGCCCCGCCTTGAGACCGTCTCATCCACGTCACACATGGGGCAACCTGTTGGGTCTCCTGACCCACGTTTGGACTATTATGCTGCAACATTTGGTGCTGTGGGCTTAGAAAATCCAAGATGGCGGAAAAGCCCACCTTTGCGCCAGAATCCAGGAGAACCGTGCAGTTTTGCGCACACCAAAATGGTCCCCTGACCTGCCACCCACCAGTGCAAAGAAAGATGGTTCTGTTCAAAACCCGTTTTTATTAATGTCAAAAATTGCTAAGATCATGGGCCCGAAACCACCAAACAAAAATCCAACTATGGTTGAGTGTTTTACTTTACTCTATTACAGATCCACATCAATGCCATTTCAAGCAAGGATCATATACTATCAAGTAAAATCCTTTCCTTTTGAAATGTATTAATTCAAGACAGCTGTCATTGGACACTGACCGGCACTGGCGCTCTATAAATCCTGACAGGAGAGCTGTCTTGCAGAACTGGGCAGTGAACAGAAGGGGGTCTTATGTAATTAAAAGTTCAAAAGACTGGCCTTTCCTGAGAACTCTTAACACCCCAGAGACCCACACCAGGAGGCAGGATATCACATGGCCCTGTTGATTGAGAGGGAGGGGACTTCCCTGCAGCCTGCTGGACCCAACACAATAGACCCTTTCAATTGAATGGAGTATGCTGATTTTGGGTGTGGACTGTAAACAGAGCTCTGCCTGGAAGGAGAGACATGTGATCCCTGACTCCCCCAGTTCCTAGGGGCGGACCAGACAGAACTGTGGATTCATATTGCAGCCAATATATGTTTAAGTTAAATGCTTCTAAAATCTTGTATGACGCTCACAGAAATGTACAATTTGGGGATCCTGAAAATGAAAAATGCCCTCACGATTTGAGCCCAAATTCCACTTTGTACGGTGTTCTGGGACCGAACCTCACTATTTATTAATATTGCAGACACTGTGTTTAGGATAGAGACATAGTAATTTCCAGTAATATGCTCAGGGAAGGGGTGCAGGCCTATGTACATTTTGAGGAAAAACCAATATGGCAAAAGTCACTAAAAAGCACAAAATGTTGCCATTTGTGAATGCAGGCTCTGAGGGGGATTAGAGTTGGGCGAGAGTGTATCTTAAATTAATCTGTGAAATGTGTATGTAATTTCAACGACGTGTGTATCTGGGAAACCTGTTAGTTATGAAAAATTCATTTTCTAAGTAAAAGCAAAGGGGCGTTTCTTCAATAGACTGTAAGACTCTGACTCACTCTGACACACTATCCCTTGCCAAATCAGGTCACAGAGAATCCTTGACCTATCAAATCATGAGAGGGTTGGGCATGCAGAATGAGCCGACCCACCCACTTTCAAAACACATAAAAAGAGACTGCTTGGACAGGCAAGACATTCATTTTTCCATTTTCTTGCGGAGCATTTTGCCGGACCACACAACATCTAGAAGGAACATCCAGAACTTAGACTCCAGGTAGACTACAGAACTTAAAGCAAAGGCCTAACCCACAAGCTGAGAACTCTTCTCAGCAGGTCTTCAGAATCCAGCAATCCAACCAAACTATTCTACATCCGGGGGAGCTGTTGGATTCTTTGCCAAGAACTTTTGCCAGAACCAGTAGCAGACCCAGAAAGCAGTGCTGTATCCAGAATCCACTTGATCCAGACCAGCAGAACCACATACCAGACCGCTGTGAAGTGCCGACAGCAGAACCACAGACAAGACCAGACCAGAACCAGAGAACCAGTACCAGAAACCGCCCGGAGCCCAGTCCAAACCTGCTGACCGGACCCTGACGGCCTATTTCAAATTCATAGTGTGAGTACTCAGCCAGAACTGTGCCAGAACCAATCTCTTAGTTTAAAATAATCTGATTCAAACCATTTTAACCTGTCCAGAACTGCATCATTGAATCTTGTGTCCCTTCAACGATTTTAAACCTGTAAAAGTGTCATTTTGCCATTTTGAATCATTATTTCATTTCTGAAAAACTACCTTCATAAAATCGTCCGTATCTTTGGAATCGTAGGTGCTAGGAACGTGGTTTAACTTTCATCTTAAAGCTAAGTTAAGCTTAAACCGACTTGCTACTCATTATAGTTCCTCCATAATCGCGATCGACACACTCGGAAAAAAATTGCCGCGAATTGACAGTTTGCTTCATTTCAACCACATGTAAAAATATCTGTCTTTTGCTTCCATTACTGGATCCCGTTTTAAACCTGATAACAATCCCTGAATCATTGGTAGGGCTGACCTGAACTGATTTAAAGTATCTCTCACTCACCCTGAACCTCTAGAGGGAATTAAAAGCATTTTCAGCATATATTTCACTTCATTGCCCCCACATTTAAAAGGATCTTGCCTGCTATAAAATCATACCTGTTTTCCTCTGAGCTCGCTGGGGGGGACTGGAAATTTGTATTGCATTTGTATTCCTGAGAATTGTGTGCCCCCCTTCCATCTCCTTATCTTGCATCGAGGGGGAGGGAATTGTCAAAGAAAAAGTGATCATATTATCTTTTGTTGAAATCATATAAAGTTTATTTCTGTGCTGCATGTTTCCCTCATTGCTTTTCCTTGAAACCATAAAAGTATTTTCTGCTACCTTATCCTTCCTATACTATCTCCTCATTGATTGTAAAGAAGTGTGCTAGTGTCAGATTATCTATTGTTGATCAACATTATATTCATAAGGGTGCTATCCAATATTAATTTATTATAAAAGTGTGATATATATATATATTGTTTAATTTTTCTAATCTTTTAAATTGCAAAACAAACCTACTTCTTGGCTCAGTGAGATCAGGGGGATTCATAGAGAGGGGTGTTATACAAGGGTTTATCATCCAGAGTATAACTTGTCAAAAAAATATATAAATAAGGGCTTCCCTTGGGCGTCCCAGACGAGGCACTGACTTAGTGGGATTGCTTGATTGGAGTCACTTAACAAACCTGTGCTAGACACAGACGCCACCACCCTTTGCCTGCCACCTCAATGGGCACACACTGCCCGCACACAATGTTGGGGCAACATGCCAAACTTTCATGAAAGGGAACTCCGGGGTACTAAACCTTTACTCATGCATGGTCCACCCTTGACCCAACCCACCATTTCCTCCTTACTACTCCAGAAATCTATCACCCCCCCCTTATGAATTTATTAACATGTGCGCCAGCTCACATCACTCACAAAAACTGCCAGCTTTTTATAACTACTCCCAGCCCTGGCACACTACAAAGTTCAAATAGGCACTCTGACCCCTTTACTTTGTAATTCAAACTTCAAGGGCTGGAGTCCCCCAGCCCATGCCCAGTCTCAAATAACCCCCCTCCAGCATGACACATGTTTTTCATATTCAAATTTTCAGCCCACCAGGCAGGTCAGTATTACAATTTCTTTGAACCACACGACATGCTGACACCGGTCCAGTGGATGAAACCAATCCCACCTCCAACTGCCGGGGGGCTGCCCGAATCATCTTCAGTATATACATTTCTCCTAAACTCATCCCTCTAACCGAGGTTGCTCCTCAATACACTCACCTCCACCCAATGCTCCCATTGTACGTACCCACCCTCAAGGCCACAATTGCTAAGTATTTGTATACACATACAATCCAGTATGATCTTATTGCACCACATCTTGGACACATCAACTGCTTAATCAGACTCCCAATCACACCCAACGCGGGGGCCATTGCCCAATACCGTCATGACATTTGTCTGTGCCAGGACAGCACAGTTTCCTTCATGGTCTTCAACAGATGGATTCTGATAGGTATATCCTGCCTCCCTGGATGTCTAGAACTTCCTCCCAATGCAAGTGTCATGGGAGCATGTACACAGTAGCTCACAGTCTGCTGATGGATTCTCTTCTCCCTGCACATGAGTGTCGCTCAAGGACACCTCCACTGTTCTAGCAGCTCAAGAGATGTTATCTTGTTTCGTGACTCGCTGAATGTGTACCCAAGTATCACCCAAGAGCACATGTGCAGTTTACTCCATTGAAGAGATGGACAATCACTGAAAGTTATCTCCTACCCCCCTGAATATCTGCAAATTTCTCCCACCACAAGTGCCATGATACTATCACCACAATAGCAGGAGCTGTGCTCAGTGATTATCTACTCCTCCCTGAACGCGAGGGCATCCAAATGCGTGTGGCATTTATTTGGTTTAAGATGGACACTGCCAACTTTCTTTCTCCTGTCTCCATGAATGTCTGTAACTTTCTCACACCATGACTGCCAACTGTTCATGTTTCAAAAACACAAAAAACAGCACACATGCAGTGCCCTCCATTCAAGAAATGTTATCTCGTTTTGTGATGTCTTGATTTTCTGCACTCAAATCACCCTGCGGCAACTGCACACGTTTTCAATTTAACAGATGAACACTGAGAGTTGTCTTGTGCCTCCAGGAATGTCGGTAACATTCTCCCACTACAAGCGTCACATCAGTCTGTCAACACAATCGTGAGTCCCTCCTGATTCTGCTTCATGTATAGTATATTAACAAACTTTGGTTTCTTTAATAGATTACAGTATTTATTTCATTTTCCTTATTTTTCGCATTTTAGGCATTGCACATTCCTTAATTTAAGTGGCAATACAAAGGTCCTCTTTTCTTCTTACCTGAATGGCGTCTAACCATTTCAAGGTCAGAGGTAATTCACAATAATATGTGCATATACAAATATTCTACGGACCAGTTACCTCTTCATCAAAATCATTGTTTTAATGATGGGTTCCTGAATGTTGCAGAAGATTTGACTGTGCTGATTTACACCAAATGAGTATGCAAGAGATCGGCAACAATAATATCAAGTACCTAAATGATTATGGATCTGTGTCATTTCCTCTCAGGGATTTCATCGAATCCCATTTCACTGAATGTTCTTTTTACTGCATTTTACCACAAATAAATGCAGGGGAGACCCCCTGCTTCCTTCTTCCACCCCTCCCCACAACACTCTCTTCTTTGTAAATACCTAAACCCATACACCATCTACAAATTTGCGGTAAAATGCTGTAAAACCTGTTCAGTGAAATGGGATTCACTGAAAGTGGCCTATGAGGAAAAGGGGTAATTCCAATGATTATTGCCATTAAAGAATGTCCAATCAATGGAGGCAATAAAAGAACTGAATCATGGTGTGTTTAGTTTGACCTTATCTCCATCGCTATATATATTAAGCAGCTAATGTGTTAGTTTATTCCTTATACATTTCTACACTGTTCTACCAATCTGCACCACATTGTGCATAGTTACCTGTTGGGTCCCTCTGGACATTACTGGCTACATGACATTTGGACACCCCACCCCTTTTCCTGGATTCCTGTACCTTCACATGGGACAGTTGCCTGACATCAGCAAAACATCAATGTGGTCATAGAAGGACATTTTAAGTGTCTCCATGCGAGTAACATAACCCAAAGATCTTTGAAAACCATGTTTCAAGGCCCTTAGGATGCACCATTTACAAGGTGTTTACACTGCAACATACTGCACTGTGCCAGGGTGAGGTGACAGGTGGGGGGAGCTCACAGAATGTCCCACTATGCTGCAGCATGCCAACTCTCTCCTCCCCTCCATGTCTGCTCTGGGGAATGTCAGCCAGCCACACACACACACACACACCCATTCTCAGTGCAATTTACTTCAGAGTACATACCACATCAACTGATAAGTGACTGGAAAAGCGACTTTCAGAATTATTGATTTTCAACAATTGGTATGAGTGTTATGTCTGCCTAGGGAACCCGTGTGGAGTATGGGTACTTTTTGGTTTTTTTCTAGATAATTTGAACAGTCAGAGACATTGTGAAGTAGGGTGTTGTGCATCCAAAATAAGAAATTCCTGTCTAGATTGAAAACAAAAGAGGCATTAAATTACTGTTGCAACAGGATTGTATTTTTTGTATTAATTCGGCATGGAGATAGAGAATGACCAGTAGATGCAAACAATCGATATGAATAATGGTGTTGGCCTGTAAGTGATTCTTGGATGGAATTAAATTACACTTGCGGTAAAACATGATTATACACCAGACTCGTTTTGTACAGGCAAATAAAAAAAAAGTGAATGTGCATTTTTATACCTTATTAAAACATTTAATAGAAGATTGACACTTTAAAAAGGGTGATAAAGCTCAGTGGCAATTTACTCTGGAACAAACAAAGGTGTGGGAAAATATATACATTTTGTGCTTATTGACTTCCATAAAAATACAAAGTACTTGCATGCACCTTTCTGTGTGCTTCGTGATGCCCAGCTGGCCTTTCGATATGCAATGTGATGCCATGAGCCGGGACACAGTTGGATTAGAATGTGTACCATGCAGGGAGGTCATTTCACCAAAATACCAGGGGTAGCGGAAGTGACATCACATGACCCTTGACCTATGATAACATCACAGGAAGTGATGTAATTTGACCCCACCCTGAAGTGATATCACGGGACGCGATGGAACACGACCTTTCAACCCTTGACAAAACAGGAAGTTGCATCACACAACATTGTTCCTACGTACACTACGAAAAATATGGTTACGATATTACTATAATGTGACATACATTTGATACAAGAATGGATCACTATATGTATCGTTAAGATCAGTGTGTATAGACTACAGGGTTAGCAAGGGAGACCTTCACTGGCTGCCTTTTCTGGATCTTCTAAGCCAGCTCTGTGCAGTCATTGGAACCTATGACCATGGGGAACCTGTCCTAGAAGGCCTATGTGGTATTAACTCAGATATTTTCCAGAGAATGTAAAAAGGTTACATATCTTGCCAAATGTGGCTTGGGTACCCTTCTGACTGCCCATGCTGTTTGCTGTAGGGAATGGGATGAGGGCGTATTTCCTGGAGGTATCTCGAGATCTTACACCAATAGACTTTTTAAATAATGCCGATGTTTATATCTTGTTTCCACAGCCCACCTGCCCTAAGTGTCTCCTGTCACTCATGGTGTTCAGCCTGTTGTATAACATCCCTCCTGTCATTGCATTTGGGGTTGACTTTTGTTTGTCATGTCACCCTCTACAGAAGAGGGGCCTCATTACAACATCTGTGGGAGAACCCTCCAGTAGGTGGCGGGCTACCACCGACCCCATAACCCCATTTCCGATGCCCGATATCCCGGTGCCACCAGGATATCATGAACAGCAGCAGAACGGTAAATCCCCATTCCCGTGGAGTCACATAGGACTCCACAGGAATGGGGTTACTGAAGCACCGGCACCATTGCTAACAGTGCCGGTGCTTCAGTGAAAACACTGCTGGTAGGGGCCTGAACTCCTGGCAGGTCATGCCTGCCATGAGTACTGTGTCCCTGCAGGCAGACTTGTAGTTTGGTGGTTCGGAAATGATGCCAGTACTTTACTCCCGGCACCATTATTTCTGGGCCGCCAAACTTGTAATGATGCCCAAGGTTCCTATTGAGCCAGTATCTCAATAGGCATTCGCACCCGAGGAAGGGTGGTTAGCCAATCATGTGGCTGGAACAGCGGGTGAGATTGTCCACCTGCTGCTTCCAGTCATCCAAGGCCCTTCCCCGGGTGGCACTTTTTTTTCTGTGGTGAGACAACAGGAAGCCTCTCACTGTTGCCTCTGCCCCCCTAGGAGCCCCCCAAAGCAACCCATTCCCCGTCTCGACCTCCACCCGCCCCCCCTCTCCTGAGGGGGAAAAAAACATTTGCACCCCGGGCAAACCCCGGGATGCGGATGGGTTCACCCCCACTGTGAGGGACAGACATGGCCTTTAACTGCACACAGTCCTCACCAATGCCCTAACTGGGCTCAGGCAGGCAGGCCATTAAAGACCATGTCCGATCCCTCAAAGTGGCGTTGAAAGCCATATTCACAGTCAGTGTAGCATTTGAGAGTTATATACTTGTCTGAGTACTGAGTCTGTGTGCTTGCCACCTAGCGATAGCAATGTCACTACCACATCAGGTCCTTCTGTTCTATTATGTGACACTGCCTACGGGTTTATATAGGTAAAATAGAGGTGTTTGTTATGCATTGGTTTTTTGTACAGTGATGTAGGTCCAATGTCCATAGATTTGGATGGTCGTATAGGTCTGGGTGGACAGGGATTGCTTCAGGTGTGGCGTGGCACTGCTTAATCATGCAGGTGATTGCTTGTGATTTGCATCAGGGTAGGGGATTTCTGAAGTAATAGGGGACTGACGTGCTTTGATTTTCAAATTTGCGTAGCAGTAATCTGGCATTGGAAAAGTTACTGTGTCGTCTCCATCAAGTTTCTGAGTTTTGATAGAGGTTTCTCTTTGTTTTTGGCCATCGTCCTTCTGTTTATCAGAGACGTGCATTGCTTTCTCGAAATGTATTAGCCTATACTGTGAGCTTGGTGATGACATATAAATAGATCGTAAAAGCACATCTTGTCTGTTCATTTCTGGTGTGATTTGTTCATTGAGTGAGTTATTTGCAAGTCACTGCTTACTGCGTGTTTATTTCTGTGAGTGCTATTTTAGTAAATGAGCTTTAAACTCAGGGTGATGTTCAGTATTTGCTGTTGTCGTCAGTTCCTTTTCCTTGATTGGCCCAATTGGTTTGTGTTGTGGTGCCATGGCAATGGTGATGATTGTTTAACTGTAGGTGTTTGGTGATTACTTTGGATTTCTCTATCCTTTGATTAAATAGTCTTTTGCCAAAGGCATTTTTTCTTGTTTTAGATATGCACAATCATTGTTTCAGCATAGTTACACTTGTTGTCATCTGCGGGTTCCTATTTTATGCGTTCAGGCAGGACATTAGTCTTTTACCATTATTTTCTGAATTTGTGAGCAGGTCCTTAGTGTGCTTTGAATGGCAACTGAAAGGCCCAGAAGGAATATCCAGAATATTGAAATAATTATTCATCATAAATGCCATCACTCTGTCTTCTTTCTATCATTGCATCACAGATATCCAATCAAATCTACTTGATTTTGAAAAAAAATATGACAGATTGGTTGTCACAAACCTGTCTGACACTTTTCAAGAGGCTTCATATAATTATCATAGTTTCTGACAAGTTATTATGTCAGCAGATGTCAATATCATCTTAATTAGATTGTCTGCTTACAGGGCAACCACCGCCTGGCGCAAATGACAGGAAGGGTCTGTCGAAATACTGTTGGAAGCAACATGTTGCCCCTCTGAAATTTACTGAATAAGTAAAGATCCAAAAAGTAAAAATTGCTAAGGAGAATTTGGAATAGATACGAATAGGTAATTTATTATGTTAAAGGATTTGAGGCACAACATTTCTTGTGTTAATAAGTAGTCATGCAATGTGCAGCCTTAGCACACACGCCTCTGAAAGGCAACCTCTAAGCTTGTTAACTTAATTGATTATACATATATTATATCATTTTCTTTATATTTAAGGAGTGAAGGTTGTTTTATATAATACTTTAGTCGTCCTGCATCTGTGCACTATATTAGTTGCTGTTATTATACAATTTGAAGTAACTCCATTTTTCTACTTGGTAACGAGGAATGGCACACACGACCCCTATGGGATTTGATCATGTGATGCAGATTACAGAGAGCTCTTCAAGAGAAGGAGAACAAATCATTTAGCTGCCTTACCGACAGTTACATGAGCTGCTTTTGTGTTGATAGCACAGGATTGTTGAGCAACCAATGGGGAATATACCATGTTCTTAGTATGAATTATCTATGGTGTCTACTGACTGTCATACCCATTGTGTTCCTGTCAGGTCTGTTAGTTGAATCAGTGCTCTCTTTGTCAGATGAATCAGATTCTGAAGTTACCCCCTCCCCTAACTCCTCACCTTCTTCTTCTTTCCAGGTACCCTTCTTTTCTCTTCTCCTGGAAGGTTCTTTTTTTTTATGGAGGTAAGGACGGCCCCGAAAGGAAGCCACCGTGTCTCCAATAAGGAAGACCAGGGGGCTCCTCTCCCGGAATCGCCTAGGAGGGGAAAAAGCCTATAAGGCACAAAAAACCCCTGAATCCTATATTGTTCGTAGATTGGTCTCCGGAAAGGTGAGTAGAACTGTAGACCGGAAGTATCCCGTGGAGTGATGCCTTGGAAGGGCAGTAGTCCACAGACAACCAGGAACAAACACAGGCGCCTGAACTCAAATCGATAAACAAAGGCAGTCCAAATGCAGGCAGGAGTCTGGTACACGGTGAGTAATAGGCAGGTATCTTTAGGCGGCAAGAATAGGCAATCCGGAGAACAGGCAAGGGTCTGGTACACGGCAGGGCAATAGTAGAGGTACCCAAAGGAACAAGGAGTGAGAAAGGAAGGAAAGACCTGGTAAAAAAGATATAAAAAAATAAGGAAAACAAGAAAGGGAAGACGGAAAAGGGTAGAACGTAGAAGGAAGGAAGGGGTGGTAACAGACTGGAAGGAGGCGAAGAAGGTGGGTGTAAGAAAAGTTACGGGAAAAGGGAAAACAAAGAAAGGCTAGGAAAAAAGGGAAGATAGGTGGAAAAAAGCGGCGCCCAGAAAGGCGCAGTACTACAAAACAAAAAGGAATGGAAGTAGTAGCTGGCAAGGGGGAGGCGAGCGGGAAACTAGCAGCAAGGCTCAGGGATACGAAAACCCGGAAGCGTTGCGACGCATCCCCGACCCGGAAGGAGCTGGTAAAGAGTCCGAGTCGGGGAGCGTCACAACCAATGAAATCAGGGCAGAGGGGAGAAAAACGTAGGAAAAGGGGGCGTGGCCAAAACGGAGGTAAATGAAAACGAAACTAGCGTTCGTGTCGCCATCGGTTCCACAAACGCCAGGTATTCCGTGATGTGACAGTATGCCCCCTCCGATAGGCTCCACCCCCTGGCTTCCCCGGGTGAAAAAAATGGAACTTGCGAAGTAAGAACGGTGCATTAATGTGAGTGATGGGTTCCCAAGAATTTTCTGAGGATGGATAGCCTTTCCACTTGACTAAATACTCCAATCTACCCCTGCGATATCTTGAGTCACAGAGTTGGGCCACTTCGAACTCTGTCTGCGAGGAACCCCGAGGGATCGGGTTTTGTTTAGCCCGACGTGCCCAAGGGTCAGACTGAAAAGACTTGAGTTGAGAGGCATGAAATACAGGGTGAACCCTCTTTAGTGTAGTGGGTAGTCGTAAATGAAAGGCCACTGGGTTGATCTTTTGGATTATCTCATATGGCCCTAGAAACTTGGGAGAAAGTTTGGAGGGATGGACCCAGCGAGGGAGATATCTAGTGGAAAGCATTACTCTCGTTCCTACTTCCCACCCCGGAACCGGCCGACGATGTTTATTGGCTTGAACGCAATAGCGCGCTTGAGCCGATCGAAGGCCTTCCTGTGCCTTCTTATGGGTTTCCTTGAGAAGAGAGAGGGATGAATCAACAGCGGGTAAATTAGAAGAAAGATCAGAGACAGGAAGTATGGAACGAGGATGGTATCCATAGGTGCAAAAAAAAAGGACTATACCCGATAGCAGAATGTACTGAATTATTATAGGAGAATTCTGCTAGTGGGAGCAAGGTATTCCAGTTATCTTGTTGGGAATTAATGAAGCACCGTAGATACTGCTCTAGCGTTCCGTTCAATCGTTCTGTTTGTCCGTTGGATTGTGGATGAAATCCTGAAGTGAGAGCTCTTTCGATCCCTAGTCTGGTACATACTGCTTTCCAGAACCGGGAGGTGTATTGACTACCGCGGTCTGATATTATCTTATTTGGCATACCATGCAACCGAAAAATGTCTTGGAGAAATATGTCTGCCATCTTATCCGCAGTGGGAACCCCTGGTAGTGGAGAAAAATGAGCTAGTTTGGTGAATGAGTCCACTACTACCATAATACATGTATAACCTTGAGATGGGGGTAAATCCACGATAAAATCAGTAGAGATGGTGCTCCAGGGACTCTTGGGCACTTCACATGGATTGAGGAGGCCGATCGGTCGTTGGCGTGAAGATTTGTTCCGAAGACAGACAATGCAGGACTGAACATATCGATCTACATCCTCTTTCATCTTTGGCCAATAGAAGTGTCGTTGGAGATATTCGAAAGTGTTGGTTCCTCCTCGATGACCCGCTAATTTGGAGTCATGGCACCAGTTTAGGGCCATTTTGTGGAAAGATTGTGTGGGTAGGTACAGTTTTCCCTTGACTAGATACAGACCTTTTCTGACTTCATAAGACACGTTTTTGGGGTGTTTTTCCAACTCGAAGCGACCTCCAGAGTCCTCTTGTACTTGTCTGAGGAATGATGAAACCACACCAATGATTTTTGGCTTGGGGAACATGTATTCGGTAGAAATCTCTGTCTCTGACAGGTAGTCGCTTCGGCGGGAAAGCGAGTCTGCTACCAAGTTCAGTTTGCCTGGAATGTAGGTGATACGAAAATCGAATTGTGCGAAAAAATGTGCCCATCGCGCCTGTCGGGTGTTGTAGCACTCAAATTGTTTTAGGACCTGTAAGTTTTTATGATCCGTCCGAATGGTGAATGGAAACTCTCCTCCCTGGAGGAGGTGACGCCATTCCAAACATGCAGCTTTCATGGCTAGCAACTCTCGTTCTATGACTGAATAATTCCTTTGACTGGTGGTTAAGGTTTTGGAGAAGTAAGCCACTGGATGTTCAACATTCTGTATCTCTTGAAGTAGGACAGCTCCTATAGCTGCTGAGGAAGCGTCCGTCTCCAAAATGAAGGGCCGGTGTTGGTTAGGTTGCTGTAGGATGGGGGCTGAGCAGAAAGCGTTCTTGAGGGTCTTGAAACTCTTTTCGGCCTCAATAGACCATTTGAATGATGTTGTCGTCTTCTTTAGAAGAGAAGTGATAGGTAGGATTTTTTGAGAAAAGTTTGGGATGAACCTCCTATAGAAATTAGCCAAACCCAAAAACCGTTGGACCTCTTTGACAGAAGTCGGAGAAGGCCATTCCAGGATGGAAGACACCTTGTAGGGATCCATGGCGATTCCCTGGTCCGAGAGTATGAACCCGAGATAAGGGATGGAGGAGACTGCGAATACGCACTTAGTAAGTTTGACAGACAAATGATTTGTTTGAAGCCTATGAAAAACTTCTTTGACGTGCCTTTCATGATCTTCCGGAGTTTTGGAGAAGATAAGAATGTCGTCTAGATATACCAAGGTGGTTTGACACTGAAGATCCGAAAATAGTCGGTCCATAAATCGTTGGAATATAGATGGAGCGTTAACTAACCCAAAAGGCATTACTCTGTACTCAAAAAGGCCGAATGGGGTCCGGAACGCCGTTTTCCATTCGTCCCCGTCTTGGACCCGAAGGAGGTGGTAGGCATTTCTTAGATCAAGTTTAGTGAAGATCTTGGCTCCATGGACTGCTTGTAGGATTTCGGTGATCAAAGGCATGGGGTATCTATCCTTGATGGTGACTTGGTTGAGACCGCGATAATCTATACACGGCCTCAGTTCGTTAGATCCTTTCTTAGAGATGAAAAATAGTGAGGCTCCGGCGGGTGATTTTGATGGTCTGATGAGTCTGTTTTCCATGTTGTGATCCAGATATTCTCGAAGGTATTGTTTCTCTTCTACAGTCAGGGAAAACATCCTCCCAAAAGGCACCAAAGCTCCTGGGGTTCGATCTATGCAGCAATCTTCAGGGCGATGTGGTGGGAGTTCAATGGGTATCTTTTCTGTTACCACCTCGTTGAATTCCTCAAGGTAGCGTGGTAGACAATGTACTGTTCGGACTTCACAGCTGTTGGAGGTCTTTACCATCTCGAATTCGGGTTCAGGCAAGCATTCCGTCTTGCAATACGAAGATTGAAAGTCTAACAGATTACCGGACCAGTCGATTTTGGGATTGTGTCTGCGTAACCAGCAGATACCCAGAATAATGGGGAAGTGGGCTGCTCTTATGAGATCAAATGTGATACTTTCAACGTGTTTTTGGACAGACAAGGTAAGAGCTATGGTGGTGTGAGTAATCATGCCCGAACTCAGGGGCTTGCCATCCACCCCTTCGACTTTCTGATTTTCTTGTTTAGCAATTCTCTTGATTCCTTGCCTGTCTGCCCATTGGATGTCCATGAAATTTCCTGCAGCCCCACAATCAAGTAGGGCTAAAGTGGTGACTTCCTTCGAGTCGATTCTGAGAGTGACTGTAAGCACCATCAACCGTGAATCTTCAGAGACTTCAGTTGAAGATACTGAGAGAGGAGCATAGGGACTGTAAACGGCCCCTCGGTTATGTGTCCCAACATTTACCGAGGGCGCACGTTTCCCGACTTTCTGATTGGTACATCAGGACAATCTCTGAGTAAGTGGGAAGGCGATCCACAGTACATACACAGGGAGTTCTCTCTTTGCCTTTTTCGCTCCTCTGGTGTAAGTGGTGCTCGAGCCATTCCGATCTGCATGGGTTCTTCTTTAGTGGATCGTTGGAAGGGTACCGATGAGGAGGATGAATCCCAGAGAGGGGGTGCGCTCGATTTCCATCTTTTCTTCTCTTGACGTCTTTCTGACATTCTGAAATCGATCCGCAGGGTCGCGGTAAGGAGCTCTGCAAAAGATCCAGGTCTTTCTATTCGTGCTAGCTCGTCCTTGAGATCTTCCCTTAAACCCCTCCGGAATATAGCATACTGGGCCTGCTCTTGCCAACCCGCTTCGGCGGCCACTTGTTTAAAGGTAGTAATGTATGTTAGAAGATCTGAGCTACCCTGTCTAATGTCAAGCAGATCTTCTGAGGCAAGGAAAGTACTTTCAGTTCGTAGAAAAGTTTGTTGTAGTTGATTTCTAAAGGCATTGAAATCTTGAAGTACAGGGTCCGGTAGATTAACAAGTGGAGTAGCCCAGGCTAAGGCGTTCCCGGTCATGTGTGTAATCATAAATCCTACCTTTGCGTGGTCAGAGGCAAAGGTCTGTGTGCGAAAAGAAAAATGTAAATTACATGCATCCAGAAACTCTTTGACTTTCTTTGGGGAGCCGTCAAATTTCCCTGACACAAGTGGGAGCGGAGGTAAGTCCGGTGAGAGTCTTTCTCGGTCCGTCAGTCGCTGTTGTAGGGTGGCATTAGCAGCCTTTAGGTTCTGCATTTCCAGATTTAAGTTTTGTACGGCAGCTACTAGCTCTTGTACCTGCTGTGGGGTGGCCATCACTTTCTTTAGGCGTCGCAATCTGTCAGGTCTGTTAGTTGAATCAGTGCTCTCTTTGTCAGATTAATCAGATTCTGAAGTTACCCCCTCCCCTAACTCCTCACCTTCTTCTTCTTTCCAGATACCCTTCTTTTCTCTTCTCCTGGAAGGTTCTTTTTTTTATGGAGGTAAGGACGGCCCCGAAAGGAAGCCACCGTGTCTCCAATAAGGAAGACCAGGGGGCTCCTCTCCCGGAATCGCCTAGGAGGGGAAAAAGCCTATAAGGCACAAAAAACCCCTAAATCCTATATTGTTCGTAGATTGGTCTCCGGAAAGGTGAGTAGAACTGTAGACCGGAAGTATCCCGTGGAGTGATGCCTTGGAAGGGCAGTAGTCCACAGACAACCAGGAACAAACACAGGCGCCTGAACTCAAATCGATAAACAAAGGCAGTCCAAATGCAGGCAGGAGTCTGGTACACGGTGAGTAATAGGCAGGTATCTTTAGGCGGCAAGAATAGGCAATCCGGAGAACAGGCAAGGGTCTGGTACACGGCAGGGCAATAGTAGAGGTACCCAAAGGAACAAGGAGTGAGAAAGGAAGGAAAGACCTGGTAAAAAAGATATAAAAAAATAAGGAAAACAAGAAAGGGAAGACGGAAAAGGGTAGAACGTAGAAGGAAGGAAGGGGTGGTAACAGACTGGAAGGAGGCGAAGAAGGTGGGTGTAAGAAAAGTTACGGGAAAAGGGAAAACAAAGAAAGGCTAGGAAAAAAGGGAAGATAGGTGGAAAAAAGCGGCGCCCAGAAAGGCGCAGTACTACAAAACAAAAAGGAATGGAAGTAGTAGCTGGCAAGGGGGAGGCGAGCGGGAAACTAGCAGCAAGGCTCAGGGATACGAAAACCCGGAAGCGTTGCGACGCATCCCCGACCCGGAAGGAGCTGGTAAAGAGTCCGAGTCGGGGAGCGTCACAACCAATGAAATCAGGGCAGAGGGGAGAAAAACGTAGGAAAAGGGGGCGTGGCCAAAACGGAGGTAAATGAAAACGAAACTAGCGTTCGTGTCGCCATCGGTTTCACAAACGCCAGGTATTCCGTGATGTGACAGTTCCTTCCATAGTTGGAGTTTCTGTTTTACTAGTTTCTAAAGGTATCTACTGGATCCAATTGTAATTTATGGGTTTTGGACACTGCATTATGAAAGATCGGAGTGGAAAAGGCATGGGCCTCATTACGGGTCCGGCGATAACCGTGCCAGTGCTAGGGGCAGGTTGCTGCCGTACTTGTAATTATTTAGCGGCACCTTTCTTCCCGGTGCCACCAGGGAATTACAACCCCGGCAGCGAAGAAAGTCAGGTGCCAGCAAATTGTAAGTCCCCATTCCCATAGAGTCCTGTGGCACTCTATGGGAGTGGGGACCACGGAAGCACTGGCAGCGTTGTCAACAGTGCCGGTGGTTCCATGAAGGGTGTGCCTACCATAGCCGCGGTGCCCGGCAAGGTCAGACATGACAGGTACAGCGGATCCGGCAGGCAAACCCATAGTTTGCCAGTCTGGAAACAACAGTGCCGTTAAGCTTACCAGTACCGTTGTTTCCAGACTGGCAAACTTAGAATGATTCACAATGTAAAGTTTGGTGTTTCAATTAAAATATCAAATTACAGTAGACACCATTAAGAACAAAGAACGGGTAGAGTATACAACCACATTTCACAAAAACGTCTTCAATAGCAGTTCAGTAGAGGTCCAAGCACCCATATGGCATTTTCAGCATGGAATAAAAAGCACTGATAACTGGACAACTGGAATGCCTATTAGTTGCTTGCTAGTTTTGAGAAGAGCTTCTAAATCATTACTAATGGACGTCACTAATATATGTGCTTAAGAGCTTGAGGGTGAACTTGATGTTACGCTCAGCAAAATTAATATTGGCATGCATGAGTCGTAAAAGGGATTAAATATTCTGTCGAATTGACTGAAAACATGCAAAAAGCTAAAGGAAGGCCTGTTGGCTCACTTCAAGGAGGCTTATTCTGATTCCAATGAGACAGAGAGAGAGAGAGAGAGAGAGAGAAAGACAGAGAGAGAGAGAGAGAGAGAGAGAGAGAGAGAAAGAGACATGGAGAGGTCAAGAGGAAGATAGTGAGAGAGAGAGGTGGGGAGATAGAGAAATAATCCTGTTTTCTTCTATTTTTCTTATATCAAATTGTTTGCAGAGGAAGCAGTAGGTAGCAGGAGTGAGAGAGAGGGATCTATTTGTTTTGATCATGCATATTACTGGAACCAGAAGAACTCACAGTGTGTAGATTATTGCAGTAGCCTCCACTATCTCCAGTTGTGAAACATTACTTTCAACAGCAACTTTAGACATTGTCAGCCAAGCAGCAGTGCCCCAAATCACTCAGGACACAATTGTCAAGATGTTGAAAGAATTCTGGGGGATGGACGTAAGAGAAAAAGAGTATTAAGAGCATGGGTATGATTCTACAATGCATATGTAGATATTGCTGGAAATGAACATGTTAAGCCTGGTCTAGTGCAGCATCTGCATATGACGTTGTGGGACTAGGAGGATGCTAAACAACCAGAAGACATAGTTGCTTCAGGTAACCCAGCAGCTTCCAAGATAGCCAACCCATCCAAATGATGGATCATTCGAGTTGGTAATATTTTTTCAGTTTGCAGCATCAAGCCTTAGAGTTTGCTGTTAACTATGACATCACTTAGCGTGTCTCTCCTGGGCCTCATTGCACTTCCTCAGGGCAGCGCTTGTACATATCACATAGTTTATTGGCCACATCATTCACATAATCCGACGCTGGTTTCACAACAATGCATCTGCAAGACTGTTTGCAGTTGGGGGTGCGCCATCACATGTCCTGGGGTGTGTCAGGCAAGCTTAAAAAATAAATAATGTCTTACTGAAATCACACTAATTTCAGAAAGAAATAATTTCTTTGTGAACCGGAAGGGGCATCATTTCTTTTTGAAGCCAGAGTGACTTCAGAAAGTAATTATTTCCATTCTGGTTCACACACAGAGTGATGTTGTCGCTCCAGCTCCACTGCACAGGGCAGGAATCAGGAAACTCTCCATGCTTCCTGGTTCCTGTCTGCAGTGAGTGAGGACCTGCCTGGAGGAAGGAGTCCATCGAGGCGGATACTGGGGAAGAAAATGTACAAAAATAATGTATTTTTGAAAATATGTGTGTGTTTGTAGGTGAGCGTGTTGCATGTTAATATTGAATGTTTGTATATATGCATGCATACAACAGTGTATATATTTATTATATAATATTGTTGTGAAATTGTTGTGAATGTGTGAATGTATATTTTATGGGGCCTGGGTGCATGTGTGAATGAGCGAGCGTATGGTGAATGTGTGCACGTGTAAATGAGAAAGTGAATGGTGTGTGTAAATGAGCAAGTAAATGTTATGCAAGTGTGTGTTTGTGTTTCTATTTAATGCTGGCCTAAGGTAATGATTTTGCGTTTTGGGAGAGGGGGGTGGGTGGAGAGGGCTTGTGAGGGGGCAAGTTGAGGGTTCACTAATAATGTCATTTTTAATGGGCATCCATGACAAAACAGGTATGATGTGTTATTACATGGCTAGACTGGCATTTTAATGCAGCCAGTCCAGTAAATTATTATTGTGGCATGATATTTTTTACAGTGCAGCTCCAATAAAGTATGCATGATTTTTGTTATTATTACACGGCTAGACTGGAATGTTGGTGTAGCCAGTCCAGCTGTTTCACTTTGGCTTCACGTGGCATCTCTGATAAAGCAAGCATATTAACTGTTGTTGTCTGCCTAGGATGACATTTTAGTGCAGCCAGTCTAGCCATTCCTTACTGTGGCGTTACATTATTTACAAGGCAACTGTAATACATAAAACATGATAAGTGTTATTACCTGGCTAGACTATTATTTGGGTGCAGCTAGTCTATCCTTTTCTTACTGTGGCATGGTGTATTCTTCTGGGCATCTATGATAAAGTAAGCATGATAAGTGTTATTATGTGGCTATACCAGTATTTTGGCACAGCTATTTCTTACTGTGGCATGTTATTTTATACTGGGTATCATCAAAGGTAAAACACACATGATAAGGGTTGTTACATGGCCAGACTGGCCCACATTGTGCAGCCAGCTAGGGCATGTTTTCTTATTGAGTTATTACATTTTTAATGGCAAAGCCAAGGAGAAGTATATCCTTAAGTGGGAATACTGCCATATATTGGCAGAGCCAGAGTGGACATGTGTTCTTAAAGTTTCATTACTGGCACTATGTGCAAAGCAAACATGAGTATGTTCTTATATGGGAAATGCTGCCATATATTGGTGCAGGCAGAATGGAAATGTAGTGACAATGTTTTTATATTGGCATATATTGAGGTCAAACGCTTCATGAAAATGCATTTGGAAATGGTCCTATGCAATTTTGGTGAATTGCACATATTGATTTTTTTTTTTATTGGAGTTACTTACAATACCAAAACTGTCTGGCTTTTCACCCAATTTGTGGCAGAAAGTGCACTATATAATGCAATATTTTAAGCTACTACTCAAACATTTTCCTCAGGGAGAAAAGAAACCTCAAAATCCCCTTTGCTTGGTTTGGGCTCCCTTGTTATTCTCGGTCACTCTGGCATATTTATGGGAATTGTTTACACCACTCCAAATAAAATGGTCACTAGCCGCCACTGGGTGAGTGACGGGTCAGCGATTGAGTATGAATGTGTGTGTGCAAGTTTTGGGCCCAGGCAATGGTCATTGGTGCATTGACGATTTCTTACATGTTTTACTGTTATTCTTTAGCAAAGGCAACTTGATGGATATTATTACATGAAGTAGGGTTTGGGGTGGTGGGTTTAATATATTTATAAAGTGTACCAAATGACCCAGAGAGTTATGGCCGTGGACAACATATAACAGACAATACATACAATAGGTGTGTTAACAATGCAGGGAGATAACAAAACCTCTCGATAAAAGAATTAGTAATAATCATCATCATCTAAACAACCAGTTTTTCAATTTTTTCCTGAACATTGCAGTGGATCCCGTTTCCCTAAGATCTGGAGGGATGGCATTCCAGGCTCTGGTTGCAGCCAGAGAGAAGGCACATTTCTTCACCAGCATCAATTTTCAGGCTGGAATTTTAAGTCGATTAGTATTACTGGACCTAAGTGTTCCTGCGCTGGATTTATTGGCCAAAGCTTTGCTTAAACATAAAGGGCTTACCCCCACCAGGCATTTATGAATGATCAATAAGAGGCGAAATTCAATTCTCGCCTCGATAGGAAGCCAGTGCAAACTCTGTCTGCCCTCCAACACATGATCTCTACTATTGAGATCAGTGATCACTCTGACTTCACTATTTTGCAGAGTTTGCAATCTAGCGCAGTCAGACTTAGTGATGCCCGCTAACAAGCAACTACAGTAGTCAAATGATGACCCTATGATTGCTCTCAATATAGTCTAACAACTGACTTGTGAGATGTATGGACGAAGCTGCGCTAGCTGCATAATATCGTAGGCAATAGATGAGACCAGGCTATTCACATGGACTCGCATGTTGAGATTCTTATCCAGATAAACTCCCAACGTTTTCACGTTTTCTTTGGTTTTAATATTGCATCCTGCCACAAGAAACTGAGTATTTTCTGTACCCATCTTCCATAGTTTGTCCTCTGTGCCAATCACTATGAGTTCAGTCTTTTCTTTGTACAGTGCCAGACCGTTACTTATCCTCCACGTTTGTATAAAATGGTATATTTTGTTGATAGTCTTTTCGTCCTCTAGACGATGGCCAAACAATGGGATGGCACACTGTGTGTCATATGCATAATTTGTTAAGCCAACACTGTTTTCTTCTAGGAGTTCGAAAAAAGGCACAGCAAAAATAGTATAAAGGGAGGGGCATAGACAAGCCCCCTGCGGCACTCCAAAGGCCAGGAGGGTTGGTTCCGCTTCCGTCTCCTTACTGCATAATCTGCAGCACCGGTTGTTCAGAAATGAACTAACCCAGCGGGTGGCACTTTTGGAAAAACCTGAAACATCCTTGAGCCTGGCGACCAACAACCTGGTCGACCAGGTCAAAAGTTGCAGATAAATAATGGTTTGCCCCCTCTCCATAATCTGTAAGAGCCTACATTTCGGGTCAAGCAGGGCGGTTTCTGTCCCATGCCCCTGCCTGAAACTGGACTGCCATGTGTTAAGGATCCCATGTGCATTCAAGTGTGTCGAGATTTGAGTATAGGCTACACAGTCCACAATTTTCATCAGAAACAAGGTGCTAGTACTATGCTGATAGTTAATTGGTGTTTCTGGGCACAAACCTGACTTTTTTAGTAATAGAGTTATTCAAGCTCTTAAGGATTGTGGGAACGTTATTTTCTCTAAAATATACATTGACATATTTACAAAGAATGCTTATCAACGTGGAAGTACAAGCCTTTATGACCATTGCTGAGCAGACATCCCCTTTGCAACTAGTCGGTTTAAGATTATCAATGATTAAACCAAGATCTGATTAGAAAATAGGCTTCAAATTGAACTGATTAAGTGATGTCTTTGGCGTACATACTTCCACATCAGAAGTGTCTACTACTCGTTTGCTGGTCTTCTTACTAATCACAGTGTTGTGTTTTATTCGATTCAGCTTATCTAGAAGAGCTTCCTGAATAGACGAACACCAGGCAGCATCTTTAACAATTGTGTCTACTTTATCTGGACATGGGTGTTCCAGTTCTCTAAGAATTCTAAAAGGTTCTTTAGACTCAGATTGAGCTTTGTCAATCCAAGCATCAAAGGAGGATTTTTTTGCTGCTATAACTGTTGTTTTAAATATCTTAGCCGCCCTCTTATAAGCCACACTGTCTAGAATGTCCTGGGAGGCTCTCCAAGTATAAACACACTTAGTTTTAATTGTATTAAGTTTTTGAAGATCTGGTGAGAACATGTATTCCCCATTCTCTCCACAACCTGCTTACCTTTCAATGGGGCCAGAGTATTGGAAGCCTCTTCCATAGTATGTTGCTAGGCATCCAAGATATCTTCGACCTGTGTAAGATCCTTAACCTGCTCTCCCAAAGGTAATAGCCACAGATCCATATTGTGTACATTTTTTGAGATTCCTGGAAAATGTAGTAACATTTGTCACCTCCCTTAGTTTAAATACATTTTCACAAACTATAGTAAAATGAACAAAATGTTAGCCAGGCATGGACAAGGAGACACCATCATACTGGTTATTTCAATCTTGTGCTTGGCCACCCAGTCTAAGGCATTCCCTTTGATATGCATGGGGAGTTTGATGATTTGCACAAAGCCCAAGTTCTCTAATGTCTCTTTGAGGGACCTGTCTTGAGAATCATTCTTATTACCCACAGAGTAGTTAAAGCCTCCTAGTACCATTGCTCCGGTATTTGGTTTAAGAAGTTAGCAAGATATTACACAATTGGGTTGCAAACTCTTGTACACTGTACGGGTCTCTATAAACCAATAATAAACTGTAAGTAATTTCCTCATCCTTTATGATTTTTTTGTAGTACAATTTTACTCCCCATAATACCCGATGTCTCAATTTCCCACACATCAAGATTCATTTTAAAAATAAAGTCAACCACCACCTTTGCCCACTTGTCTGTCCTGGTGCAAAATGTTATAACCAGTGGGGATAGCCAGTGCATGTGTAGATGCTGCTGCATCATGGCACCACGTCTCAGTAAGAGCACGAATATATAGTTAGCTACATCCAGAGCATGTTTAAGAAGGGACCTAGTATTAAGTAAATCTATTTTTAGCTGAGCACTACCTTTCGTTTTCAGAAACGTCCATTTGTCAGATGACACAATAGTATTTAGTACTTCAGGGTTATCATACTGGACACCGGCAACACTATTTACTATTTGATGTTGCTATATTTTATAGAGTAATAGTCGCAGCATCTATATACTGCTCCCCAGAGGCGTTGCTAGGGGGGGCTAAAGGGGCTATAGCCCCTGGTCTTTTGGCTGTAGCCCCGGATAGAATCTCAGGAGCTATAACCAAAAGGCTAGCTAGCCCCCAGTCCCGACAGTTCTGACATCAGCGTAGCCCCAGGACTTTTCCAGACCTAGCAACACCCCTACTGCTCCCCACTATTCAGAGCAATCTTAGCCAGACTAGTGTTAACAGTCTCTTAAGTTATCAGTATAGCAGATGGTGCAATAACAGTCGCATCCAAGTCTGCTGCTGCCAATGGTCTATATATAGGGGCTGCCTTAATTAGAGCAATGCCTGTATTCATTTGTCCTATTAAGGTAGATGACTGATCAGGGTATTGTTTAATTATAGCTGCCCTGCATGAGGTTCCTAGGCTTCAAGTGTGTCAGGTTTTGTGCTCACATTAGTCATCACAGTTTGAATAGTACGGTCTTCAGGAAGAATAGAAACTGGTTTAAGTATAAAAATAAACAAAGGTATATAAAATGGAGAGTATTTACTCAGGTCACAGAGACGCAGGTGTCTGTGCCGCCCTGCCTGAT
Source organism: Ambystoma mexicanum (assembly GCF_040938575.1). Classification (NCBI taxonomy): domain Eukaryota; kingdom Metazoa; phylum Chordata; class Amphibia; order Caudata; family Ambystomatidae; genus Ambystoma; species Ambystoma mexicanum. The sequence continues at coordinate 963,038,256 of NC_090933.1, read as the reverse complement.
CCTAGCGCGAACACCGCAAGCCAGCAACACCCGCCGGCGCTCACGCGCCTGGATAGGAAATAAAATACACACAGGGTAGATGGGAACTGTTGTTCCTACGGCACACGAGTGGCCTAATAAGAAAACAGATTTACATTTCTTTGTTTCTGTACATTTAAAATGCACACTACAGGGTTTAAATAACACACATGACATATCTAAAAGCTTAGCACATGAATCAATCAATTAAGAGGATTATTGTTTGAACCAAAAACACTTTTTAAAAAGAAGCTGTAATAAATATCGATGTGTAGACCAGTCAAAGAAAGACCAGTTAATGAAATCTGGCCCTTATATATGGCGCAAACCGGACACACGCGCTGGCGCTCACGCGCCTGGATAGGAAATGAAATACACAAGGGGCAGATGGGAATTGTAGTTACTATGGCACACAATTGTCCTATCAAGAAAACACATCTACTTTTCTGTGTTTCTGTTAATTTAAAATGCATACTACAGTGTTTAAATCACACACACGAAATATTGAAAAGCTTAGCACATTAATCAATCAATTAAGAGGATTTATAGCCCACAGGGTCAGGGATATTAACATTTCTGATGGTCTATTCACATAAGGGGCAAGGCCAAATGTGATGTGTGTTTTTATATGGGGAGGGTGGGGGCACTTGTGCAATTGCATGTTTTATTGGTGCTAAAGGCAAAGTCAACATGATGAGTGTTCTTACATGGTGGCTGGAGACATTTGTGTGGCCAGACAAAGGAATGTTTCCTTAATGCAGCAATGCATGTTTTACTGCTGTTGAGGGGAAAGTCAGCATGAAAATTATTCTAACATAGTGGTGCAGGAGTTGGACAAGAAATGTGCAGAGAAGCAATAAAAACTGTCTTCCACTGGAATGAGATGTTTACTGACATTTAGGGAAACGCTCACAAGAGAATGTTCATCAATAAATATACCGGTATATACAGGCAGAGCCAGCATGAACATTTTTTTTCTTTTGATTTCATTATTGTGTGCAATAGTACGTGCCACACACAGAGTTGGCTTGTACATTTGGGTTCCAGGCACAGATCCCTTTTTTTCTATGCAAGGTGTAAGATTTAGGATTTGATTAAAACACACACGTATTTCTTTCACCTAGTGCAGTGAGGTGGGCCCTGCAGCAGCATGATCACAAATGCGTGGTGCTTTAGGATGGCCTGGAGCGTGGTGCGGCCTGTGCCTCTGGAAGTGGAGGCCTTCAGCATGACTGGCAAGAGGGCCACTGCATTTTGCTTATGCCACTGACTGGTTATTAACTTTCTTTCAAAATGCTGTTGATTTTTTGTGGCACAGCCTGTGCCTGGGTTGGGGCCCAAAGCATGGGTCGCAGGGGGGCACCACATTTTACATTATGGCACTAACTGGTTGTTAACTTCCTTTCAAATTGCTGTGGATTTTGACACTAACATGTCACTACTTGCCATTCAATGCAGATGAAAGCAGCGTAACTTCATGACCTGGTACTGTGATGCAGGGGCGTTGCTAGGGGGGGCTAAGGGGGCTATAGCCCCTGATCTTTTGGTTGTAGCCCCGGATAGAATCTCAGGAGCTACAGCCAAAAGACTAGCTAGCCCCCAGTCCCAACAGTTCCGGCATCAGCTTAGCCCCGGGTCTTTTCCAGACCTAGCAACTCCCCTGCTGTGATGTATTAGAGAGTGTGACACAGCCGTACTTTCCAGCCTACTTACTGTTCTTGTTATAGATGGGGACCAAGCTTTGTACCTGGCGTGAGCCCAGAATCAACTGGTTGCCAGGATTCCATCCCCCAGCCATTGTAACTTGTAATGCATTCAGTAACATTCAATGACTCATGCATGTTACATCTGTGGCATATTATTCATTATAATACGTTTTGGTTTATCATGTTCTTTTACATGTGTTTTTGTATCTCAGTTTTGGTGCAGGAAATAAGCACTGGAAATGTGTCCATCTTTAGTTTACAGTAAATATTGAACGCATAGGGAGTACTTGATTGGTATGCACTTCATACAGTAGAACACAGAAACAATCTACAGTAGACTTCTCGATTAATCCCCACTCTACAACGTTTTAGAAACATTCACCTCCACTCCGCGAGCTATTGACACTTGACAATGACAGGAACCCATGCAAAAAGGTAAACATGAACAACGCCTAGATATGGCATAGTGCACCCTGCAAAATGTCAGCATTTCTGTATGATGACCCTCAACTCCTCAGCCACCAACAGTCAACGTTCCAAAGAAAAAGGTACTGTAGGAAATGAATACAGGTGACACAATTCATAGCACACATTTCGATAAGGATGTTACAACGAAGAGACTCTAATCTCATTATTGCAATTTTACCCAGAAAAACAACCAAAAAAACATTGGTTTTCAAGACGTCCCACACATGTGATTTTTATCCATGGGCAGATCATTGCATCTGGTACTGGGCATGTTAATACAACGAGAGACTATTTTATTCAACTCAGTACAGAAATCTCCTCTGCCAATCAAATTCAAGTAATATTTGCTGACCCAAGTAGACAGAAGCGTCGAAGAACATCAACCTATCCCAACGCGTCACAATGCCATTGAACGATACACAGTGCGCAAAGATCATTGCCGCTTCAAATGTGCCTGTTGCTGTTCCTATGTATCCTGGTGCAAAACCAAACAAAACAAGCATTTGCAAAGCTAGTTTAGGCTCATGTACAGGTGCTTACCAGACATTCACCACATACCATTGATTGCCACACGTATTTGATTATTCACTTCATATGATAGGACTTATTATCTCACACCAACTGTTGCCAATAAAAGGCAAGATATTCAGACCATTGCCAGGTTTTCACACCATATATACAGGTACTCAAGCCATTACCTAGGAGTTCCCTCAAATGTGCAGGTGTTTGTATAATTGTTAATATAAACATCTTCTATTCCTGCATCAATGGACCACACACCAGAAGTCAAGCACTGTACTTCTGCGTTATTACTTACTTACAGAAGAGCAGAGGAGTTGGTACACACTTTGTGTCCCTTGTCTATTGCCATCCCGCCACTCTACAGCCCAAGCACCCTAATGTATACTTCAATACTTTCCCCTCTCTGCCTAGGATTGCTTTTTCAGAAAAGTGTCACAATCACACCTGACCTACTTTAATCCACCCCCTTTAATAATGCGGAGACTTTGCAATTGCCAGAGTTTCCCAATGATTTTCCATCCACTCGCTAATGACCATTTGGTGGCTGTTGGGAACTAGCATCTGCAATACTGGTGTGGGAGCAAGATGTAGAGTTGAATTAGAGTTGGGGTGATCCATTTTAGAGTGCAGTACTGAGGTTTTTCTGAGTGGAGGCAGTACTTTATTTCCACATACATACAATACAATACCTCAATGAGGACATACCATGTAAGCAGCGTGTCTACACATACAATGCCTAAGATTATTCTCAAAACTGCATTCCAGTAATGTTGAATCTTACACAGGCAAATGTTATATGCTGGATTATACCAATGTCCTAATAACAGAACCAGCAAATATTCATCACTTAGACCCATTTGATGCATTTTATTGAGGGTGGGGGTTATGCACAGTCATTGTATGTGTCATTGAGAGATGGACCCTGGCAACCACTATCTCCTGATGCATGCCTAAGACTTTGAGCCAGAGAGTTGTGCCTCACCCTTTACTAAGTAGTCTGGGTTTTCGGAAAGGAAAATGGAAGCTTCTGTACCAATAGGATGATCTCCTTGTTATGCATTTACTTTCAGTGGGTAGTGCTTCATTCCAGATCTCGTTTATTAATGACCTAGCCTGATTGAAGGGCTGTATCCACTTGAGAATCCGATGTTGCGCATTTCATGATCTAGCTGAAATTGTTTCCAAACTAGATTGCATGGTTTAAAATAGTTTTTTGAAGTAATTGATGTACATGGCAACTATCCTTATCCATTTGGTTCATTTGATAGGCTTCTGGGGTATTCTGGTATGTGAATTACACCAGACGTGTGTGCCATTGAAGCTGACAGGTGCTCCAGGAACCTGTGTCTGAACTTTCAAAAGGATCATTTAGAGAAAATAAATACCTGGCTACAGGAGATCATACAGAGAGAATTCATTTTCAGAATAATTTTAATTGTACGAGAGCAGCCACTGCTTCCTCTAGAGTAAACTATGATGGAGAGGCTACATCCAATGCTTCTCCTGTCCCATTGACAGTTCGACAAATAGTAAAGGCTCTTTGATAGTCTCTTAAGGATGGCAACCCACCTATGCCTTTCTCATTATTCCCCTTTAATGTGTACAGTTTTATCAAGGTGTTTTCAGATGACAGCAGGCATGACAGAACTCGATGAAGATTTGTAAAGAACTACTAGGGCATGGACAGAGGAAAGTTAATTAGAATGTGCAAGGTCTTGTGACCCAGCATGATCTTGATGGATGCTAACCATCCCCACCAAAGTAACAGTGGATTCCATTTGGTGACCAAAGACTGCATTTCTGTTAATGTGTATTCCATATTGAAGTGTTTGGTAGCCTCCAGCATGGGAGCAAATTTAACACCTAGATTTTTGACAACATCAAGCTACCGGATTACATCCAGAGCCTGTAAGAGGGAAGTAAAGCAAAATGTGTTTAGAAGCATAATTTCAGTCACATTCCAATTACATCTTCAATCCGAAATGTTGTCATATTCTTTAATCAAGGTCATTAAGCAGGGAGTCAACATTAGGACCTCATGTGCGTAAGCTTAACATGTTCCATGTGCCCATTGACTGAAAAGGCTTTTGCTTTATCTTCAGAAATTATTTTAGATAGCAGGGACTTTAGAGCAAGATATTTTATATCCAATAGGAGCCAACAGGAACCGTTGCCACAATAGACGAGAGACCATTAACACAACCCTTCGAAACTGGACTGAAATAGAATATTTTTATGATGTGTAAGTGGTTGGACCAAAGCCCACTAAGTTTCCATCTGGAACTTTGATTCCATGTAATGGAAGGCTCTTTTGGCATTACACATAAAGGCTGCCATATGCAGAACGCATGTATCTGCATTTAAGAAACAGCAAATGGAATTTCTCACGACAATACGTTCCAACCTATTTAAACACAAACAGGCATTTTCTGTCACTGGAAATTCTGTAGTCAGATGTGTACCAGCCACTGTACAATTGAATGAAAAAAAAAGCAAGAGGTAGAGACTTGCTACAAAACTCCTGTGCATAACGAAGTGTAGTGGAGTGTGAGAGTTGACTGTAGTCATCGCAGTCACTGCTCTGTTTTTTCTTCCCATTGGAAGAGGTGGATACTTGCTACAAAACCCCTGTGCATAGCAGAGCATGGCAGAGTCCGCAGACACCGGTCTGTTTTTTCTTTCCATTGGAGGAGGTGGAGACTTGCCACAAAACCCCTGTGCATAGTGGAGCATAGCAGAGTTGTCAGAGTTGACCGCAGTCATCGCAGTCTGCGCTGGTGAGCTGGGCTGCTCCAGCAGTTAATGGAGGGGTCAGCAGGGCTGGTACCATATCTCCACCATCCGTGGTCGCTGAATATGCTGAAAACTGGAAGCTGCGAACAGTAAGTCCAAAACCCCTCTCCCGCTGAATATTGTAACAAGGGAGTGTGTGTGCGGGAGGGTGGTTTTTACCATGCACAGTGAACCATAGCCTGCTGTAGCCCGCTTAGAACTGTACCGTGACTGCTCCATTCACCTGCTTGAATTGAATATTGAACACTGAACTTTGAGCATGCGCTGAGACTTGAGACCGGACTACACTAGTGGCACGAACTATATGTGGTGAATTGTGTTTAAGTCTATACACTGTACAACGTGGAGCTTGTCTCTACACGGATTATTATTTTGAACTGGTTTCTACCCTGACTATTGTTTTTTGGAAGGTTTGAACCCAATGGAATGGAAGGCGTGTCTCCATACTTAACTACCTAAGTCGGATGGCGTTTTCTCTTTTTAGCTGTCAATTTTTATTAGAACTTTGGCTGACATATATGGTGGCACTTTTGTCCACATAATATGAATTTCTAAATTTAGAATTTTTATGTTTGTTTTTAGGGTTTTATTTGTGTGAATTTTTTACTTTTCAGGAAATGATTACTTCTCTGGACTTTGATCCCGAAATACTAATTCAGTACATTGTTCCTGCTTTTACTATCGATTAAAATGTATATTTGATGCTGGGGAAAAATAAGCCTAAAGTCCAAAAAAAATAAACTGAGGAAAACCACACCTTATCCAAAAACACAGGTGGATCTTGGTGCCCGTAACAGAGCAAAGGGAAACAATGCAAGCTCTTCTAAAACACAGGCAACAAGCTCCCTCAATGGTAAACATAATAAGGAGTGTGTGAAAGGCACTATCGACTCTTATTTTTTATGTGAGCTGGTTACTCACCCTCCTTCCCCAACAATATTTGTGTATAGGCGCGTTACAAATGCCATATCATATCATATTGTCAACTGTTAATGGCCCCACAGACAGTGTGATTCCAAACAGGGAAAACAACGTTTCCCACCCTGACCTTTCATTTACAGCAATGGACAACAACTCTGCTATTCGCTACATGACTCACTTGCTTCCGAAGCCCAATTACAACACTATCTCTCGGTGCAAGAGACACCGCAAGAATACACTAGCCACCCTTCTAGATCTAATAGTATTGTTGGACTGGCACCCCAGAGAATGTATATGGACCATATCAGAGATGAAAATAATCACCATAGACTTTCGGCCTCTCCTAATATGTGTCCTACCAACAATCTGGGGGGGGGGGTAATCACACCCTCTGCTACTGACCATTTAGGACATTACAGTGAGACCCAATCTCAACTGTCGGTCTTACAGTTTGCAATGAAGGTGGTACTGAAGATGTGTGAAAGAATACTAGAGGAGGTCTCAGTTCTGAGGAGACATAGCATGCCAAAAGATGATGACGATAAAGATCTAGATGCACTGATTGGTGCTGCAGTACCTTACACCTCTGATCATTTGAATGTACACAACACAATTGTAATAACTGAGGGGGCTAGTGTTGTTAAAGCTGACCTTACTACATGTGAGGTTGACGAGGTGGCCGAGCCTCCGAGTGATACCTCGACTATTTACTTAACTCGTAAGCAATGTAGAGAAAAGAGGAGACATATTCATAGAGTTATTCAAAATAATATGGAATTTGATCCCATTCAAACCAGGGAAGGCCTAAGGCAGGAGCATTCTTTAGACCCACACATTAAGAAAGCAATAAAATCAGCCTTTACAGACTTACCCCGTATAGCTGCCAGAAAGAAAAAAGCTCAGGGTAAGCATAGATCTAACCCACATATTAACAGAACTGATGTATTGGCTCTAACGTTTAAAATCCTCCCATTAAAAATTCTTGACACTAAAGACTTTGATTCCATGGAGCCAATTAAAGACCCTCATGTACAATTAAGTACAATTTATTGCAGCATGATTGAAACAGCAATTTGATCAGATCCTATAAAGATCATTATGCAGATCCTGGGTACGATCTGGACATTGCGGAGGAGGTCGTGCTATCTGACTCCAGTCAGCATCCTGATCTGCGAGCTATCAAAGATAAAATAAGTATTATAGGAAAATAAAGGTGGCTGTGTTAATAAAAATGCTGCATTCAAGCAAACATCTTGGGTATCTTGAATTGGCTTGTCCAGAACAACGGCAATGGTCAAACAGTCAGAAATTGAGATCTGGTCATCTCAAATTGGAATACACAGGGAGTTACGCATTTATTAGAATCTGGAGGATCATTAGAATTGTTGGAGCAGAGGGATATCTTCATGCTGCAGGAGGTCTGGTTACTATCTGAACTGTTGATTGATGGCTATCAAATCTTCCAGTTCATGGCCAAAAAGGGCTGCAAGGACGTCCATATGGAGGCCTCATTATTGAAAACAAAAATCATTTAAAAGCAACAAGAGTCAACACTTATGGTGATAATCCCTATGTGTTGGTGGTCAGAGTGAGTACTGACAGCACTCACAGAGATATAATCATTATTAATGTATACGATCCTCCAGGTTCAGTTAAAACAGATGATATTTTCGACTTGGTACCTGGAATGATAGGGAATATCAAAAGCTTAGACGAACAAGCTCATATCTTTGTGGTGGGGAGTTTAACGCGTAATGAAATCAACTAAACTGATTTCGTTAAAAGTAGGTCTCTGATTGGCAGTGAACTAAAAGACGCATTTTAAGGAAACATATGGGTTGATACTATGAAATCAGGGGACTGCTTCCGCCAGAATGGAACGTTAACAGGTCATATTCCAGGGAAAAGTACCTGGAGGTCTGGAACTAAAACCGCAAAGTTGGATTACCTCTTCTGTAATTAGCTCGCTCTAACTTATGTTAAGAACCTAGAAATGACTCATACGACCCTTAGTGATCAAGCCATACTTACCCTTACTATTCTCTGAAACAATGGTCGAAGGTATAAAGGGCAGGTTGGGAACTGGAAAGGAATGTTGCTGGCAGTAGGATACGATGGACAGAACCAAGTATTAACAAGGCAGGAGCTTATTTTGTCTAACATGTCGGAAAGCTGCTATCTATGGCGGTTTCTCTATCGGCTGATGGGAATGAGGAAATGATTAAGGACTGTGGCTCAACACTGGAGGTACAAAAATGCCATCACAACTCACCACCAAGAAAAAGAAATATCAGTTTGATAAAGCCATTCTTGAATCAAAAAAGTCCATGAGGCGAGAACTTAGAGAGATCAAGAAATATGCCAGCTCTCCCTCTGAAGCTAGAGGTGCATCCCAAATGGCTAACAACAGATACTGAAGATGGGCAAAGGACTGGGTATTGTCTGGTAGAAATGCTCAATGGCATTACCTATTCTCTATTGTAATTGTAACTGTTTATTTGTACAGCGCTTATACACAAGTGAAGTGCTTCAAAGCACTATTGCTAGCACCAGGGACTCATGTAAGCTCTGGAAATTGATCAGCACATTTAATTCTAGAAATATATCCCATGAGATCTGTGCAATTGGCGAACAAGTATGGCTGAGTCATATTAGTAATACTTTTTATGATTCCGCTAGTTCCAATGCCAATTCTTTATGGCCAGGAACAACATTTAGTTTTTCTCTCGAAGAAATGATGCTGAACATTGTTCTCTTAAAGGATTCCAGAGCTCTGCGCCCAAATGGGCTACCCAATGTCATTATAAAAAGCAATATGACGTTTTGGGGGCAACACTTACACTGCCTTTTCAGTAAGGTATGCCAGGGACGGCAGATTCCTAAATTGTGGCGTGGCTCCATTCTTGTACCAATTCACAAGAAGGGAGAACTTCAGGTTACTAGCTGTGCTAGATACAACTGGAACATTTGTTGCATCCTTAATATTAGATCAACACAAATGGGCAGATCCAAGCTGTACATTGAGTAATTTCCAAATGGGCTTTCGTGCTGGCTCGGGCACTGCCCACTGTCTTTGGCTATTTGATTCACTTACTAAAGCGGCTAAGAGAAAAGATCAACTGCGCCTTTAAGTGCCCATGATAGATTTTCAGACTGCTTTTGATACTGTTAATAGGGGCACACTCTGAGCAAACATGAATCAGTTAGGATGCCATCACGATCTGTCAATGGCTACTATGGGCTTACACGAGAACACCACAGTGCAAATTGGCTAGACAATAGGGGCTTTGTTTCTGCGCCGGTGAGAACAAATGAAGGGGTAAAACAAGGGTGCCCACTTGCCCCTCTGTTATTTAATATATATATCTATCAGAATTACCCAAAGCACTGGAATCGGTGCATACCTGCCTACCTAAGATTATGGGAACTGCAGTCTCCTGCCTCTCTTACGCGGACAATTTTATCATAGTCAAACATGTGTTGCCCTTAAAAGAGCAATGGAAGTGCTTAAAAACCAAGGTAGTGCATTTTTCTAATAAGCAAGTGTCTATTTTTGCTCATAGATGGAAATCTAGTACAGCGTGTCCATAGCTATTAATACTTAGGTGTAGAATTTACCACCAACACAGATTATTTACAACTAATTGAATCAAGAAGGCGTAAGGCCATAGTGAAGCTGAATATAATGTATAGATGTGTGAGCGCGGCTTCAGGTTTCAGTTTCCAAGATATTCTCACTCTTTGCAAACAATGCTTTTGCACTTCTGTATTATATTTATTTATTAACCATCAGCCACATGGCTTTGTATATCCAACATATAAAAACATACATGATCCCAATAAATTAAAGTAACATCAGTTATTCCAGCCATTTGGGCATAGGGTAGAGTACCAGTACATTGATGAAGTACAATCAATCATGATTAAAAGGTTCATTGAGTCAAGAAAAAATAAACAACCATATTACTTCTTAAAAAAACCATACATTCTAAAATAATAAAACCATCATATATATACATCAAAAAACAGAAAACAAAAAGATTGGTTGCATCATCAGGATACAATGTTAAACCTTTCCACACATTTCCAATAAAATAACATCATATAAAACATCACATTTTTATCACAGCCATTTAAAAACTTGGTTCACAACAGTTTTAAGTTTTCCAAATTAACATTATGTTTGTATGCTTTCAGATAGCTGTGTCTCAAACCCAGTAAACTTTCACAACCTAGTAATAAATGCTCAAAACTTTCAAATTCATCTGTGCCGCGCAGTCAGCAATCTCGATCTTGCCGTGCTATTCCCATCTGGGCACCTTGGGTCAATAAGCTGATCTAATACTACATTTCAGTCTTAAATATTGCTTTACAATTGCACTTTTAGGATACACCACTTTATATGATGGTTTAAGTTCATAGCGAGAGGTGTATTCGCAAAAATCGGTGCTATGGTTACCAGATAGGTTAACCGTATTCTGTTCTTTACTGAGTTCCAATAGTTTTGCTTTTAGTTTTGACTTTCTCAGATTCACTGCTCCATTGGGCGACCACCCACAGCACCTTTCTTGCCAATTCATGCATGCAGCTAGCATATTCCCCAAAGTGCCCATTTTGTGAGAGTTATCAATTGCACAAAGGCATCTAAGAAGCTACCTATTATTGTTTCAGGCTCAGATTGCAACAATCTATCACAAAATGTGATTGTCTTCGCTGTTGCATCCAATTCTATTCCGACCATGTCAAATTCAAGATATATATACTCCACAGGGAGAGATGGTGGCAAACATAGGAGCTGCCGCAGAACGAATGCCTCTTATCACCTGAGGCGGCGCCTGAACTTGCCTCCCCAGATTTCTATTCCATAAAACATAATCAAACGTATTTTAGTGTGATGTAGCAACAATATTGTTTCAAAAGACATTGCACTTTGTTTAACGACAAATTTTCTAATCATACTAATGGCTTTTTTTTGCACTTCACCTTGGTCTCTGACCAATGTATATCCCACTTTAAGTTGCTTTGGAAATGGACACCTAAATACTTATAACTAGTTACGTTTTCCAGTTTCAGCCCATTCAACGAGCAACTAAGATTACATTTCTTCTTAGTTGACAGTGAAAAGGTAATGGTCTTACTTTTGTCAATGCTAATAGCTAATCCGTTCTCTTCAGCATATTTCCCTAAGGCATCTATCAAGCATTGGAGGCCGTGGGTGGTGTGATCTAGCAAGACGGGATCGTCGGCGTAAGCTAGCCAACTGCTAAGATGTGAACCCACCTTTACAGGGCATAATGCTGAGCTGACAAAATGAAGCCCCAAATGAGAAAGGTAAAGGTTGAAAAGAGTTGCCGCGACTATGCCTCCCCTGTATTATATGGATGGAAGGGATTTTTAAGAAGGATTTTTCCTGGTTAGACGTGTTGGAAGGCAGATTCTGGTGGAAAATGCTGGTGCTTGGCCCCAGCGCCCCGATCGAAATCATCAATTTAGAACGGGGCCTTACATGACTTTCTGTGATGGCAACGAAGAGCAGAATTCTGTTATACTTGAAATTCTGCAAGGTACCAGTCTGCCTATTGTTAGTTCTATTGGACAAACACCTACCTTCCACTGCCCTCAACTCGGTGCCATCCCTCACACAGGTGAGCTTCGCAAATATGGTTTGGAAGCCAGTCTAGGAAGATAGCTTGCAGGAATTGATTAAGAAGGCTACCCGCAAGCTCGAGCAATGGGATTGGTGAACACATTACAACCAACTTGCTAGTCTTACTAGCTACCGCACCATAATAGACCAACTTGACCATAACTATAAAAAAAAGCAATTTGATATCCAACTCTGTTCTTCTACCGAACTGCGCAGGATCCTGTTTCTATTAGGAAATGGCAGACTTTCAGTGTTAGCTAGCATTGGTCTAGAGCAGGGAATTCCTAACAAGGGAATGGGTTGCCGCTCATGTGGCCTACCAGGTAAATTGGAGACTGCCCAGCACATTCTTACTGAGTGCAAGGAACATGGCCCACTACGTGAATATGTTTGGTTCCGATGTTTTCGATCTTAACAGTATTAAGAGTGAGTCCTTTTGGCAATATTGTTTGAATAATGTGTGTAGCAGCAGCTGTTAAACTTTGGGGTCCCCAGTTGATTGTATTCTCTGGATTGCTGAGCCATTGATGGAGGGTCTGCTACTGTAAGCCTTGCGGACTGGGGTGGGACCTCACATGCTGCTGTTAAGGAAGCTGAGGTAGTGTCACCCGTGCATAACATGCAGAGGACTGCAGGGAAAGGTGGGACCGGCAGCGGGACAGCTGCCGTGCTTGCCCATGCAGCACGGTCTCCATGAGCACTCACTCTAAACGCAAACATCAAGGAGGACATTGAGAGCCGACTTCATATACCAGCTAAGCACTGCCATCGGAGGAGCACTGGCGGTTCAGCAGCTTCTCTACTGGCAGGAGCGGATGAGGACCAGGCCCTGCTGAGAGCACTGTAGTGACCGTGACAGAGAGGCATCAACCTCACTAGTTGCTGTGCAGGGTAAAGAAAAGACACAGCCAGTGGCTGTATGCTGCCACTGTCTCTACTCCTGCCAAATGTGACGCACCTCTACGCTGCCCGGCGGCCCTGTGATGCGGGGCCCAGCTTCTTACTCACCAACATTCACCGCCTTCATCTATTCAGACAGGAAGGAAGCATCGGGGCTGAGCCTCTCGCTGTGAGCAGTCCCAACACATGTTGGTGGAGCAGCATAGCCCCTCATTTGGGCAAGGTAATCGCTTTACCATAATTTATATTCAGTTAAAAAAAAATGAAAAATAATACAATTTTAATTGAATCCCATGAAATGATCACTGCGCTCCATATAAATACAGTAAATCGGCCCTGCACATGTGAGGCACCAGTTTGGACCCTGTTGCTCATTAAGCAGTCATCTGGGCTATTTCATCTTTATTCTTCGTCTTACCACTCCAAGATGTCCACCTCTCCTCATGTTGTAGAGTTGATGCTATACCAAACAGGCCCCTTCTCTGATTTGGCTACTGCTTCCTGAAACTGCCCAATCCCGTGCGTCGGCAGGCAAAAGCTGGCCCCTGCCTCAAGGCCCTTGCAGTAAGGCTCCTGTCTGTTCCTGGCCAGCCCTTGGGGCTTCTCACCTCTCAACCAGCATGGAGTATGTAGGCTGAACAATACAACCTTTCCTCCTGGGTCACTAAATTCATTGGGACAACACGCAGATATGAACAGTGATCTACGGCCATGCTGAAACCTCCCAGACTCTGCCTTGCCACTCCTGTCTATCTTTACTTCTCTGAAGGTCAGCCCCCTCAGCCCTATGCCCATAGGGCAGTGCTCTTCAAAAAAATGTTTTTTCTGCTTTAGCCCAAAATCAATTTTAGCTGTGTGCTCTTCCAACATTATTTGTTCTACTTTAGCCGAAATCAAATTTAGCTGTGTGCACATCCTGCATTGTGCTATTCTGTTCTTAACCATAACTGAAACAGCTGTGTGCACACTTATACATTACCTGGTACTCACCCACTGCCCTCTGTCCTATTCTGTCATCCCCCATACTCTGGTCCCACATTGTCCTCCTCACATCCCTTTGTGTCTATGTGTGCCAGCTCCATTTCTGCCGCATTCATCAGGTTCCTGCTGGGTTAATTGCACCACCTTGTGTCCACTATGGCACTTTCTATAGCCCCTATATTCTCCAGCTGTGTCTCCATCACCTATCCTTCACCTCTCACTAAATCTGGCAGGAAGAAAATAAAAAAGGACACCTTGGCCTCCAACCCATGCCTACCTATGGCTGACACCTATGTCAGTGCTTCTGCCAGAGAAACTCTTACCGACATCCTCTTTGTCATCCCTTCAACCGGCCTTTGGACCCTTCATATGGTTGCTCTGCTCTCTCCCTACTCCTCCTCACACATCAATGGTGGCACTGATTGGGAGGTCCTTCTTGCCTCCTCCTCCTCCTCCAGGTTCATCTTTAATGTCTATCTGAATGGTAGCATCCTTGTGCAGGGTCCTCAACCCAACTTACTCTTTTTTGATATGATACTCCTGTGCCTTATCAATTTGTCACCCTCCTCTTGTGGGGCGCCCTTGCCCCCTTCTGCTCTCACCTCCACATGTGCTACATCCCTAGTACCAGTCTTGACTGCTGTCTTGCTACCTTCTCCTGGCTCTATACCTTCTCCTATTTCTTACTCCCAGGCACTCTCACCGCTTGAGGGGGGACAGCTGTCCCATGTACCCCCGCAATTCTCCCAAAAATGCCAACCTCCTCCATATTGCTCAACTGTCAAGCAATCCTCTGACATCTGCCATCTTCTTGAACTTTTGGACCTTGATGTTCTGGCACTCACTGAGACATGCTTTAAGGACAGTTCTGTCACAAGTTTTGACACACTTCTCCTTGAAGGCTGCACGATCATCTCTGAGCCCAGGACTAAAAGACCAGGAAGGGGGGAGTAGCCCTGATCTATCCAAAGTGGATCACTGTCTCCTTCATTCACACTCAGGCCTATGAAAAGAGTGACAGTGGCTGCCTTTACATCCTCCTATTCTCTGCCCCCTACTCTTGCGGCTGGCTCCTACCCTAACACAGCCCTCTCTAAATTTCATCTCTCCATTTCCAGCACTCTTGCCCCTGTCATTAGAGTGCACATGAAGCCTCCAAAAAGTGCAATTCCTGGTACGATTCCAGTCTGGCTGCCCTCAAACGCAAGTGGAGAGCAGCAGAAAGGAAATAGGTGGCATCAGGTGCAACCTCTGACAAACTGGCCTCTTGCCTACTCTAAAGGCAATATAGAATCTGCATACAGTCCAAGAAAAGAGTCCATATTTAAGCCTGCATCTCTGCAGCATCCAACAACACGGCCAAACTTTTCAAAGTCTGCAAGGAATTGGCAAACCGTTCTGCAGCCTAATCTCCCACTGCGCCCACCTAGGTCCTTTGCTCTGCATTTCACCAACAAAACCTTGGACATCCTTTCCTCTCTCACTCCTTCACCATCACATGCACCAAATCCTCGAAGCCCTCTTCAGCCTCTCACACTCTTCCCCCTCTCCCCTCTCCCTTTTCCTGCCTTTTCCCCCATCGCACCTGAAGAGGTCACTAGGTTAGTCCGGTCTATGAACGCCTCCTCCAAACAGGTGGACTCCTTTATTTTTATTTTGTACATTTATAAAGCGCACAGGGCAGCCCTTGAGCATCGTGGTGCTGTTACTGAAAAGCTTACTTGGTTACAGAGATGAAACAGACACATGAAAGAGATAGGTCAAAATATTGTAAAGAGTGGGAGCAAAGCAGGAGCCCTGTGGAACAGTGTATAGTAGCGGGCGGTACACAGGCCTGGTCTTGAGAAAGGAAGAAATCCAGGAGGTGGTTTTGAGTCAGAACTGAGCTGCGAAGGTGAGATGTTTGCACAGGGTCTTATGGTCCATTAGGTCAAACGCTGCAAATAAATCGAGGAGGAGTAGTGCTGGTTTCACCTCATTGATAACTATGCATAGTTGGTTTTTTAAGACTAGTAGGACGGATTCCATACCATGGCCTGGGCGGAAGCCAGATTGACACTTATCTAGAATGGAGTTGGTTTCTAGAAAATGTTGGACCTGTGTTTAGGCTACTTTGTCCAGATTTTTTAGGGGGGAAGGCACTGTGGTGATGGGGAGGTAGTTTTTGGGGGAGGTAGGGTCTAGAGAGGGTTTTATTTAAGAGCAGGCTTACCCAGGCTTCTTTAAGGCATGGGGGAACATACCAGTTGTGAAAGATGTGGTATATTGATGATATTGGCAGGGCAAATATCCCCTTTGCATTTGGACGGCTTGATGTGTTTGAGGAGTGTAAGAACTTCAAGTGCTGGTAGGAGGCTTGTTGGTGGGAGGCGAGGCGGGAGGGGGAGACAAATTTGGCATTAGCAATTATAGTGTTATAGCAGTTTGATTTAGCTAGAATTATGGCTTGTTTATATTGATTGGCTATCACATTGAATTCTTTTTTGGAGGAATCTTGGGGGATTGCTTGCCATTTGGAAAGGTCTGTGCGCTTCAGGGCACGTAGTTCAAGGAGCTGAGCTGTGAAGCAGGAGTTGGCATGTCTTACAGCTTTAGCTTTTTTTAGCGAGAGTGTCGCTATGGACCGCACTGCATCCTTAAGTGTATCAATGTAGCTTTGAGCTGGCAGAGTGGGGTCATTTGAGAAGGGAGGTTTGAAGACATGAAAGTCAAGATCTGGTAATAGGTTGTCTTTAGTTAGTTTGCAGGAACTCCTAGCCAAAGAGGGAGGTAATGGAGGAGCATGTGTTTTAGTTTTCGTGGGATTGGGGATCGAGAAGAAAATAACATGGTGGTCTGTCCAGGGGCAGGGAGAATTAGCGCTGATACTGGTGGAACAGTGTGTTCTGCGATCCAGTCTAGGTTTCGGCCTTTAGCATGAGTGGGGTTATTGACTAATTGTGAGAAGCCCATTGTGTTTAGAGCTTTGGCAAGCGAATTTGCATGCAGGTCTTGGGTCATTGAAACCCAAGTTGAGAATCGCTAAGGAGAATGGATTTGGAGGCGGTTTTTAGGTTGTTGCCAATGAGGTGTAATAGGTTTCCATGGAAGTCGGCTAATGGGCCAGGAGATTGGTAAATGATGTAGATTGTGATGGTACAGCTGTACGATAGAGACCGTTTGAGGGAAATAGAGTCTATGTTACTTCCTATCGGAGAATTGGTTTGTCTGAACTGAAGGGATTCTTTTGCTATAAGCGCGACCCCCCCCTGTCGCTTGCTGACGGTCCTGCCGAAAGATTGTGTCTCCTTGGGGGAGAGCTAGCGCAATGGAGGGGCCTGAATCTTTGTAGAGCCAGGTTTCTGTGACTGCTAGGAGGTCTAGATTACCCTCCAAAACTATTAAGGACAACATTGACATCTCGTTCACCTCTGGAGTTTTCCTCTCTCTCTCAAACACTCTCTGGTGTGCCCACTACTCAAAAATCCCTCTGCCGACCCTGCTTCCTGGCAAACTATCACTCTATTTCTATCGCCCCTTTCCTTGGCAAACTACTGAAGAAGTTGCCCATCTCTCAACTTTCTCCCCACATTGAATCTATTGGTTGTCTCCATGATCACCAGTCTGGCATCAGAGCATCCAGAGGCAATGAAACTGCTCTTCTGAACACCTGTGAAGACCTGCTCTCAAATCTTGATTCTAACTCTCCATCTGTCCTCATTCTCCTTGGCCTCTCCTCTGCATTAGACACAGTGAACCATAACACCCTGATCAATCATCTCCGGGATACCCTGGGTATCACTGATCATGCCCTGGCGTGGCTTACTTCCTTTCTCGCCGACCGTCCATCCCAGGTGGAACTTGTGCCCTTTCTCTCCTCTATCACTCTCTCTACATGCGAGTCCCTCAGGGATCTAACTTATCCGCTGGTTCTTCAATATCTACATGGCCCACTTGATCTATTCCTTCACTTCCAACTTTCAGTGTTATGTGGACGACACTTAGCTCTCCTTCAAGATACCCTCAGCTTCTTCAGCCTCCCCGCATATTCATGACTGTCTGTCAGACAGGGAACGCATCTCTCCAGCACTGAAGTCCCTTCACTGGCTCCCCGTGGTGCAAGGAAATAAGACAAGACCCTCTGCATAGTTCACAAGTCTTTCTGGTGCTGGGGCCTATGCTACTTACAACACACTCTTCCCAAATACACCCCCTCTAGAGCACTCATCCTCCCCAACTCTCTGAGAATGAGCCATTTTTCCATTTTTCCAAAAAGAGACTTGTGGGTAGATCCTTTTCCTCTGCAGGGGCTAACCTCATGAACAGTCTCCCTGCCTCTCTCTGTCTGGAGCCGGAACTCCTTGAATTCTGAAAAATCCTCAAGACCTTCCTCTTCTCCTCTGACTTCTCTCTACCGCTTCTCTCCTAACCTCTGCTTCTATCACAACCTCCTCCTTTCGCTCAGCTTTCTGCTTGGTGGCCTGGCTCACCTCAGAACCTTATAGGTCCCAGGCATCCACATCAGTCCCTGCACCCACACTAGTCCCTGCACTTACCTCTGGGCCCTGCACTACTTGCAGCACTACGCACTTCCCTATGAGGCAACTCTCTGCACTTACCGGCCCTCCTGGACCAGACGCACTTCCTCCTAGCCTAACTGCTGGTCTGGCACTTGCATCATCATCAGTTTGTCACGTCTGTTATAGTTCCCCCCACCCTGCCACCCCCAACAACATATTAACACACTTTAATTAGCAGAAATGTTGTCAGGCCTAGTATGCTTATGATTACTATATATCATTCTGAAATTTACAAGGCCTTATTAATGATTTTATCCCATTTTCTCCTACAGTCTTGGAGCACTTTGAAGCACTCTTTTATGTATAAGCACTTTATAAATAAACAATACAATACAATTCAATACAAATCTATGCATATTGCTCAATTTTACATCTGGAACAAACTATATAAGCAGGGAAAGGTCTGAAAAGTGACTGAAAGTGTTTAATTAACAGAATAAGGACTTGACGGTTGTTTTGTTTGGTTTTTATGCTAGTTTTGTCCAGTAATTAGCACAATCAGATGAGACGAACTAGATGAACTGTGATATGGGGAGGATATTTATTTAAATATGTAAATGGAATAATTATACATGTACATGTTTTAACTGTATATGTGAACGTTTTAATAATATATTGGTAATTGTTTGGATATTGCTATTTGTATGTATTGAATGTTGTTTATATATTATGATAAAACTCATTGAACTATAAACATAATAAATACATTAAATTATTAAACACAGCAAAGTGAAAGCTAAAACATGGAACAATGTTTTCACTTTTGTAAAGAGTAAACGTTAATTTTATCATTCCACTTAGGACAAGACCGTGCTAAAAAAATATATATGTAACTGTTCCAGCTCAACCACGTTTACAAATACAATTCTCGTTATTCATTATTACAATATTATACCACATTTAATGTATTAACACTTTTTCGGTGCTTTACTCATTATTAAACTAACACGTTTTACATCAGCAACACATTTCCAAAATGTTCATTGCTACTAGCAATATGTGCCGATAGAATAATAGATGTTTTGTGCGGTCAATAAATTGGGAACGGGTCATTATACTAAGAAAATGATCCCTCCCGGGTCTATAAGGCTATCGTTTGTGATCTGTTAATCAAATTAGCATTGTTTTTAAATGGCCTTGCATAGTTTCTAAATCTTATTTGCAGGACCAGAAAATGCATAAGAATCTCTCAGGGAGGAGTCTGATCTATATACGCACCCCAGTGCATCTGCAAACATGTGCAAGGGGGATTGTTTATTGCATGGAAACCATGAAAATGACCCAATATTGACTTTCTGATCTCTGCATCCTGTAGCCGGCAGGACTGATGGTGCCTCTCCCTTTCGGCAGATTTGTGCACATTTATGTCTAAAGCTAGTAGAAAGGTGCGTATGAGCGTGCATGAGTCAATGCCC
This sequence comes from Ambystoma mexicanum, assembly GCF_040938575.1. Taxonomy (NCBI): domain Eukaryota; kingdom Metazoa; phylum Chordata; class Amphibia; order Caudata; family Ambystomatidae; genus Ambystoma; species Ambystoma mexicanum. Next base: position 963,018,326 of record NC_090933.1, on the reverse strand, counting down.
AACTGCATGATTAAGAGTAAAAGAGTGTTTTAAAAATGGTAGTCCAAACAAAAGTTTCTGTGGAGAGGGATTGAAACAAAGATGAATTCTGAATCTTTGGGGTGGGATCAGTCTCTATAAATCTATCAAGTGTAGGACCTTGTGGGAGATAATAGAAGTGTATGGCTTTTTAGTTTACCAAAACGGGCAGTTGACTTCCTATCAATCACTAACAATGATCACAGGAGTTATGAAATATTCTAACAATAGCCTTTGCATCTGAGTCCATAAGATGTCTTCATCAAGATTCGTGACACAGATATGAAAGATTGTTATTGTGTTCTCCTTTCTTGATTATGGCATAGAACCATCTACCTTGGTCTTCGGTAGCCCCTTTAGCATTGTAGAATTAAGGGATTTAAGTAAAAGGATCAGCACTCAATTATTCTTGTATGTTGCAGAGGCATAAATGGGCAGAGAAGGCCAGTTGTTCTATAGTTTCATAGATCCAGTTGTATTAAAATGTGTGGTGAATAGAGCAGTTTCACACTTGGACGGCTTGAGGATTCTTTTGACTGGAATAGACATCCATTTCACTTTCCAGGCTACAATCTTAACAAAACCAATCTTGACAATGTATACCAATCTATATCAATCTATAGCAAAGATAAAGCCCTTATGCTGGACTGAATGTAGATAGTGGGTTTAAATTGGGATTCTGAGAATGGTAGCCAATAATATTGCAACAAAGGACCTAATGAGTGAGAAAACAACACCAGCACAATCATGGATGACACTAAGAGGGTAATTCATGGATTATTAGCGCCAAAAAAAACGGGATTTGTGCGCCATTCTGCCTGCAAATCCCCATTTGTTAAACAGGCATTTGCAGGCAGAATGGTGCACAAATCCCGTTCTTTCTCGGCACAAATATACCATGAATTACCATGCGAGTTTAGTGTGTACCAAAAGGATGGCAGATCAAAGGGGATGAGAGAGAGAAACCCTCAATGCCTTCAATAGGCCATAGCTCAATGGCCTTTATGGCCACCATGGTACTCCCAAACAATCCAAGGAATATAGTTTGTTGACATCTGTTTAACACATCATATTAAACTGCAGGGCTACTCTTCATTAGTACCTTATCTCTGGAGGAGATTCTGAAAAGGATCCATGATTTAGCCAAATATTTGCAGGCTTAGCTTTCAAGACATGTCCTGAACTGGATAATTTTCTGCAGAACTGTTTACCTGGTTACCCCTGTCTTCAAACACAGAGTGCCCCTTTATTCCAAATCAGCATTCACTGTGTGTGCCTTACACACTTTTGGTCTTTGGTGTTTATTAGTTGTTTATATTTTTAGTTCTAGTAAAGTACTCTATTGTTATGGAACCTTGGTTGTTCATTATTTTACTTTGTTACCACAATTAATATATTCCTTTATTTGAATTTCACCATTTTACAACAATCAAAACAAAAAACAATATATTAAAATACAATGATAAAATATTTCTGACATTGAATTTAAAATGGTCTCTTATATTGTATAAAATCAGTATCAATGTTGTTTGGCCTGCTTCTGTGATAGCTGATATCATTCCTGAAGATTATAGCTACCTTCAAGAGTCAAAGGGGAAAAGTATTTTGGGCTGTGACTGTTTCACCTTTATGATTTGGATCACTGCTGGTTTAGTAGCAGTGCGGAACCCTGTTGGTGCTTTTTCAACTACTCCTCCCTGGGCTCCTGCAGAGCAGTAGTCATTTCGTCCCATGCCCCTATCAGCAAGCTGGCTACCACTTAAAACATGCATCATGTTCAAAACTGGCTGCATTAAAGCCATCACAACCAAAACACCACCCTACTTGTCCGAGAAGCTCACCATCTTCGGATGCCAGTGCATCACCAGACACCACAATATTGCCAGGCTGAAACATGCACCCTTTCTCTGAAACAAGTTACCCAGGCAGATAAGAATTGCCCTCTTGATCCAACATTTCACAGAGGAATAGAAGACCCAACTCTTTAAAGAAAATCTTGGCAATTGTTTTAATTATTTTTATTTGTTTATTTATAGCGCACCGCAGCCCGCAGGCATCAGGGCGCGAACACAAACAGAGAGTATGAACAGGACCAGACAGGAGAGCAGGCTTCTAGGTTATGTTTCTGGATTAACTACTTGAAGAGTAGCGTTTTGAGTTTCTTTTTGAACAACGAGAAGTTTGGTTCAAGTCTGAGCGTGCCTGGAAGACTGTTCCATTTAGAAGAAGCTCTAACTGGGAAAGATCTTGCTAGTCCATTTGCTTTTCTGATACAGGTGGTTTTCACTAGGCCTTGCTTAATTGATCTCAGTGATCATCCAGGTTCATACAATGATATTTGTTCTTTTACGTATGTTGGGGCAGTGCAATAGATACAGTGATGGACTATTGAAACTGACTTAAAAGTGATGCGGTCTTCTATGGCTAGCCAATTTATGGATTTTCTGTCCTCTGTGACATGGTCACTTCTGTTTTTTTTTGATGACCCTTACAGCATCATTTTGAATGACTTGACATTGGAATATGCAACTTTTATTAGCTCCTAATAGTAAGGCATTTCCATAGTCGAGCCTTGAAAGGATAATGGCTCTATCTATAGTAGTACCATTTTGTTTTCATTTAGGACCGGTCTTATGTGCCTAAGTAGCCTTTCTAAGTATCTTCAATTTTTCTTTAAGTAGGCTACGTGAGCATTTGCTCCTAGCGAAGGTTCTAAGTACACTCCCGGAGTTTTTACTTTGTCGGAGACTGGGATACTTGAATTTTATATTTTGAACTCAGCGTAAGTAATCCAGGCTGAGCTTCACCCTGGCCTGGGCAGATCTGAAGATCATAAACTCTGTTTTACTACTGTTTAAACAGAGCCAGTTATTTTCATCCAGGCTTCAATTACATTGTAAATACTTGTCATGGTACAGCTGTCTTCATTGTGACACCCGCTCAATTTACCTACTAATTGGGTGTCATCAGCAAAGTTGGTAAATAGTACACCCAAGTTGTTAAGGAGGTTGCACAGGCAGCGAAGATATAAGTTGAAAAGGAGGGGTGCCAAGCTGGCCCTCTGTGGGACGCCACAGTTTATATCTTTGGGTTTAGAAAGTTTTTCACCCCAATGTATCTTGTAGCTGCGTTCTGCTAGAAAGGGAAAAATCCAGTCTATTGCTTCCTGGGAGCAGTTTCCTGACGATGCCAGGGCTTCTTGGAGTTTGCAGTGATCTAGCAGATAGGTTTTAAAGCATCAGCATGCCGTTTTTTCCCTTTTCTAGGATGTTCAACATTCTGGTTTGTATGTCGAGCAGTGCAGTCTCTGTGCTGTGTGTGTCTTAGAACCCGGATTGTTGCCCATGGAGTAGGTTTTGTTTGACCACGTGTGTTTGTAGCTGTTCAGTCGCTACTTTATCAAATATTTTTAATAGTAGGTTACAATTATTGATTGGACTGAAGTTGGATGGATCTTTTTGGTCCAGCCCTGGGTTTTTGACCAGTGGAGTAACCGTCACTACTTTCTTAGCTGGAGGGTCTTTTTTGTCTCTGAAAGAGGCATTTGTCATTCTACAGAAAAGTGGTGTGAAAATGTCTATATTTTCTAACATGATTTTCAGGGTAGGATATACTCTGAACAAGTTGTCTGCCTGAGAGAGGAGAGAAGCTTCTTCATTTCTTCTATAGTGAGGGGAGTGAATTTCAATGTATCCTCTCATGAAGTGGAGGTTTTGAGATTGTTCAGGACTGATTTAGCTTCAGTAGATATCTGGCAGGGATTGATGGCCTTTTGAGCTTTCTGTATTTTGTCGAGTTGGACCCTTTCGCAGTCTTCTTGAGAAGGTTGAAAGTGGTGTGGGGAGGGATGGATGTTTTTCCACTGACTTGAGGATTTGAAAATGTTTTCCTCTGGAGTTAGCAGCCCCAGAGAGTTGTTCATTATAGACATTTTTCTTGGCCTCTATAAGTTTAATTTTATACTGGTTGTCCATATGCTTACATTTTTTTTGTTTTCTTCTGATAGTTTTTTTTGCCATGTCTTTCTAATTTCCTTTTCTCTTTTTTCAAGTTTTTGGTTTCTTCGTTAGAAACCATTTTTGGTGATTTGTGTTTGGTCGAACCTGTTTTTGTCTCATTGGTGCATGTAGGTCTCAAAGCTCTTGCAAGTGCTTGTTGTAAATAGCGACAATATCGTCATAGGAGTCCTCCTCTGAGGTGACTGCCATGATGTTGGCAACGGTAGGTCCCAGAATATCAGGCGTGAGATTTTTGTAGTTTCTGTTTGAGAGTTTTATGGGTGTATTATCAGGTTTTTATAGTTTGGATTTAGGTGTCAGTTTTGATTCAATTTTGTAGTCGTCTGACCAGATGCAGGGAACAGTTTTATGTGTGGTAACATCAATATTGCTGGAGAAAACCCAGTCCAGCTGGTTTCCTTTATCAGTGGTGGGCTTGATGTTTACTACCCTATAATTGATGGAGTTAAGGTCTTTTTCTAGGGCCATGGCATCTTTATCTTTGTTATTGCCTCTCCATCTGTTGAGCTCTCACAGGACCACTGTCCCTGTATTTGGCCCATTTAGGGTGTTGAGTATCTGTGTTAGATCTTCATTAAAGTCAGAGGACAGTGAGGGGGGTGGTAGATTGTCAAGATGTTGATGCAATCGCTTTTGGAGGGTGTCATCTTTAGTAGGAGGGTTTCGCAAACCTGGGCAATGGATGGGTGATGAAAATAAGTGTAGTTCTTCTCTTCCCATTATAGCTACTCCTCCTAGCTACTCCTCCTCCCTTACCTAGGTCTCTGTTTTTGTAAAAAAACATTGTAACCTAAGATTACTGCTATGTCTATTGTGGGACTGACTGGCTCTTGAGCCAGGATTTGGTAAGGCATAGAATGTCTAAGTTTTCATGAGTAATATAGTCGTGGATATTTTGGGCGTGAGTATTCATTGATCTTGTGTTTAGTAGGGCTATTTTAATGCTGATACAGTCTCCAGTCTTTAACTCAGTGAGTGGCATGATTGGGGGTACTGTCAGAGCGTTGTTTTTGGTAGGCGTGTCTCTTGTAGGAGCTGATGGCAACCATGTTTTAGGTTTTGTGTTTTTTGGTACTTTAGCCTGTGGGGTCGTTGGTAGGTCAGCAGGTGTCATAGCGTTCTGCTTGATTTCGACTAGCCTTTTGTCCACATACTGTTGTACTAGGTTCAGTTGGTGTGCTTGTTTGGCCTGTACCAAAAGTTCTGCTGTATCGGGGTAGCCCATGACTTACTTGGTGTAGGGGGTCCCTCTGTAGAGTCCTGAGAGAGAAAACAGGCCAGAGCGCTGAGAGTCAGCGAGGACCGGCGAAGACTGGCTTGCTGCGGAAGCGCCAGCGCTGCAGTGCCTGACATTTCCCTAAATGCGGTTTCCGGGCTGCTGGGAGATGTAGTTCTCAGCAGTCCAGATGCCTATGCGTCCTGGAGGCGATGTACCCGTGTGAAGCACAATAGCTGATGCAGGAAGCAAGATGTAAGTTGCCGTAGTTAATTAGATGTAAGTGTCAAGAAAAGGAAAGCAAGGTTCACAAGGTTCACAAGTTGACTTTGGATTTCGTTTTACAGTTAGCAATGCCAAGAAATACAAAGTTCAATTATACAGCCCAAATACTTCAAGTATTACGGTTGCATTGGAGTTTATAAATCCTCCAATACAATGCACATACACTGAATACAGAGGGAGAGCAATTTAGCCGTGCGGGCAATATGTCAAAGTCGCGTCAGATAGCAAGTTAGGCAAAATGTTACAGGGAGAGATGGAGCTCGGCGTGGCTAGTCCAGCAGAATTCTTTGTATCTTACTGATTGCTCCACTCCACCCTATTTCACCTCCTCTGAAGTTCCCCTCCTTCCATGCTCTCCCTACCCATCCCAGCTCCTCTGCCACTCCCCACCCTTCTGTATGCCAACATGGGTGTATCCTTTTTGAACAATGTAAGGATGCTTCCCAACAAGGTTTGCACTACATAAATCATACAAAAACATACATACCTGCAATCATAGCTGTAAATGATTCAGGAGTTGGGCGGGAGTGAAATTCAAATGTTTGATATTGTGTGCCTGAAACTATTATGTCCTGTATGTATCCCTGGTGATGGAAGCAGGATGGCCATTATGAGCTATTGCATTTTCATTTGTACTTGAAGTCTTTTGTTCGCAATGAGAGTAGGACACACGCGAGGTCACACAACACCAGCAGAAATTACCTCCCTGTTGACTGACCTTACAAATGAACACTCTTTAAAGATAGAGAGTACAATTCCTCTGGCATCTGGCTTTTCTTAGTTACTGGTGACTGTAGCTCTTTTCATTTGGGTTGTGACAAACACTGCAGACTCCAACAAGAGTCATGATATCACAGTGTAGCAAAAGTAGGCTAGATAATATGTAGGGACCACTTATAACTCGAAAATGTTCCAAGCTGAACATTAGCATACAACAAAGTAAAGAAATTGGGGATACACTTATGATGTAATAGTTTTGATTTGGGCCTGCAAGGAAAGTTTCCAGAGGAATACTTGCTTTGCCTGCTGAATGTTTGCCAAAGTTGGCTAATCCATCTCTACAACTTATCCCTGATAGCACTGGAATTGAAATGTGAGATCTGCCTGTCAAGCTTTAAACAAACCCTTGCCCTGGACTGACCACCTTGTCATTCTCTTCGATATCACCACAGGCAAGACAGGGCACCAGCCTACGACCCCCCTCCCTCCAGCTCTTACCAGGAGCTCAAATCAACTCACCAAAGATAGACTCTTACCTCACCTCACAGTTCCTGCCCTCAGGCCACCCTTCTTGAAAGACCCTGAATCTCTACATCAGACATTCAACTCCATCATCGCACAAGCCATAGACACCATCGGCCCACTCAACCTAAGGAAAGAAAAATGCACCAAGCATTCCAATGCATAGTTCACCCCTGATCTTCTCAAACTTCGCACCAAAAAAAGGGAGGCATTCTGTACCTGGAAAGCTAACCCTTGCGACTACACTAAAAGCGAGTTTAATAAAATCGCTAGCGAATACAAACTAGCCATCATCAAAGCCAAAGCCACCTCATTTAATACTAGGATTGACTCAGCTAACTCCAACACTAAGGATATCTTCACCATTTTCAGGGAGCTAGAAAAACCTACTCGCCCCACAGCCAATCATAAAAGATGAAGCCAGATGCAACAGCATCCAAGATGACACTCTTCACAGCAAAATCCAAGCTAACCTTCAGTCACTCAACCACCAAGCGCCTCACACCCTAAGTGATATCTCTGAAAATTCCCCCCTCTTCTCCTTTAAAGAAGTCACTAAACAGGAAGTCCTACTACTCATTAACTCCATCAAACCATCAAACTGCAAAGGTGACATTTGCCCAGCAACTCTCATTAAAGAATGCGCCTCTACCTTGCACCCTTCCGCACAGCCTTTATTAATGCCTCCTTTTCAACTGGGCTTGTCCCAGCCTCTCTGAAGGAAGCATGGTTCAGCTCTCTTTTAAAGAAACTCACTCTAGACACAACCACCCCAGGCAACTACAGGCCTGTCACCACGGTTCCTTTCCTCTAAAAGATTCTAGACAAAGCCGCCTACCTGCAAATCCATTAATTACTTGAAGCCAACGACCTGCTTGGTCTCCGCCAGTCTGGCTTTCACCCAGGTTGCAGAACCGAAACTTGACCTCAAGAACCAAATGGACGATATTAGAGACTCTGGTAAACCAGCCCTACTACTCCTCCTCAACCTCTCAGTGGCCTTTGATCTTGTCAACCTCAAAACCCATTGCCAACACCTCTCAACAGCCGCACACTTCTCTCCCACCACCACAGCTTGGATCACCTCATTCCTCCAAGGCAGAGCTATCAGAGACTTTTCAAACCTAGCCCGCGTTCAGCCTAGCACCATCCTAAGTGGTGTCCCACAGGACTCCTGCATCTCGCCGACCTTGTGTAACATTTTTACCAGGCCATTGTTCAACATCCTCGACTCACTAGGCATGACATACACAAATTATGCCGATGATACACAGGTCCTCCTAACAATGTCAGGTGACTATGAGACTGACTCCAGAAAACGAAACGCCGTCTGCTCCACAATACAAACTTGGAGGGCACAGAACTGGCTCTGTCTAAATGCAGGCAAGACAGAACAACTGCTAATCGGATCACCAGAAACACTAAAACAACTTGACAACCAATACAATGGGCCTCATTATGAGTCTGGCGGTAACTTGATGGTTTTTCCGGCTCGGGTACCACCGGACTCGTATTACCATTTCGCCTCCGTGATTCCCGGAATTCCCTGGGCATTACAACCCCAATGACCCGGGAATTCCAGAGGCATAATTCGGTAAATCCCCATTCCCATTGAGTCCTACAGGACTCAATGGGAATAGGGACCACGGAAACACCGGCACCATCTCGTGATGGTGCCGGTGTTTCCACGTCCGCCTGCAGGCGGGCAGTGTTAAACCCGCCAGGTCAAACCTGGCGGGAATGACACCTCTGCCTGCAGGACTCAAGATCACCCGGGATGGATACCACCACCGTTATTTCCATACCGGGTGACTCGTAATGAGGCAAACTGTCTTTACCATAGACAACATACCAGTGCCAGTCTCCTTAAAACCCTTGCAGTATACCTAGACTCCAACTCTCTATGACAAGGCAAGTAAATGCCATTGCCTCGTCAGCAGTCTATCACTCCAAACACCTTTCCGCAGCCAGACCTTTCCTTACAAAGCAAGATTACCTGAAAATAGCCAGAGGTATAATTGGGGCCCGCCTCGACTATTGAAACGCCCTCCTCATAGGGACCTCCACAAAGAATATTGAAAAACTACAAATTGTTCAAAATAATGCACTCTGCACTGCCATTGGTATTCCAAGAACAGAACACATCTCAGCTGCCAGGAAACAAGCCCATTGGTTACCAGGCAAAGAACATGTCATATTCAAAACACTGTCCCTCACCCATAAATGCATCTACCACGCAGCACCTCAATACCTGTCCCAGAGATTCTCCAGAGCACTCACAGAAAGACCTATTAGAACCCCGAACACCAGCCTACTCTCAGTGCCTAAGGTCTCTAAAGCACGGGCGGGTGGCTCCAGCTTCCCCTTCATCGCTGCAACACAGTGCAACTCCCTTCCACCCAACCTAAGAGGGATCTTATCCCACCTAGCCTTCCGTATCAAAATCAAAACACGACTGTTCATCTGAAATCTCCTAGTAGCAACCCAGAGGGCTCTAAATGTGTTGAATTGTCCTTTGTGTATCACTGCTTCCTACTCACAGAACTTTGTCTTGTAGATACTCCAAACATCTAACATACCCTAAACTTGCTATGCCTCTTGTAATCAGTAGCAAGGACGTAACCTGCAACTAAGTCATTCTCTTGTAACAGCGCCTCAATGCCCCTGGGCTGCAAATGAATAAATATATAAGTACTTTATCAAGACCCATAACCAGGCGTCTGTGAAAGTTTCATTGAATCAAGTAGTGTTATCAGAGAGTGTAAAACTCAGGCCAGCTCTTGCAAAGGGGACATTTGTTTGGGACTTACAAGTGACAGTGAGGTACTTGGGGTTAACAGTGAAATATAATCAAAAAAGAACAATGAAGTGAGATGGTACAGATCAGGCCTGTGACAAACAAGGTCACGTCCCCGGCAGTCCCCAAATGAGAAAGGACATATAGGATATTGAAGCTGGAATAGTTTGATGCAGCAAAATGATTGTTTAGCAACATACATTACAAGTAGGATAGAGTTCGGTTTTGCCACACTGTAGGGAATTAGCGTTACAAAATAGGGAAGATTAGGTTGCTGAATACACAGAGGGAATGTAGTAAATGGTGGCAGGCATAGCTACTTAGGGTAGACAAGAGAATATTGAACATGATAAGCGGATTGCCATTTTGAGTGGTGCTCAGAAGGCTGAGGATGCCAAGCTTGAGAAAGGAGGGAGGACACGATAGGGAGCAGAAACTGCATGAATTGGCCGTCCCAGGGTTTCAGCCTGGATATGCAACAATGGCTTTGTTTCTATTGATGCCAGTGTAAAACACACAAAGCTTTGATTATCAGGTGCACACTGTAACATTGCCAAAGATACTATAGCAAGATGAACACACAGTGCCCCCCATGGTAGAAGAGGTTTAGTGTGCACACAGAAACAACAGTAGCAAGATGAATAAATGAGAGAAGTAGGCCTTGCACACTGGTCATGCAACTCGATAAAGCAATAATTCTGATTCAATGATATCATGCACCGGCAAGCAACAATGTGTTTCGTGTGGGAGCACATGATGAACTGTCCAGGTTAGCAAACTCTCTGGGAGATTGGGGACTGGCGTGGGAAAGCGAGATGGTAGTAAGTATGCTATTTTTGCCCACAGCAACGTATAGATCTCGCAATGCACATTACAATATTAGTGGTTGGTTGTGGACAAAAGCCGCTATGGGTACAATGGCACACCTCTTTTGGAATAGTATCAGCACATTGTGGTGCCAGCCAATCGGAAATTGTCCCGATGATGTTCATGAATGACATCTCAGCTAGAGGGAAGGACCATGGACCGATCCAAAGATTAGGGATTGACCAATTAGAATTTATAATATATAGAATAGTATAGGTATTTGTTTTCTAATATTCAATCAGCAAGCTGTAGTATTGTTTTTTATAACTATGACAATGTATCGTCTTTGGTTTATAACCCCTAATGTAATGTTTTTCGAGAATGTCTTGTATCTTCTTCCAGCTGGATTACTTTTTCCATAAAGTAATTAAAGCTGATTACATTTGGATCAGTGAGAATTTGGGAGCATGGGAGAGTTTGGGAGCGTGAATTCAGAGGGACTGACCACAAACCACTGGATCTGCCCGTGATTTACACAATGTCCCTGGGCATCCCAAGTCACTTGAACCATGTAGAGCTTTTACTTAAGGAAGGACATTGTTGCCATGGAGGTACCTTAGGATACCTTAGGATTATCTGAGGCTGTGGAGCCCTGGCTGGCTACAGCATAGAGACCAAGACCACTCAAAATTGAAAACTCCTGAGGTTTAATTGAACGACAACTGTCAGGAAGCCAACACACAGCATATGCAAATTCACAGTACTGATGTCCAGCTGTTGGAATGCTCTTCCTCCACGCCCTTCGTTTTCAGTGGTGATTTTTCATGTCACTATGGTGATTAATGAAGCCTGTACAACCTTGTGGAGGCCTTTTTATTCCGAGCATTAGAAGCCACCTCACTGGTGATGTTTTTGCTCATAAAAGATAGTTAGAAAGTTACTTTTTTGACTGGGCCAGAACGTGGTCATTGAATACAACTGCACAGATCTGACTTTGCCTAGATTCTGGTCTGGAAAACCAGGAATTTTGTTTTTCCTTCTTAGGTTTTCTATAGACTAACATTGATTCTGATTATATAATTGGTGATCCCATTCTCATATAAGAAACATTTATAGTAATTTTTCCTGAGTCACTTTTTAGCCATTGTTTCCACATTGTTACATGATTATTGGTAATTCAAGTTTGGATTTTAGTTAACTAGGTTGGGACATCAATGGTCTAGTATGTACTACTGTATTTCTTGTTGAGCCTTTGAACCTGATTGCAATACCTACCAATGTATTAGTAAATTTGAGTTTGGCACAGGCACAGACAAAGGCTGCTAAATCCAAGGGATACCATTGTAATCTGTGAGTTTGTCTCTCAAGACCACTGATATGGAATGTTGCGGAAGCTTTACAACAAAATCTGTTAAAGTATCTGGCAAATTGTCACCCTCTGTCTGAAAGTGTGTGTTTCTACATTGTTGGAAGAAATACCAATTACCAACTTGTCTTTAGCAGTTTGAGACTAATAAACTGAAACCAGTATCTAATACCATCATTTTCTTTTGGAATTTTGGTCATCCAAATTTGGGTTTATTTATTATTTTGTTTTCCTTGCCTTTTGTGATTTTTCATGTTCCTGGATTTTATTTAATTTTCCTACATTTTTCTTTGCCTTTTAATTTTAGAATAGTCATTAATTGGACTACTTGTTTCAGGTCACAGAACAAGAGCGGACGTCCTGGAAATCAGTAACCCTAGCAAACCTATGAACAGAAAGGCAGGTCTGCAGAAAAACCTTCTGGCTTCAGAGAAGCAAAGGATACTAGGGCTTCTCGTAAGGCTGATAGAGAAGCATGGCTTCTCTCTGATTGAAGAGGCTGGTGGTATGACAAAGTTACAGAGACTATCACACAATCTTGCAGTGTCTTTCACCAAGCCTCTAGTACACCTCCTGCAACAGCACCCATTCCATGACTATGAAGGGGAGGAAACTTCAGATGAATGAGAGGTGGGACAGATTCCCCTTCAGGCCTGAACTCTAAGCACAAAGAGACTTTATAGAGTCACTGACTGGAAGAAGAAGAAAGCAGCAAGGAAATAATGATGCATCTGCAAATTGAAGGTCTGAAAGCAACACCATCCAGTCAATTCTCCATCAGTTCAGAGCAGCTTATTGGAAACATCAGTATCTTGGGAGCTGAGTTGTACTATACTAGGCACCATATAGAGAGGAGACATTGGGCATGGCACTGATGGGGAGGTTTCCCTCATGAAAGAACAAAGGAATATCGAGGCTGAGTACCACAAAGGAAATACACCAATCACAGGGTGAAAAGATTCACAGATCTTTTATTACTGTACAGTTTACAAAGCAAAACAGATAGCTATCTGGCTCCCAACACCTTGCTGTGTGTACCAGCCGACAAGGAGAGGTGAGAGAGACATGGACATCTAAAAACGTGTGCTTTTATACAATTCATGTAATATTGTCCCGCCTCTCTTCATGTTAATAATGTGTGGTCTAGAGTTTGTGCCTAGTTCACATACAGATTTTACAATATCATACGAAGGATTAGAAAAGTTTGTATTTCCATGAAGACCCAATGGCGATGTATGTTCTCGGATCCCACGGTAAGCCTTGTTCCAAGTTACTTCATAAAGTAGTTCAGCTAAAGCATACGCTCGAGGTTTGTTCTTCATTGTTCCAATGTTTATACAAGGATGAGGCTTGTGAGCGTAGACAACACTTGAATGACAGTTCATATGAAGCACAAGGTCTCTTTGCTCAGTCTAAACAGTCAGCTCTCGGACAACCTAATCATTAACAGAACTCAAAGATCGGAAGGCTTGGCTGTAAGTCAAAAACATAGTCCACCATTTTAGAACGTAGAACACATGAGTGGAAATCAAAATGGCAGATGAAACTTAAAATGGCGGCGAAGTTAGCCCAAAATAGGAATTTTGCAAAGCGGTTTTCCGTGTAGCGCGAACAGGCATAGGCCAATATAAATACTAAGGAGGCACTATATAATTACTGTTTAACAAACCCTCCTTTTGGCCTAAGACAAGAGCCTTACTAAAAATATTTGCTTTACTCGTAACTCCACATTTCAATGTCCTTACATCCTGAATCACATTCATCAGGTATATCGATTGCCATCAAATCCTTAACAGTAATATCCTTCATTACAAAAACATTAGTCATCGTCTCAGGTGCATGTATTTTTGGTCCTAATGTCCCAACAGTTTGCGCACAACATCCTCCTAACATCGAACATATGACAGGAAGACATAGGGCCTCATTACGACTTTGGAGGTAGCCATGCCCTTGATAAGGGCATGGCTTCCTCCAAAACCGTGTCCGGCTTCCCTGAATGGGGAATTACCAGGCCATTCCGAGTTTGGAGGGCCTGGTAATTCCTCCTTCAGGGAACCCGGGCCCGGACCTTCCGCATTCCCATTTGAACCCTCATAGGGCTCAATGGGAATGGGTGCGGGAGCTAACAACGGGCCAATAACGACCGGCCCGTTGTTAGCTCCCTGGTCCCCTCGTGGGACCTGCTCTGGACATCTGGTAAAACCAGACATCCAGAGCGGGTCCCGCGAGGGAACCTCGTAATATTGCGGAATGCGTTTAACGGCACCGGCATCATTACCGGCGCCGTTAAACGCATTCTGCAATAGTTGTAATGAGGCCCATTGTATGCAACAACAACACAACAACAGAATACCAAGGATTACCATTAAGACTGAAAAGAGTTTCCATCCCCAAGACCGTAAAAAGACCCAGAACCAAGTACTAAGATCCCAGTTTCCCTCGGGATCATGAACTTCTGTACTTAGGACGTGCAGATCTTGTATTGCCTTGAATATGGTAGGGGAGGAGTTATGCACGAAAATGCAACAAGCAGATCCCACCAATTTACATTCTCCACCACGCTCAGCCAGGATGACGTCTAACACCATCCGGTTCTGTAGAGCCACTAGTCTAATTGCTTTCTATTCTAACGTCATGTTGTAGAGTATATCGGTGGTCCAGTTGATGGTTCTCTCCAATACTCTTGCTAGTCTCCTAATATCCTCGAAATTCATGATCTGTCCCCAAAATGGCACAAAGGATTTCGCTACATCACCCATGATTTGTGAAGGAGTATCACCGTTCTTGTCCCGCCTTGAACGAGCACTAGAGACCTCAGAGGTGTTTGCTACATATACCCCTGGTATCAAGATACCCAAATAACAAGTACCCTGCCAATCCCTAGGTGGCCAAGGATAAGCTTCATTGCCACAAATGAAATAAACAGGATCGCCTACATACAAGAGTCTGTCCTCACCAGTAAATTTTGCAATATTGGTACAACCCTCAAAAGTGCTCATTGACTGAGAACCATTCCTTTGTATGCAGAAGGAAACAGAACTGGGGCTGTGATTGATAGTATAGGAAGGAGGCATAGCATCCCGGCTGCCTACGGGAGCCATCTTGAAAGAAATTAGCGATTGGAAAGGTCTAGAAAGTCTATCAAAAGGCCTAATGAAAGTAACATTAAGCTTCCTACTATTTGCGAAGAGGGAGCATCCCAGAGGCGTCAAGACTTGCCTTTCAAATTCATCTAAATTAGTCCCGTCGAAATTCCCTGCTTTGCTATCATTCCAATGACCAAAGAATAATGCCCTTAGAGAGGCATAGCATTCAGTAGTTAGAGGCAAAGGATGAATATACCAGCCCAACCCTTTTTCCCCATTTTGTGGCAGATGCGAACATATCCAGCAATTAGTTCTGTTTAAGATCGCATGGGTCGCATTCATGATTAACAAACGCGTATTGTTGTGATAACTCTGTCTGTGTTGGGATTCCCTAGGAGATAGAGTGTGCAGATGCACACAAGGAGAAGACATAGTGGGAACACTCTGAGTAGGTATAAAAGTTTCAAATGGATGCAACCCCTTCAATGCACCAAAACCCAAAAGAATTACTACTATCAGACCAGTTAACATAATTATGAGGAAGCAGTACATCCTCACGGACCATGTATTTTTCTGTCCAATGTCTTTGTTAGCCACACAATCGATTGGTTGCTCCGTACGAGTCGAGATAGCAACAGGCATTGTTCCCCAAAGCTCTTTCCTTGAAAGTTTCTGCGATAGACTCCGTAAATTTGTTTGCTGGTGATCGCCTGACCACGTGAACTTGATTGAAGATAGCTTTTACCAGTCCCAGCTACTTACTTATGTTTCAGCTCGAAAGTGGCGAAGGACAAACTCAAAATTAATTTCCTGTGGGAACAGCCGTGCTGTGCTTTAAGTCTAGTGCCATGGACACAGATCGTACCTCAAGACTCCAGGCACTGCGTGATCTGAGAACAGTGTGTCGTTGCTTCCTGATGGAAGTGGTGAAACAGAGGCAAGGTCGTTCAAGGGTGCAGAAGGATCCAAAGAAGAATTCAGAGACAAAGCAGCAATCTCCCCAGGCACCACGGGATCAGGAAGAGTCTCTGAAATACCCTTGATGTTGTTCAAGACCAATTGATCACCAGAAGCAGAGCAAGTTGTTTCCTTCTTTTCGTCTCTGACGTGTGGCAAAGGGAAAGGTATCCTCTTGATGTGTGTAGCATGTATCCAGTGTCGTCGACCAGCTACTCGTACAGCAGTCAGTGTGCCTTACAGGACCTGAAACAGTCCTCTCCAGTGTGGTGCAAGGCTGGATGCTCTCTCAAATGACTTTGTGAGCACCCAGTTACCGGGTCGAATTCTGTGACCTGGCCCCTTGTATTTAACTGGGAGGGCTTCTCGCACCTGTTGATAAATCGAATACAAGTTTTGAGTTAACTGGTCACAGTAATCAGCAAGAAGCAAATCAGGTTTCGGCAGGTTCCAGATATTAGCTGGCCTCCCCATTATAATCTCTTAAGGGGAGAGTCCAGTTCTAGTCTGTGGGGTTGTCTGCATGGACAGTAGCGCTATAGGTGAGGCGTCTGGCCATTTTTTAAATTACTACAAGCACAGACCGTCGTGAGTTTATTCTTCAAAATACCATTATGGGGTTCTACAAGTCCAGCGCTCTGAGCATGTCTAGTCGAATAAGGAAATGTTTATCTATCTGGAATCCAGCGCATACTTGCAGAATAACAGCAGCGATAAAATGTGGACAATTATCCGACCAGTTGACCCTCGGCAAACCAAACCTACGAAAATATTCCTTAAGCATGGTTTTCGCCGTTGTCATTGCTGTAGCATCTTTCACAGCGACAGATTCAACCCATTTGCTAAAGGCACAAATGACTACCAAGACATATTTGTAGTTATTACAGCGATCCATCTCAATTAAGTCGAAATGAATCACTTCAAAAGGCACAGAGGGGGGACCAAAACTACCCCTGGGTGTTATCATATCCTTCCCCGCATTATACTGTAAACAAACCATACAATTCTGGACAAAACACTCAGCAGTTTTTGAGATGCTGACATTCCCCCAGACGGATTCTAACATGTTACAGATTTTCCTAGCACATATTTGAGTGGGACCATGAGTAATTGTGATCATGGCAATGACATATGCATCGGGTAGCATCCATCTTCCCTTTGAACTGTCTACCCAACACCCTTCCTCATCCAAACTTGCCAAACCCTCAGCCCAGTGTTTAAGTTCGGCTAAAGTGACATCAGCTTGAATATTCTTTATCAAGTCAATCCCTTCATCTACTGTACAGGTATTTGTGGCTTCCTTTGTAACATACATTTCTGAATATAAATCAGTAGTAGTTTCTTTAGATATCCTGTCAGCAAAAGTGTTCCCTTTCCCTACATCATCTACTACCTTCTGATGTACCGTGCACGTCATGATTGCTAGTTGAGTAGGAAGTGCAAGTGCTGAGAGTAGCTGAACTATCAATGGGCCATGTTGGATTTTCGTTCCGTGTGAGGTCAAGAAACCTCGTTCTGCCCATAATCTACTGAAGTTGTGAACCACTCCAAAGGCATACTGGCTGTCGGTATATATATTCACTCTAAACCCTTTGGAAAGTTCACAAGCTCAAGTCAGTTAGATAATCTCTGCGGTCTGCGTGGAGTTATGCGAAATTCTGTTGGTTTCCACTATCGTGCTTAGTGTAGTGATGGCGTAAGCAGCAGTGGATGTACCATCCGGAAGTTTGAAGCAGGAGCCATCGCAAAACAGCTCCCCTTGTCGATCATTCAGAGGTGTATCTTTTAAATCAATCCTGCCTTTAGTTTCTTGCTCTGTGGTATAAAGGCAGTCAAGTGACATTTCGTCATTGTAAGCAATATCTTGCGGAAGAGGTAACAATTTAGCCGGATTCAATATGCAACACCTCTTAATTTGGATATGCGGTGCAAATAGGATCAGTTCATATCTTGTTAACCGAGCAGAAGTAAGGTATTGCTTTTGCGTTCTATTTAATAGAATGTCTACAGAGTGAGGTACCATCACAGTTAAAGTATGGCCTAGAACCATGCCCTCACTTTGTTTTACAGACGCAGCAGCGACAGCTCTCAAATATCTTGGCAAAGCGTATGCAACAGGATCAAGTGTGGAGGAAAAATAACCGCACAGTCTATTCTTCTCCCCATGTTCCTGCGTTAACACAGCCAAAGCACATCCATCACGTTCATGCATATACAACTCAAAGGCCTTATCATAATTTGGTGTGCCCAAAACCGGTGCTGAACACAGTGCAGTCTTGTACAGATCAATAGCTTTCGGGTGTTCCAAGTTCCACAGTAGTGGCAAAGAAATGCCCTTCTTTGTCAATGTCAACATTGGTTTGATCATTAGTGAAAAGTTAGGGATCCACTGTTTACAGTAAGAAGCCATTCCTATCAAGGCTCTGGCTTCCTTCTGTGTATTTGGGATAGACATGCTGAGATGCTCATAATTCATTCAGGTGTCAATATTCTTCCCTCCTTTGACAGGAGATAGCCTAAATAGGCGACCTCCTATAGACAATACTGAACATTTTTCAATGAAGCTTTATGCCCATGCTTTGCTAGATTAATAAGCAATAAAACAGTGCCTTCCTTGCAGGAACTTTCTGAGTCTGCAGCTAAGAGAAGGTAGTTGACATACTGCAGCAATGTACAAGTAAAAGGCAACTCAAGTGTATCGAGCTACTCTTTCAAAGCCCTACTATAAATGCTCAGACTCTCTGTGTACCCTTGTGAATGTAAACGAGCGTCCCCCAAGGATGAACGCGAAAAAATATCTACTATCCAAGTGTATGGAAATGCTAAAGAAGGCATTCTTAAAATCCACCACACTGAAATGAGTAGCAGAAGCTGAAATCATTGTGAGTATCGTCGTTACATCAGGCACAATTTGAAATTGTGGAGCAACAATCTTATTGATAGCACGCACATCGATAATGAAACGGAACAGAATTGCATTATCGCCTTTCTTATGCACCAGTAAAATCGGGCTATTGCACAAACTTCCTGCAATTTCTTCAATTACTCCATGATGTACAAAGTCGGAGACTATACACTTCAAAGCTGCTCACCATCAACTGAAATCCTATATTGTGGAATTGGTGGCAACTTAACTCCTGGTTTCAAACCAATTTTAACAGACTCAATTTGCAAAATACCAACATCATTGTCGTCAATCGCCCATAAACACGCCAGAACTTCACTAAATTCTGGCGGCAATGGTCTAGTCAAAACCTGTGAGGCAGAAGATTGCTGAGGTGAAATCGTCAAATGCACTCCATCTGAAGAATAATGAATTACTGCATTTAATTCCTTCAACAGATTCAACCCCAACAAATTCTCTCCACAGTTAGTTGTCAGAAGAAACGGACAGTGATCTGTGAATGGCCCCGGTACCGGCAGAGAAACCGGACTAACCACTGGTGCACCAGAAAACCCTACAGAAAAGTTATTCTGCCCTGACAGTGGAATGTCTGGAACCCGTGAATGATCAATGGAACACTTCTGTACTCCTGTGTTTATCAAAAATATATGTTTCCTATTCCCCACCACCATCTCAACCTAGGGACCTTTCTGATTAATGGGAATAGGAGTTGGTTCCAGACCCTGCTTCGGGTTGTCCTAACGAAACAATATATCGTCAAAGACAAGATCTTCAGAAAGATAGGCAGTTGAAGGATTGTCAAAAATATTTCTGCTACCTACACTAGGTTGCTGATTATCATGCGAAAATGACTGAGAATTTTCAGCAAACTGGCTTCTACCAGGACCCCCTACCCCAGGGCGGCCTCTGGATCGTCTACCCAAGACACCATATGTGTTATTCGATCTTTGCTGAAGGATTGGGCATTGTGCTATAATGACCCTCTTGTTTGCAATAAGCACATTGGTTTGAGTGTACAGGACCCAATGGCACATTACTTTGTGGAACGAATTGACCTCAAAACTGTGTATTTCCCCTCTAGGCCCTCTGACCATCTGTTGCAACAATACCATAGTTTGTAGATCTCCCTTTTCTTTTTAATCCTCTCTTTTTCATTATTGACTCCATTCTCGTAATACTGAGCCATATGCAATACTTCGGACTTTGATTTAGCTTGCCAAGCACTCTCGGAAATCATAATTTGTGACTGGATATCAGGCAACAATCCATGCACAAACTGGTCCACAAACAATCTTTTCCCTGACTCAGTACTTAAATCCTGTCAGCTAAAATCTGAGAATACTTGTTCAAACCGATTAAAGAATTCGGTAGCACCTTCAATTTTGTTACTATTCTATCTGGCAAAGTCAGTATGACTTGCGGTGGTCTTTCACCAGCTTCCCTTTCTCCATCTAACCTAACCAAGTTAACCCACGTGTCACCTAACCCTGCCGGATCATCTATAGTCCTAATCTGTTTCCATAAATCAGCAGGTAGCACAGGAAACAACAAATCTATATCACCCAAAGTGAACACTGACGAATGCAGGACAGATTATATTTCCTTGTAAAACCCTGTTGGATGTTTCCTAATATCTGGAATCGATTGTCTAATAGTATTCACTTCCTGTCTTGAGAATGGGACGTGAACAAACTGTGATACATAATGAGCTTCAATATCAATGGCTGCTGCACCCATTGCAACATTAGCCGGGATCTCAACTTTAGGAACGAATGTCGGAGGAACCTCTCTCATAGGTAGCTGAGAAGTAGGCAACTTCGAACGTTTACTAAGCAACAGAGCCAAATCGAGCGCTAAAGTGGTGGAAGGAGTATCAGACGCAAAAGCTCTCATAAATATTCAATATTTCTGCGGAACAACAAACCTTTTTCTACATACACTCATCCTGCAGATATTCTACCATTTCCTGTAACACTTTCCTCTGCATTTCTGGAGTATACTGACTATACATATCATATACTTCTATGGGAGATATCGACATATCTGAAATCCATCTAAGCGCATCCCTCGTGCAAATTCGCGTTTCTTCACTCATTGACTTACAAGAAGGAAGGAACTGTTTCTTTATGTAAAAAGCGTCCAAACTATCACCATCTATTTCAACATTCTGTAACCGTTCTAACTCCCTTCCAAACTCAAAAACCCTCTCGACATGCTCATGTACTTTCTCCCCAGTATCCCTTGAATAAGCTAAAACATTAAAATCCCTCAAAGCTTGTGGGACATCTATTTCCGTCAATCTATTCCACATTACAGCCAAATGTATCCCTATCCCCTCATTAAAGACGTTCTGATTTCTAGATTAAGGAGTGTAGCTAAGACAGTAGATTGTTCACCTTTCTCTATACATTGCTTAGCCCATCTATTCAAATTTCCCCTCATCTCTTTGGAAACTGTGTTCCGTGTTACAACTTTTGATTCAGCACTCGGCCCTTTATCAGCTACAAGCAGAGCAGAATCGCTCAGGAAAGAGAGAGTAGACAAATCCTGTACAACAGGTAGTGGAGACACTACCACTGTCAACAAAGACAGATTTACTGGAACGGTAACAGTTGGTAAAGGTGGAGGTACAGGTGGAGGAACAACAACAGGAAGTGGTGCAATAACTGACGGTGGAGGAGCTACACGAAAAACAGGAATTTCTACGGGAGGAGGAACAACAGCAGGAGGATGTAAGACAGCAGGAAGAGGTACATACGTAGGTAGTACAGTGGCACCAGGCCTAAGTTCATTTAAGAGTTTATCAATTAGCTCATCTGAGACATGAAAATCTTTAGACGGATATATTTTCTGTATACCAAGTTCAAAAGCTCTATCCATGTTTCTAACAGACTCTGACTGTTTCTTTTGGTCGTACAATAATGTCTTTTCAGAATTTGACATGTGACGGCGTGCATGCTTTTCTTTACTCTTAAGTTGCTGCATAGCTTCCTTTTTCCAATTTTGTATTACATCAAATGCTGCAGGTCTAGCTTTTTTATTCAACAATATGGATTCTAAATAATCTATATGGGCAATCTCCAAACTACCATTGACTGGCCACTGAAGTTCAGAAGCATGTCAAGTTTGTCTGTGCCAAATATCATTGAATACTATACTACCAATGCCGTACTTACAGTACATAGTACATGCCAGCAACCCCTTTCCAAAGATTGTCTGTTTTTGTGGAATAATGCCCTGAAACAGGCAGACAATTTCCCAGGCATGTCAGATTACTGGTGTTACCTGCCATTGACTGTGCTTGCGAGTACATTTCTACAACCAAATATCAGGATACTTAGGAATCAGGGCACGATTTACCTGATTCAAAGGACACAGGGAGGTTCGATCAGATTACAAAGGACGAAGGACCCTCGTGGTTGATGATTTCGGAAAATCTGCCCACCTCGATATATGGACCCTCGTCAAGATTTCTCGGACCGCGTGCTCACCGTCCAGGGATCAGATTGTGCAGTACTGTTGAGGTGTCGCGTCTCATCTAAAAGGGGGCCCCTTTTTCTCACTGTCTGATCCCAGTCTGATAGCCGTGTCTACTCTTCAATGAGGGGGCATCAATCTTGAGGGTCCCTATTCGGGCGCCATCTGAAAGAACCAAGGAATATCAAGGCTAAGTAAACCAAAGAAATACACCATTCATGGGCTATAAAGATTCACAGATCTTTTATCACTGTACAGTTTACAAAGCAAAACAGTGTGTACCAGCCGACAAGGAGAGGTGAGATAGAGATGGACATCTGAAAACCTGTGCTTTTATACAATTCATTTAATATTGTCCAGCCTCTCTTCATGTTAATAATTTGTGGTCTAGAGTTGGTGCCTAGTTCACATACAGATTTTACAATATCATACGAAGGATTACATAAGTTTGTATTTCCATGAAGACCGAATATTGATGTATGTTCTCGGATCCTGTGTTAAGCCTTGTTCCAAGTTACTTCATAATGTAGTTCAGCCAAAGCATACACTCAAGGTTTGTTTTTCATTGTCCCAATGTTTATACAAGGATGAGGCTTGTGAGCGCAGACAACACTTGAATGACAGTTCATATGAAGCACAAGGTCTCTTTGCTCAGTCTAAGCAGTCGGCTTCCGGACAACCTAAACATTAACAGAACTCAAAGGTTGGAAGGCTTGGTTGTAAGTCGAAAACATAGTCTACCATTTTAGAACATAGAACACCTAAGTGGAAATCAAAATGGCGGAAGAACCTTAAAATGGCGGTGAAGTTAGCTCAAAATCGGAACATTGCGAATCGGTTTTCCGTGTAACACGAATAGGCTTAGGCCAATATAAATACTAAGGAGGCACTATATAATTACCGTTTAACACTGACAGGGCTCATATGATATTCTTGCTCTTAATGGTGGCACAGGACAGATTACACACACACATACATGAAGGAGGCTCTCATAATGTGAATTTGTCTGACACTGGCACAGAACCCTAAGACAGTTTCAATGTGGGTAATGAAACATGGGACGCTTGAGTGGACATTCCACTTAAAAATCGAGGTGCTTGGTTAAAATGTAACACGCCAGAAACAAATTGAGGATTCTGGCATATGGCGGCTCCGTAATCATTGTTCTGTGGCGTAAGGCCACCATCTGGTTGATTTAAAGTTGACAGCCTTGAGATAGTTGCTTAAGGCAGCTAATTGATATATTAACATTAGGGTGTAGAGTAAGTTTTGCAGGCCCACAAAAGTAAGTGAAGAATTCACAACGAGCTGCCTAAAATAATAACTCTGATACTTTGTAGGTAATCAAAATAACTCTAAAGGTGGGCCTTCCCATCTCCATTCCCCAAGGGGGAAGCATCCAAAGATGGGCAGGAACTCTTCTTCCAGATACCTTGAGGGATTCTGTGGGATTGTAATGCTTATGGTAATAATAAGTCCTGATATTAGCTGGCCACAAATCACCTCAAGTGGTTGTGTTGTTAGTTACTGGGTGAACTGTCACAAGGATGAGGAAGTAACCCCAATGGGTCCTGGGCTGCAAAACCTCACCTTTTGCTCTATTCATATTGGCACCAACATTCAAGCACAAGCACCTCCATCTGCCAATTCCCGGTCCAGTTTGTGTCCCACAGTGCCTGCCCATCCAATGTCCATGAACACTATGAAGAAACTCCTTGAGTGATGCAAGCCCATTTGTCCAACCCTCACTCTTACTTTTGTAAAAGAGTATGTGGCATGGGAACTAAGGGGTAGGAGAGCATGGAGATGGGCAAAGCATGATGTTAGCCATACTGCATAATCTGGTAGGCAGTGCGATAATATTCTGTTGTTGGACTCACAGGCTGTCCATATTAAGGCTGGTTCTTTGCTACCCCATCTCTGATTTATGTCTCCTCATATGCCATGTTTGGTTTTGAAATCCACTTTTATGTCATTCTCTCATCTCTCAACACCTTGCTGCTCCAGTTCTCCCATTACCTTTGCTGCCCTAAAACCAATGGCTGGTTCTAGGTACCAACTGGCACCCACCCACCTTCCTCTTCATAACTGGTTATGGGATCATTATCCCCCATACCATGCATATGATTGTGTTAATTCATAGTGCTATGGTCTCAACTGATATGTGTTCCCATTACTACTATCTTTTTGCCTGAATTTTGTGTAAGAGTTGATGATGATTATTTTTATAGTGAATAACTAGTAACAGGCAGATCAGCAGATAGGAAAGGATTCTTAAAGACCCATTGAGATACAATGCACCATCTGCCTTGTTTGGCCTGCCAACTAGCTTCGCCAAGAAGATCAACAATTTAGCCGTTCTCTGGGAACCTGAAATGAAGCTAACCAACCAAATCTATGATGTTGTTAGATCCTTCCTCTTTTTTGTACATATGCTGAGACACACCCTTGCTTTCCATCTGCATGCTATCCATGTGGTGGTGGTTGGCACCTTGGTGAACTCTCGACTTGACTATGCCAACACCCTCTCTGCTGTACTCTTCAGCTATCTGCTGATCTGCCTATAACCCACTCAGAATGTGACCATTTGGATTATTTGTAAATTACCCAAGCCATCCTTCATTTCCCATGCACCCCGATCCCTGGATTGGTTGCCCCTCTCGCAACAAATCATTTTTTAAAATGTTGAGCATATCTTTTAAATGCATCCATGCACTGGCTCCCAAGTATCACAGGTTAACATATTGTGTCATACTTTACTGCATGTCCCCTCTGCTCTACTACTCATCATCTGATATATATCTTTTCCTTGTGTTGTTCACCCAGAGGTGATAGGCGGTTTGCTCTTCTAGCCCCCGTCTTTGGAAAAATCTTCGGTCACAGCTTTGTCGAGAATTATATTTAGGGCAATGCATGGAAAGCATTGACCTGATGAACATGATAAATATTCATCATACTTCAATATGATTGCATGTGTAAGTATGCATACTAATATGAAAAGGTAATGTAGGCAGTCAGAGCCATCCTGGAACTCATATCAAACCCAACAGTCCATTTGTTTACGGGCGAGTTATAAATGACTCATCATATCATATCCACATCTTTCTTTCTTTCTCAGCCTCCATTCAGTTCGTCATTCTGCTCCTCCCATGTACCCACCATCTCCCCTTACTAGTCTTCCCTGTCCCATCCCTCTCCACTGGCTCATCATAGAAGCGGGCCTGTGCCATGGCCTAATGAGGGTCAGCTTGATAATATGTGTTCTGTGAAGGCCATACGTATTCCCAGAGTAATGGTGTGAATGCACATCCCAGGCAAGCCCATATTCTGAAGCTGCACTGAGGGACTTGTGTGGGCACTGAAGGTGCCGCCATGCTTATATCTGTTCAATGCAATTTAAAACATTCTTCCACGTTGCATAGGGGAGCTGACATTTGTGTACATTTTGAATTGAAAACATTACTTCTCTAGGCGAGCAGTGTAAGTAAGCAAAGTGTAAGCTGCACACATGTAAGGAATCCACAGCACCACATTTATGTGAGGAAATGCAAAGCATGTAACAGTTATCCGAGTTCATACATTGCTGGTGCCATTGGGGGAAAACACGTGTTTGTATTATTTGTAAATGTAACTTCAAATGTAATTTGGGAATGTTTTAAAGAGACATAACATAAGAACATCTAGCGGTGCTCATGCAGGCAGGTCCTTTTCGGTTTTGTGTACATGGTACTCGAGATTGAGTAATATTGTGGTGACTACGCTGTATAAAGCTGGGAATCCGCCATTGTATTGATGCAACCTTTCGTTTTATTTAAATAAAAGTTTAGGCAAACCACTCGTTTGGTTGGCAAAAATTGTGGAGTTGGACTTTATATAAGGGGAATTATATTGGTGATGGCCAGCCAATGTAGAATTTAAATATCTCTTACAGATGGGAACCTCTCCAAGAGAAAGCACAGAGGACGGAACAAACAATTAATCAAAGACAAAAAGAGAGTTGCATTTGACACTAACAGTCTGGATTTCACTAAGGTGATGGCACAATCGCATACAAATAAAGAGTTCTGGCAAATGCAGATATGGGCAAATGCTAACAGATAAGAGAGAACATATTCAGAATAACACATTATGAATGAATTAACCAGTACCACAGGACAGATCAGAAATCCATGAATCTGCAAAACTGTACACAGCAGAGCTGACTCCTGGAGCAGAACACATTCTTCAATGGTAGCATTAAACAAATTGAACTCATTATCCATGAACGCAAAAGGAAAATATGCCTTGTTCAATTTTTCTCCAAAAATATATTATTCAAGATGTTCAATTCGTGTTGCGATCTTATGCTCCATAAACCACATTGAGCATTAATTGCAACTGAACTTTCCCTTCCCCATAGCAGAAGAGCATACTTATTCCAGTATATAAAAAAGTAAATACACCGATCAGCCCTGCCATTGGCTAACTTAATCAGTAACCCAGAGGACCATTTTCACAAAAATCATACTCGGATATATACATTATGTGGTTTCAGTGTGGCTTCATATTAGGCCTCCCAATGATAGAGCAGGCTTTTATGCATAACTATATGGTGGACAAGTAAACCAAGCAGTCAAAGGGCAATAGGAGGCAAAAGGGCAATATGACACCGTTTTTCTGGATAGCTCAACAGATTTCACAATGACTGAAATTGAAAATAAGAAACTTGTAGGTGAACCAAAGGCTGATGACTCTACCACCTCATTACTCTTATTCAAGAATTTTAAAATGATACCACAGGACAAACCACATAATCCAACAATGTTCTCCTAGTTGAAAGTCACAGTTTGTCACCCTTCCTATTCATTTTTTATATAAAGAACCTCCAGGGAAATCTATTGAATGACACCAGTGACCATCCACAAAATAATAGCTTTTAAGTCCTGATACACCTTTATACTGATAAATTGATTTTTTTTCACAGAAACCCCAGAGCACCAAAGCACTAACGAACACTAACAACTAAGTGTCTGATGCACAGAAGACTACTGCCGAGAAAATCAACAAAACAAATCTAAATTGATGATGTGAGGGGTGTATTCAGCCAAATCAGTGGGCAATACATCTTTTCTTGACCAAGTGCCAAAGGAAAAGTGTAGTGCTTCAACTATTTAGGGAATACTTTCTCGACCAGGAACGACTGGAGAGACCACAGAACACACGGAAAAAGCGGACAAATAGCAGGCAGTATCCTCCGTTGATATATGATATGATATTGCATTTATAAGGCGCCTATACACAAGTGTTTCAAGGCGCAACGAGGCAAGGGAGGGAAACAAACGGGGACAGACAACGATCCGACTAGGCCAGGTGTCATTCAGATCGCGCATGTGTGAGGGAAGGTGCAGTACATGGGAATAGATAATAACAGTAGAAAAAAATAACGGCCAGCGAGTGGCAAGTGCATGGGTACATCAAGACATTTGGGGTATACATGCTAAATCACAGCAACCAAATACCATTGCCAAAAGCAGCTCCACAATCAAGATATGTTGAAGAAGATTGGGCCACAAATGGGACCACTGAAAATAAAAACATATTCAAGAGAAGAGAGCAAAACCGATCCTGAACCTCCTTCTCACCGTCCCATCAGCACGTATCACAGAAGACTGTGGGTGAATACAGGCAAACATACAATGCAGGAAGACACGCATGTGCTACTTGTTTATGTGAAATACATTGAAGAAAAATAAATCAGTTGATAAATGCTAAAAAGAACAAATAAAATGACTGACTCGTGAGAGGTGAAGATGTACATGCAAGTGGAAGCCACGCAGCTGGAAATCCTAATGCAAACCTTTTGGTCATGCAAGACCAATCTTAACAAAATCTGCAAATCCAAAGTTCATAACCAACCTCATTAATTTGAAAGACATGAGATACTATACAGTTGCTTGGGCAAACACACCCCCTAGGTTTGCAAGCAAAGATGCCCACAGTAGTTGAAGTGTGGGCAATCAGCAGTGACTGGCTGGCTGCCAAAACCTTCAGTGTGCATGAGTGGATATTGAAGGTGTCTGGTCAGACCTTAAGCCCTGTTTAAGGTTCTCTACCAGGACCTGCTGAACTTCAGGGTTCTGATTCTGAAGCATTTAAAGAGATGATACATTGAGCATAATGACAAAGGTTCTGCATCAGCATCACTTTTGGAGTCCAAGAAACATGACAATGAAGCTCTCCCTCTTTGATGACCAGACCACACATTCTTCCCATTGATTTGGTGGGATGAGCTGAAACCATTCTGGGGAATGGGTTATTGTGCTTCTGCAACTTCTAGGACCTACCTTTTCTCCTTGATCCCATAATCCGTGCACTGTATCTGTTTGACATCCCAGTGTGACTGATGATCTTTTGTTTGATGGGTTAAGTGTGTAGCAGAACCCTAATACTGTCCTCTCAGCAGGAAGACCTACACAGGTATGATGTGATAGACTCTGCTCCAACCCTCACCATAAGCCACTGATGTATGGTTTATTCACCTGTTTTTTATCACGTTTGTCTCTTTGGCATTTATTTTCTCACCTTGCCCATCCTGCTCACAACTGCAGCATCTCCAAACACATCTCCAAACAGCCTTTTAAGCAGGTGCTTCAAGTGAGTTTCTCTGAGGTCCTTTCTTTGCTGGATCCTCTTCTCCATTGCACCCAAACTGTTCCTGAAATTGCGTTAAACTCATCCAGCATTGCAGAGCTCCTGTGCGGACCCTTGCATGTCTGGCAGACATCCTTGACCTCTCTGAATGCTGCTCCTACGATTTCCTGTTACAGCCTCAGAAAGTGTTCTGTTCAGAGCTGGCTTCATGATGTGGATCTCCTTTTGTGGTTATGCTTCTCATCTCTGCAATTTGGTTCTTTGTCAATGGCTCTAGGGCTCCTTTATTGACCCTTAGCCCATTTCAACCCAAACCACATTCCTCCCCACTGGTCACATCATACTCATCTTCACAATATTCATTCTGATCAGGTGGGCATTTGTAGTTTGTATTTTTATCTCTTTCAAGGTATTCTTCTAGCTTCTCTTGTCAATAGGGCCACATGTGCAGGCCTTCTACTTAACACTATTGAATTGGGATGGTTAACTGACTTCCATTGAAGTTGTAGGGCAACATTGTGTTTCGGGTTAAGGTGACTATTGTGGACTGTGAGCGTCATTAAAAGTCTGGTTGGACTTTGTGGACATATTTGAACATTTTCCGCATCCTTTGCCATCAATATCTCTATTATTTTCTGCTACTCTGAAAAGATATTTTACCAATAGCATTTTGTGGATATTACTTTATTGACATGTTTTATAGTACCTCTCCATGCTGTGTGCTATTAAAAATAGTTCAATGTTTCTTGAAGCCATCAGTTACCTTCTGAATAATTGCCTTGACTGCTCAGCTATTCTATTTCTTGGAGAGCCAGGATAATTTAGGATTATTCAAAGGAAGTTGGTTGATACAATAAGGCCTAAGACATAAAGGGCCTCATTACGACCCTGGCACTAATGGGTTAACAGCGCCGTAAAAGGCTGCAGCGCCGTTAACCCATTAGCGCCTGATTACGAGGTCCCTTTGCAGGACCCGACCTTAACGGCTGGTCTACACCAGCCGTTAAAGTAGGGACCCGCAAAGGGACCTTGGTGCAAAGTACGGTACCGCAATTTGCGGTTCCGTACTTAGCGCCTTCCCCATTCCCATTGAGCCCTATGGGGCAAAAATGGGAATGGGGAAGGGCCATGGAGTAAGGGGGAATTACCGCCCCGCCAACCTTGTAATGGGGTGGTAATTCCCCCTTTCTGCATGGCGGAGTCGGTAAGTTACCGGCATGGACCATGGTGCTATTAGCACCATGGTTTTCCGCCTGGGTCATAATGAGGCCCAAAGTCTCCCTTATGATGCCAAAATGGTTCCCATTTATGGCAGGGGAAGTCTGACATAAGGCCACAATGAGGTGGATGAGGATTATGATTATTCAACACCTTGAGGCAATAGGATGGTCCCTCTCAGAATTAAAGGAAATAATGGTGTCATCCACCAGAACTGGTTTTCCACCCTGAGACCCTCCCACCCTCAAAACTGTGCAAAAGATCTCTACTATCATGCATGACAATCGCAGAAGCTTGGATAACCCCACTACTCAAGAAACCCTTGCTTGATTCCTACCTTCTTCCCAACTAATGTCCCAACACCACAGTCCCTTTTCTCCTCAAAATACTGGATCACACTGCCTGCACCCAGATCCAACTCTTGCTTGAACATCATAACATGCTCAACTCACTCCATTCAGGTTTTAGGCCTAAACACAGTACAGAAACAGCCTCCTTGATTTTAAGCTACAACTTCACATTACCTGTGACTCATGCAATCTCGCCATCCTGCTCCTCCTTGACCTTTGGCCAACATTTGACCTTGTGATCATGACATCCTCTGCCAGCATCTTACTGCTAAGTTCCACTTCTCTTCGGAGACAGCATGCTGGATAAAATCTTTTCTGAGTGAACGTAAATCCAGAATTATTTTTGGAGAAGCTGGTGCCGATCCTATTCCTGTGTCGTTTAGCATCCCACAAGGCTCCTGCATTTCTCCAACTCTCTATACCAGACCCTTTTTTGATCATCCAAACAATCTCAGCATCTCATACACCAACTTCGCCGACGACAGATCCTTGTACCCATCTCTTGCAACTATATATAAGATGTCACATCTGTTAACCGGATCTATGGCATCATTCAAAACTGGGATGTAAAGAATATCCAGCTTCTGTACCTTTAAGCTGGTGCGGGCTACCATTTTGTTAGTAAATAGCATCACTTGTGCTTTCTGTAAATGCATTGTTAGTCCATTGCTGTTAGCTAGAGCCATAAGATTTCTGCAGATCTCCACAGACCGCAAAGTGTGTGATCTAATAATAATAAGTCGTTTGCGTAAGCAAGGACCAAACAATGCATGTCACCAATTTTCGGGGGACAATTATGAACCTTACCAATAGCCACATGCAGATCATACGTAAACAAATTATAAAGAGTCAGAGCCGTTGACTCCTCCTTGAACAACTTGGGCAGTCATATTGCCTTGTAGATCCAGCTTAAGGGAAACTGTGTTATTCTGATGAAGGAGCCTTAGATAGTATAATAGGCCCTTTGGGCAACCAAGCAATCCTAATTTAGACCACAGGATGTCTCTGCGGTTCCCTATTTTGGTATAATGTATTCTGTGTATACAGACCTCCCGTTTGAGGTTTACACGCATTACAGTATTCTTCCGTAATTACATCAAAATAAAAGAGCACGTTGCTGACATGCCAGATTCTGATAAATTTTAGAGAACCATAAAATAGGAATGTGAGATGCTGGCATCCTCACATGGGCACTCACACCTCTACATGCTGTTAGTGAAAAAATGAATATGCAACAAAACTGATGTTTCGGAGTCTTTTATGTTCATGGCATCTGAATATGTTATGTTATAGTCAATAGCCCAACATGTTCCAGTATGGCATCATTGGAATCCAAAAGCCATAACCAGCTCTTGTTTCTCAAAATACATTATTTTTCAGGAAGTACAAAACAAAGAATCACCCATTCTGTATATGTTACAGGTATGTCGTGCCTCTGATGTCTCACATGGACATAAGGCATGTTTCTCTAATGTGTGGCCATTTTTCGACATTGATAGTGTTTCTTAATTTTTTATTTCTGTATCTTAGTTTTACAACTTTGTACACAATACAAAATCACACATTAAACTATTAGATCAGTACAAGATTTAAAAACCTTATTGCATACGTATTAATATCTGTTTCCTTAAAATGTAAAAGACGTCCCCAAAATGTGATAGTTTTAGCATTGGTCTTGCAAAAAGGGCTGCTATTTTTTTTGCAGAACTGTATTATTATGAGAACTATTCTGTACTCTAACGACGTTGTGAGGTTTAGGAGATAGTCATATGACGCTGCTCGATCTCAGAAATGACTTCCAAAAGATCAGCATATCAGGGTGCTGTACACTTGTGCACTTATCTTCTTAGAGTTAAGGAGGTCTTCCATGTAGGTTAAGAAGTTGTGATTTTGGTCTGACGAAGTACAAATAATGCATTGTATTTTTGGGGTGAACCTTGTTGTAGCCTTAAAGAGAAATCTAGAAGGAATCTCTGAATCATCCCATGACACTGCATAAACCAACTATGTGGAAAATAAGACTACTCTGGATTTGCTTCAACAATCTATTTGTGGCCAGTTTTGCCTGTGGATATTCACAATTAACTCACCATTTGTATTAAAGTAGACATGAAGGCATGCAACATCCCACATGGAAGGTGTAATGAGAACAGCAAAATAGATTAAAACGAAAAGGAAAGTGGCCAGTATGGTTATAGCAGGCCAGAAGGGCAGGGGGGATTGGAAAGGTGCGTGCAGAGCAGGGAGGAGTCTCCCTGAGTTTGAAAATCTACCTTCCACCTGGAAAAACAATACGTCAGTGCTAATAATGGGGTTGGGGATTTAGCTGCTGGTTGTGTGGTGAGGATTCCCAGTTATAGCAAAATCAATAAGAAATCAAAAAGCACATTTTTAATACATGTACAAACATTTGGTGAATATTTACATTTTTAGAAAAATAAGTAAAATAGTGCATTCGGGTATTTTGACTTTCTTCATTTAAAGCACCTTAATGTTAATGGTTTGTATATATTTTTGATGTTAATAATATGTTACAATTACACATTTTGCTTTTCACATAATAAGAAATTATACTAAATAATCTTCAAACAGTATCTTAAAACAAATGTGCACAAACACTTTTAACTTTTTCTAACCTGTCCTCGAGTTTTTTTGTTCAGTGCAATACAACATCTTTTAGAAAAGCTGTATCTTTTAGTACTTTTATAAGTTCCATGGGTAAACATTTTTTGTGACTCGAGGACAGTCTTTGCCAGAAGTCTTCCACCTGAAGTCACTCCATTTATGCAGAAAGCGACGGAAGGAAGACTTCGTCGGCAGCTGAGTCGACAGACATTCGATCAAAGTATGATGTAGAGATTGCTTGATTTCACTTTGGCATAAGGTACAGTTTTCATTTTACACTCCTTTTGTCCGGCTAGATAGAATCTCTCCAGCTGGAAGTAGATTTAATATAAATCTCAGAAACACGTTTCTCCATCTACGAACAGGGAATTTTGTCAAGTAAGCCGGCAGGACACCTCTGGGTTTATCCAGAAATGAAAAGCTTTCGTGGAGCTTTAATGAATGTATAAGATCAATCGTTCTCGTCCAATCCATCTGCATGACGGATTTCTTGACACTAGTAAGTTTATTAACCAAGTCCTCCACAGATCTGGATGAGATGGATAAACCGAGTGTTGCCTTATTTACTAGCTTCATCATAAACACATTACTCAACCTTAATTCCTCCAAGATCACCTCAGTATATAAGGCGTTACTCTGTGGAGCCTTGATAGATCGATGTAGATGTAATAACCTCCAATCCAGGCTAGCTCTCAGCGAATTCAAACACAACTCCTACCGAAGCAATATTATAGGAAGCCAAACCCTTCCGTCTAACCGATCCCAGTTTAGATTCCAAGCTTACGATTCCACATCCATACCATAGATCAGTGTAGGTATGGCTTTACCGTTGTAGAAGTTTATTAAATTATTAAAGGAATTATAGAAAACCTACAATAGGTGCCATTAAGGCTCTTCGTTTGGCTAGATATTTTTTAGTTTTTAGCCTCCTTTCCACCAAAGTCACGTTTAGGTGTAAAGTTAATTAGTTTCCGTTACCAGTTGGATAGACTGTTTATTAAGAGACCTAGTGCTACGCCATTTTTGTCGTATTGCAAAATCTCATAACATTACACTAAGCAGGGTTAATCAGAAACCCATTTCTATCCACATATCGACTTATCACAGTTTGTAAGCATGCAATGCCACAAATTGTAAAATCTAATCTAAGCGCAAGATATCATCTGCATATGCAATCCAACTGATTTTGGGAGATCCGATCCTGGGGCTAGCTAGGGCATGCTCATGCAAAGCCTCATTTCAATCAGCAAGATATAAGAGGCAGGGTGCAAGAATGCAACCCTGACTCACTCCTCCCTCTCTGTTTATCGGCCTGGAGAGATGACCTGGAGTTTCTAGACCGATGTGGATGGTTGTATTTTGCTGCAGATAGATGAATATTGCTAGAAGGCTGGGTGGGATGCCCCAGGTTCTTAATTTTACCCACAAGTGACCTCTGTTTATGGTGTCAAAAGTCTTTGATAGATCTATCATGGCGGCATACAAAGGGGACTTGCCTTCCAGGAATTGTGCTGCAACATATTTACAATTAAACCATGTAAGGTAGTCGACATGCCTCTTCTGAAAACTATTTGTGATTTGTCTAGAATGCCATTGATTTCAGCCTAGCCTTCCAGCTCCATAAGAATTGCCCCTGTAAATATTGGACGATAGTTGGTAGGATCAGTCCGATCTCCCTTCTTGTAAATTGGTATTATTATTGCCATTTTCCAGCTCTCCAGGCATCGTTTCTGTGTGATAATGTTTTTGAAAAGGAAAAAGACGCTCTTTGCACAGGATACCAAGTCTGATTTGAAGATTGAGTTAGTCAGACCGTTTGATCCCACTGCTCTCGTGGTAGAAGACTTTTTAATCACATTTTCAACCACCTCCAGAGATAAAGAATCACCACGAGGCATTGAAAGACTCAGGGGGTAATTCATAGAATTCAGCGCACAAGTGGCGCACGCGGCTGGCGCACAGTGTGCGCGTGCGAATCCCTGCGCCAGCTGCGTGCGCCAAAACCCATTTCCGCGCACAGCGTATTCATGGATTCCAGCCACCAAAACCAGCCGTGGCGCATAGTGGCGCAGCGACCTTGCAGCAGCGCCAGTTACGCCCCCAAGAACGCCTTCCGCGCAGGGAAAAGCCATCAAAATCCCCAATCCAGTGCAAAGGGCTGCGCTAACCCTGTACCAGCAAGGCAAGTGGGCTACGTGTATTTCAGGGGATCGCGTGAACTTTTTCACGCGATCGGGCCTGGGGGAGCGTGCTACGTGTATTTCAGGGGTTCGCGTGAACTTTTTCACGCGATCGGGCCTGGGGGAGCGGGCTATGTGTATTTCAGGGGTTCGCGTGAACTTTTTCACGCGATCGGGCCTGGGGGAGCGGGCTACGTGTATTTCAGGGGTTCGCGTGAACTTATTCACGCGATCGGGCCTGGGGGAGCGGGCAACGTGTATTTCAGGGGTTCGCGTGAAGTTTCTCACGCGATCGGGCCTGGGGGAGCGGGCTATGTGTATTTCAGGGGTTCGCGTGAAGTTCCACACGCGAATAGCCTGGGCGCGTGTATTTCAGGGGTGCGCGTGAAGTTCCACACGCGAATAGCCTGGGCGCGTGTATTTCAGGGGTGCGCGGGAAGTTCCACACGCGAATAGCCTGGGCGCGTGTATTTCAGGGGTGCGCGGGAAGTTCCACACGCGAATAGCCTGGGCGCGTGTATTTCAGGGGTGCGCGGGAAGTTCCACACGCGAATAGCCTGGGCGCGTGTATTTCAGGGGTGCGCGGGAAGTTTTACACGCGATTTCAGCAGGGTACGTGTATTTCAGGGGTGCGCGAGAAATTCTACACGCGATTGGCCTGGGTACGTGGATTTCAGGGGTGCGCGAGAAATTCTACACTCGATTGGCCTGGGTACGTGTATTACAGGGGTGCGCGAGAAATTCTACACGCGATTGGCCTGGGCGCGTGTATTTCAGGGGTGCGCGGGAAGTTCCACACGCGAATAGGCTGGGCGCGTGTATTTCAGGCGTGCGCGGGAAGTTCCACACGCGAATAGCCTGGGCGCGTGTATTTCAGGGGTGCGCGAGAAAATCTACACGCGATTGGCCTGGGTACGTGTATTACAGGGGTGCGCGAGAAAATCTACACGCGATTGGGCTGGGTACGTGTGTTTCCGGGTGCGCGGGTAGTTCCACACGCGATTAGCCTGGGTACGTGTGTTCCGGGGTGCCGTGAACTTTCACACGCGATTGGTTGAAATCCACGTGTGTTCTGTCATCACGTGCAATGAGGGATACACCCTCGAACGTCACGTCACAGACGCGCTCACGCGCTGAGGGCCTTTGGTCCAATGAAAATGCGTATGCGTGCAGACGCGCTTACGCGCTAAGGGCCTTTCCTCGAATTACACGCTGACGTGCAGATTTTTCACGTGCCAAATCACTCCGTATCAAGCTGGCCACGCGAATACACACGGAAGACCACGCTCCTGCCCAGAAGGCCGAATCACTGCCCCCCAGTGCCCCGAGCAGCCTCCCACATGCCATCTGCTGCTGCCTGCCTGCCTGCCTGCTGCCACCGTGCCCTGCCATTTGGTGCCTGCACATCAGCCATCTGCAGGGGTCCAGTTGCTGTGTCCACCCCTGCTGGAACAGTAGACTCCCGACTGGGATACCATCGCTCCACAGCCCAGCCCCAGGACCCAGTTGCCCACCCACGCCTGCCTCGGGGGTCGCCATGTCGGGGCAAGCACCATCTGAGACCAGTGGCGACCCCCAGCCAGAGAGGCAGAGGGCCACCAGCTTCAGTCAGAAGGAAGTTGGTGTCCTGGTGGAGCATGTCCTGAAGACCACGCGCCAACAAGGAAGGACGGGAGAGGATCTGGGACGATGTAGTGGTTGCCATCAACGCGGAGGGGGTGGCAACCCGCGACATCAAGCACATCAAGAAGCGCTGGGAGGACTTGAGGTCCAGGACCCTCAATAAGGCCCGGCGGCTCGCGGAGGGGGGCCGGGCATGCCTGAGTGACATCCAGATGAGGGTCCAGGAACGCGTAGACCCAGCGCTCCACGCCCAGATCCTTCGGAGGCAGACCCATCTGGAGTTGGCCAGTAAGTGGCCAAGCATTGCTGTGTGAGACAGGGCATGTTGCAGTGTGCTGGTTGTCTGATACCTGCCTGTATGTGTGACATAGGCCATGTACGTATGTGTGTGTGCAGGGACATCATGGTCAGGCATGTGAGTACAGTGATGTGTGAACCACATGGTTGGTGCATGTGTTCTATTGCAACATGGGGGGCTCTGTGCGGAATGGACACATGGAAGCATGGCAGTCTCTGTTCCTGGACATGGGTGGGGGTGAGGGATGGGTGCTGGTCCCATGTACACGTATGGTGTCCATGTGTGTGTGTCTGACCTGCGTGTCTGTGACTTGTAAATGCCATGGATGCATGACACATGTCTGTGACAATGTTCAGATTCACTGATGCAGCCTAGTCATCCTTGTATCCACTGCGTCTGTGGTGTACGAGGCCAGATGGATGGAACTACGGTGAGGTGTGTGCATGTGATGGCAAGACCCATGATGCATGTGAGTTTAAAACCAACATTGTATGAATCATGAGTCCCTTGGTCATGTATGCCAATGTCCATGGCATGCGCCATGCCTGTTACTGTATGTGTTTTGCCTGCACTGACCCATGTGTTGTGGAGTGACATGATGGAAGTGATGTATGACAGTGCCACTCATCTGCTGTTGCTTCCTGTCTAGGGGACCATTGTACAGTACCCTGATGCTTGTGTTCTATGTCTCCCTCTACACAGTGGCAAGTGAAGAAGAGGGCGGAGAAGGCGCTGTGGAGCAGAGCGGCGGGGATGCCGCCACGGCTGCAGCGGAAGGGGTGGGTGAGCCCCCACAGGGGCTTGCACCGGCGGAAGACGGCGTGGAGACATCCAGGTTGGTGGTTTCCACAGAGGGGGAGGAGGCCGCTACTGAGCCACACATGGGGCCTGGTGGGGGCATCCCCGCTGATGCAAGTGGTGCAGTCCAGGGGCAGGAGGCAGCACAGGTCGCCGTGGAGGTGCCTGTGCATGTCACTGTCCCTGACACTGTGACTGCACCACCATGCACCAGCAGGGATGCCCCATCCCAGGCCCGTCCGCAGGTAGGGGAGATGTCCATGTCATCTGACACTCCTCTACCTGCGGACGAGGGGACCCCTGGCCGTGTGGAGAGGGTCCTGATTGGTGTCGCGTTGCGCACGGCTGGCATTCGTGATGAGGTGCATGCTTCCCGGGAGGAGCATGCACATCATCACGAAGAGCACCGTGCGTACGTGAACCATTTGGGAACCGCCATGGTCGGGGGTTTCCTACATGTGTGTGGCCTTCTGGTGACCCTCTCCTCCTCTGTGGAGGCTATGCGCCAGTCGTGCTCCATGCCGTCTTCCGGCCCAGATGCCACCAGGGCCCCCTGTGGACCTGCCCCGACCAACGCAGCCAGCTCGGTGGGGACCCCATCCCTGCCACAGTCGGGAGTCGAAGGTCCAGCAGGGGTGGACACACCAGCAACTGTCCCCCTGCAGATGGAGGATGTGCCGGCATCATCTGGCAGGGCACGTGCACGACGGCATCGGTGGATTCCATCAGCCTGGATGCCGTCGTGCTGGCAGAGGCAGTGGCGTCGGAGGCAGCAGCAGGCTCGACGTGGGAGGCATCATGGCTCGGGGCCATCAAGATCAGAGGGGCAGGCATCGGCCGGAGGGCAGGAGAACCCTGGGATGGCAGTGTCTTCCGTGTGGGAGCAGTTGGTCCAGCGGATAGGTGCGGAGTGGCAGCGGGCGGAAGAGGAGCGGCTCACCATGGTCAGGGCGGAGTTCTCCATGCGTCGGGCGTTGAGGCGGGCTGAGTGCCTTGAGGAAGCTCGCAGGGAGTTTGAGGTGGACACGGGGTTGTCCCTGCGAGACCTCGGGGCCAGGACAGAGTCCCGCCTCCGGGACATCGACATGGAGTTCGATGATGCCCTGGCCGGCAACATCACAGAGTGAGCCGCAGGACTTGCCCGCTGCCATTGTATATAGTTCTTTAGTTAGTTAGTGTTAGGTTTCCTTTATTTTTTAAGTTTTTTTTGGACCGCTCGGACAATGGCCTCTTTTCTGTATATATTTTTTTTATTAGTTAGTAGTAGGTTTCATTTATGGTGTTGGGCTCATGGACCCTGGGATATTCTTGTACATAGTTTGATGTTTGGAAAACATTTGTTGGATTTATATTTGTGTTCACCATGAGGCAATGGTTTTTCCTTATTTTTTCCCCCCATTATTTTGCTTTGGACTACATTAGTTTTTGGATTCCTTTGTTTTTTGATTTTTTCTATTAGTTCTCGGACATGGACCATTTCTTTTGTCATCCCCATTGTTGCGTGTTTTATTTCTTTACTTCATTTTCATCTTTAATACATATATTTATTACTTACATTTGTGGTATTTTCTCATTGGTTTAATGCATGTCATGATATGGGTTTTGACATTCACTTGCACCCATTGTGTATGTGTGTGTGACGGACATGTGTTCATTTACATACTTGCCATTGGGGTTGTATCATGTAATTGCATCTACTATGTGGGTGGATGCAATCCTTGGCTGGGTATTTGTGCTGGTTATGCTGCCCATTACTGCCATGATTGTGTTTCGTCAGGACCTGGGGGCAGGGGGACATGAGTGGGGGCCTGATGGGGGGTGGGGGTGCAAGGGGACATGAGTGGGGGCCTGCTGGGGGGTGGGGGTGCAAGGGGACATGGTTGGGGGCCTGCTGGCAGGTGCCCCACAGTGCTGGGGGGTGGGGGTGCAGGGGGACATGAGTGGGGGCCTGCTGGGGGGTGGGGGTGCAAGGGGACATGGTTGGGGGCCTGCTGGCAGGCGCCCCACAGTGCTGGGGGGTGGGGGTGTAGGGGGACATGAGTGGGGGCCTGCTGGGGGGTGGGGGTGCAAGGGGACATGGTTGGGGGCCTGCTGGTAGGTGCCCCACAGTGCTGGGGGGTGGGGGTGCAGGGGGACATGAGTGGGGGCCTGCTGGAGGGTGGGGGTGCAAGGGGACATGGCTGGGGCCTGCTGGCAGGTGCCCCACAGTGCTGGGGGGTGGGGGTGCAGGGGGACATGAGTGGGGGCCTGCTGGGGGGTGGGGGTGCAAGGGGACATGAGTGGGGGCCTGCTGGGGGGTGGGGGTGCAAGGGGACATGTGGCTTGGCTGGGGGGCATGCCCATGGTGGATGGGCTGCCTGCGGGACATGACCAGGGGTGCAGGGTAGTCCCCTGTGGTGTGGGCTGCCTGCAGAGGTCGTGGAGGGGGTAGAGGGGAGACCTGGGAGGACCCACACTGGCAATTCACCTCTTCAACTTCCCGCACACCCACGTAATACACTGCCCCACTCGCACAGGCCCAATCGCGTGTAGGATTTCTCACGCACCCCTGTAATACACGTACCCAGGCCAATCGCGTGTAGAATTTCTCGCGCACCCCCGGAATACACGTACCTAGGCCAATCGCGTGTAGCATTTCTCGCGCACCCCTGAAATCCACGTACCCAGCCCAATCGCGTGTAGATTTTCTCGCGCACCCCTATAATACACGTACCCAGGCCAATCGCATGTAGCATTTCTCGCGCACCCCTGAAATCCACGTACCCAGCCCAATCGCGTGTAGATTTTCTCGCGCACCCCTGAAATCCACGTACCCAGCCCAATCGCGTGTAGATTTTCTCGCGCACCTCTGTAATACACGTACCCAGGCCAATCGCGTGTAGCATTTCTCGCGTACCCCTGAAATCCACGTACCCAGCCCAATCGCGTGTAGATTTTCTCGCGCACCCCTGAAATCCACGTACCCAACCCAATCGCGTGTAGATTTTCTCGCGCACCCCTGTAATACACGTACCCAGGCCAATCGCGTGTAGCATTTCTCGCGCACCCCTGAAATCCACGTACCCAGCCCAATCGCGTGTAGATTTTCTCGCGCACCCCTGTAATACACGTACCCAGGCCAATCGCGTGTAGCATTTCTCGCGCACCCCTGAAATCCACGTACCCAGACCAATCGCGTGTAGATTTTCTCGCGCACCCCTGTAATACACGTACCCAGGCCAATCGCGTGTAGAATTTCTCGCGCACCCCTGAAATCCACGTACCCCGCTCAATCGCGTATTTAACTTCCCGCGCGCCACTTTTTTGATGCGCTGGGACTCTACCGCCTGCCTTCGTGTGGCGGCCGTGTTTCAGCTTGTGCGTGTCTTTGGCTGTGCGTGGCTTTGCCCTATTCGATTCCATGAATACGTGTGGTTCGAGTGCTTGTGGGCGTTCCGTCTGCTTCCCTGCAGTACATCCCCAGTTACGCCCTTATTTTCGCGTGTTGTTCCCCATTCCGCGCGTTACGCCCCATGTCCCGCCCACTTTCTGGTGTGTGCGCTGAGGTTGTGCGCTTTCACTGTGCGCGTCGCGCACGCCTTTCGCGATGTTGCAGTGACTTGTGCGCCATGCACGGGTTTGGCGCACATCCCGCGGTGAACACGCGCAGGGACTTCCATGAATCGCACGCGTGCGCGTGCGCCTGTTTTTTTCCGCTTGCGCATGCTTGCGCGAAGATTTTCGGCGCACGTTTGTTCCATGAATCGGCCCCTCAATGTCCACATCCTCAGATGGTGTACAGAAGAGATTCCTAAAATGTCTGAAGTATCCTCTGCCACACAATTACTTTGGCGGTGTGGCTGAAACGCTTTCCCGTTATATATGAATGAACAAAAATTACAAGTGTTTCTTTTATATTAAAGTATCTGACTTCAGTTCCCTTTGTATTTTAATTTTAATTATCTGTTAGTTCTGTTCCAATTCTGGTAAACCTGACACCAGTCTTTTTTTGTTCGCCAGCATCTCAGATCTCAACATGTTGAATTTATTGAGATCTCTAAGATTTTTTCAGAGTTCTCTTTCACGTAACCATGTCCTCTGACCAAATCTATGCTTATGATTGAATAACATCTTTTTCACTCCCAAATGAAATATTTGAAGTGTTCTGGTGAACAAATAGAAGTTAGTTGCTCAAATTGACAATGTGGACACTCTTAAATTCTTATTTAATTTTTGGACTTCGCCACAAAATCTTGCTTGTCTGTTACACCCCTGATTCACTGATAGTTCTGTCCGTTGACCCCTTTGTGCCAAGTTTTTCCCACAAGCTAATTTAGGAGTTAGCATATTTTGATCACTTTTAACCATCGACTTAATCACCATTTTAACACAGCAATCAAAATGTCTCTGGACAGAATAATATAGTCTATGATGGATTTAAATTTGCCGTTTTTCCATGTCCGAGCAGGAATTAAGTCCCTCTCAACACTACCATTACAAAGAACCAAGTCACACTCATTGTGGAAATACATACATTTGTTGCCATTTTAAACAGCCAAGGAATTACCATTCTGCAATACTGCTGAGAGGAGACAAAACAAATTCAAATCACCTGCCATTATTATACTGGAGGCTTCTCCCTTAAAGAGAGCCTCAGACAAAACTACAGAAATGCATTCCATAAACTTCTCCAAGCTAGAACACGATGGGTTGTTTGTTTATTTTAATATTTGTATTGCGCGCCGGACCCGAGGGTATCAGGGCGCAGAAGGGCAATAAGGATATTTTCAGCTTGGTTACATTGCTGTACAGTAATATACAAAAGAACATACAAAATAGAAGGACAACTATATACAGGATACAAATTATATCTACAAATAAAGCTAATTATATTTATGGATGATGCAGGTAATGTATACATATATACTCATGAGGACGTTGTGTCGAGTGTCATCGGTAGTGGGGTGTAATCGGATGGGTGAGGTGCATGTGGGATTGGTGCAGTGTAATGAGTGAGTTAGAGGTCATTTTCTTTGATCCACCGGATGTAGTTGCGCCTGAAGTGTGGATACGTTTGGGTAACTCTTAGGGCCGGAGGGAGGGAGTTCCAATGTTGTGCTGCTTTAACCTGAAAGCTGGTGCCTCTGGTTTTGGAGCGTTTGTATGTAGGCACAATGAGGGTATTGGAGTTGGAAGTTCCGGTGGGGCAGTTGGAGGAGTATCTGGTGAATCTGTCGGTGAGGTAACTTGGAGCAGCGTTATTAAGGCATTTGTGAGTAAGTGATGCTATTTTCAGGGCAATTTTGTCTTTGGTCGAGAGCCAATTGTGAGCTCTTCTAATGTCTGTGATGTGCTCTTTTTTTCAGATGCTCAATGCCGCTCTGAGAGCATTGTTTTGAAGGATTTAGATTTTATTTGTGATGTATTTGTTGGTTCCTATGTAGAGGGTGTTGCAGTAATCTGATTTTGATAGAATAAGGGCTCTGGCCAGGGTCATGCAACTGTGAGGGGAGAGCAAGGGTTTGGCTGCTCTGATGAGTTTGCACGTGTAGGCTGTGGAGGAGGCCATGGAAATTACCTGTTTTTAGCGTTTTTACTTCCTTGGCAGCTTTGATAGTGTTTCCGTCGATGGTGAAACTTGAGTAGTTGTGCCCTAATTTGTTGATGTTGGGGGTTGTGCCTAGGATGATGAGCTCAGTCTTGTCATCATTCAGGCTTAGGCCATGTGAGGCCATCCATGCCTGAATGATGAGGTACACCCTGTTCACCAAGGCCAAATCCTTATCATAATCTCCTGCCAGCGGTATGAGGATCTGGGTGTCGCCTGCATAATTAGTATATGTGACACCCAGATCATCGAGATCATCGAAAAGGGGCTTTGTGAAAATATTGTAAAAGGTGGGTGAGACACAGGATACCTGGGGCAGGTGATTGTGATGGTGTTGGCCGCTGTGGATGTTGAAAAAACGGTCATAGTCCTGTTACTGAGGAATAATTGAATCCAGCCTGTAGCTTCCTGAGAGAAGTGGGCTGCAGTGTTAAGGTGAGTACAGAGAATGGTATGATCAATTAAATCAAACGCCACTGATAAGTCCAGATGGAGGAGTAGGGCTGTCTGGCTATTGTCTCTGAGGGTATCAATTTGTGCCTTCAGATCAATCAAGACTGTCTCGGTTCCATGTTGGGGTCTGAAGCCGGACTGACAGACTCCCAGGAGGTGGTTTTGTTCCAGGTATTGCTGTATTTGAAGGTAGGCTACCTTGTCCAATATTTTGAGCAGGAATGGGACGGTGGTGATGGGTCTGTAATTAGTGGGTATGGAGGGGTCTAGGGTTTATTTTTTCAGTAATGGGAGAACCCAGGACTCTTTGAGGTTGTTGGGAATGAGGCTTTTGGAGAAGGAGGAGATAATGAGTTTGTTAATAAAGGGTGAGAGATCTCTGGCTGCGTCTGTTTTAATTTGTGAGGGATAGGGATCTCCCTTTCAGTTGGATGGTTTCAAGGTGAGAATAACTTTTTCGACCTCGAGTGTGGTAACTTTAGAGAAGCTGAAGCGTTGGGGAGGTTTGGGAGTGGCCTTAGGTATGACGGTGGAGTTGGTAATGGTGGGTAAGTTTTCTTTTTTGTTAGCAATTTTGTCCTGTAGGGTGGCCACCTTGTCAGTGAGTGCATGTTGTACACTGGTGCACCAGGGTTTGTCCTTGACACAGGTGTCGAGGATAGGGATAGTAAATAGTTCTTTAATGTTGGAGTGTGAATTGGCTATTCTTTGGTTGTATGAGTCTTGTTTGGCCTGA
Organism: Ambystoma mexicanum; assembly: GCF_040938575.1. NCBI lineage: Eukaryota > Metazoa > Chordata > Amphibia > Caudata > Ambystomatidae > Ambystoma > Ambystoma mexicanum. Next base: position 962,973,653 of record NC_090933.1, on the reverse strand, counting down.
ATTATTTCTTTCTTATAAATGGAGGATATTTTCCAAATGTGTTCACTCTTGCGTTTCTCGAGTCTGAGGGATTTAAGGTGTGGCGTGAACCCAGTGTTCAGGTGTTTTTTAGGTTTACTTTTCCTAAGTTTCAGGGGTGCAATAGTGTCAAGTGCTGAGGTCATTATTTTGTTGTATTCATTGAGTGGGTTAAAGGGGTCACCAGGGTCCTTAGGGTCAGCAAGAGAGTTTAGGGTAGGGAGGATGAGTGGTACTAGCTTTTCAGCTGTGATTTTTTTTATTTCTTGTAGGTATGGCGGGGCTTGTGGGTTGTTGTGGGAGGTGGGTCTATGGGCATCCATGACGTAATAGAGGTACAGCATAGTCAAGCTTTTCAATAAATAGTCTGAGGGATAAGATAATTTGCTTGCAAGAATATCAAAATAATTACTAACCAATTTTGTCACTTTTATTATTTTTGCATAACTTGAGTCTATTACTAGTCCTCACGAGGGACGGTCACCTGTAGAATGGGAGGCCAACTGGTCTAATATGGTGAAACCATCAATTCTTAATTCAGACTGTAACCAAGTTTCCTGCAACAAAATCAAATCAAACGTACCAAACATTTATCTGCTTGTTAACTCATTCATGAAGCTCCTGTGACCCTTTGTGTTCCAGCTTAATACATCAATTTCACGATTTACTAAAGAAAACCATTTTCTTCCAATTTCTGGAATACTTGCATGAGAATACCCAGCAGCAAAGACCAAACATTGGTCTTGACATCAAGCGTTCCTGCATTTTCATTTGACATAGGCCTATCTGACTCACAAGCTGGAATAGAATTCATATGACTCTCCTGCCCAGTTTAACTGTTATCTCTTAGGCCTTTCCTTCTCTCCTCTGGTTTGTTGGTTGAGATTTTGAAACACAAATTTGAAAAGGCTTTATGTGCAGCTAATAATGCATTTGACGCAAACCGGGACGGTAGACCAATTTCGACTATCCTAGTGCAATCTTCATAGGAAAAGTGAATATAATCTAAAACAAGAGTAGACAGCAAATATAGATCAGTAATATCTTTCACAGTCCTCAAAATTGTTTGTCTAATCAAAACAAATTGTTTTTTTGTTTCTGCCAAATGTTCCAGCCAAACGTGCGGGCAAGCAAAAAAGGAGCTCAAGGTCTCGGCATCATCATCAGAATTTGCAGCTGATATTTTGTTTTCTTGTTCTACTTGTCTAAATGGTATAAAGTCTTGAAATGGGGTTTGTACATTTAGTAATTGAGTAACCTCTACCTGGGTTGCTATACATGTGGATCTTATTTCCTGTGACAGATTTTCTGTGGTCAAGCCATGAGCTGATGATGAATCATTTGATGCTGAAAGCATGTTGTGTTTGTTTTTCCCGAAGTAAACTACTGGAGCCCATCGCTCTGGAGGAGCATTCTATGTGAGGGGTTTCATGTTACTATTACTCATAATGGATTAAACTGTCACAAATCCACTTGGGTTTGAGCAATAGAGTAAGGCTTCTTCATGTTTTTTTTTCCCTCAAGCGACCTTTCCACTATCTGTTGTTCAGTATCTTTCATTGTGAATATGTTGCCCTCATTCATGGCCTCTGTAGATTGTAGATCAATCGAATGAACAGATATATTTGAATCAACGGCCACAAGAGGTCCAGCAATCTGTGACCCTGTCGAGGTCCCAGTTGTCTGGGTTGTATGCCACATGGATGTTTGAATACCAGTGTCAATCTTGCTAGGACAAACTATCATTATGTCCCTCTCTTCAGTTGTTTTCTTAGATGCCATTCCCTCATTACAATCGACTTGATACCCACTGGTCTTTACGTCTTTAGACAAATTTAGAAATCTCAGAAACTTTCTAGAGCTTTTTTGCCTGTTTCTTTTCTTCTTGTTTTACTTTGCTTTGCAATTCAATTATTCTTTACAGCACACTGATAGGCTCTGAATGACAGCAGATCCTATGACTATTTCACTTGAGAGACCATCATTCAACTCTTCAGCTGATAAAATTATAGGGTCAATTGCTACTGACTCCTTTAGAGGGGGGCTCAAGGCCTTGCCAAGTGGATAATGAAAGCAGCTCTCCAGTTTCCAGCCTGCCAACTTGGGCCCTGTTAATCAGCCTGACCACCTTTACTTCTTGATCTTCGTTGTTCACATCAGGTGGAATTCTGTTTAAAATTAATCTATGATGAGTTTCAAGGGTCATAGCTATATCTGACATTTTTTGGTTTAGATCATCCAGGGATGAAGATGTTTTTCTTTGTAGTGTGATAATATCACTTCCCAGTTTCTCCAGCGGATCTTTGAACATGACGAGAACTAGTTTCTTTACCTTGGCTTGTAGTACATTGGCAGAGATAATTGCCTTTATGTTCTCATACAAACTCATGAAAGAATTTAAGACTACTTTCAAAGCAGATATTGAGGGAGAGGTTAAGTGTACCCTGTCATCCACTTCTTTAAATACTCATGCTATCTAGGGCATATTTCCACATCTGGAGAAGTGACAAATGTTCCATTAGGATAGATACATAATCATCTGCAATGTTCTTATGGACCTCCTCTGGGGATTCAATTTCGATGGCACTGGGACTAGGCGCATGTGCTGTCTCCACTTCCACCACGGAAAGTGCCTCCAAGAGACTTGTATCAGTAATAGCCAATCTGAGCACCAGATGATCTTTCGGGTAATTGTCCATTCTTCAAGTTGAGCTTGATCCCAAGATTAGAAAAAAGTACTCAAATTGTCAATGCACGGCAGACTGTTTACCGGCCTGGCAGATTGCAGTAGTTGTTATTGTTGGTCATGCTAAATGAACTTGAGCATTAGTTTGAAGAATTGTGTTTCCCAATGCTGGTATAGCCCTATCTGTACCTGGTGACATATTTGTAGACTCCTTTGGGGATTTTCATGGTCTTGAAGTATTCGTTTTTGAAGTTGAGACCCTCCCTAATATATTTAGCTTCTTCAAATGGACCTTATCCATTTGAGTAACTTTCTTTAAAACGGCTGAACTCTGCCTTGTGGAGGGATGCGCTAATTCAAAGTTCACATTCAGGAGAGGGGACAGCGTTTCAGGAGATTACGTTTCGGGGGATGTGTTTCAGCCCCTGAGGCGTCCATACTCACGTCTTCAATTGTGTTTCCTACCAACTTGGGGACGGGTAACTTCCCAATCAGTTGAATGGTCCCATCAAGAACCCCCTGAGGAGTCACGGTGGCTAGCATCCCGGACGAGTTGTTTCTTTGGTTGGCGATACGAGTGCAAGTGATTTTACTCTTTCCTCTGACCCACTGCTTCTGCTTCTTAGATCATACGTATACCCTTTATCCCAATGAACCGCTGGTCAGGCGATAAGAATGACATTCAGGCAGCTTTACTCTAAGTAGAAAAAGCTAAGAAACGCAAAGCACACCTACTCAGAAGTTGGTTCAGTTGATTAAAGATATTCCGTAAAACATTAAGATGTTAGGTAAATGTGATTTGAGGTGCAGGGGAGAAGTACTAAGCCTTGTTACCTAAGCTGGCAATATAACAAAGGGAAATTGGTTTCCTAATTTAGGAAACGCGCATCCCCTGCACATGATCTGTAAGGCAAAAAGCCTATACATATTTTTGGGTATCAGAGGCTAGGTCTGTTGTACTAGATTCCACACAGGGAGTTGAAGACCAGACCTTTCCTCTTTGTTTGTAGAAAATGTCTTTAACAATTCTTAAATATTTTTGACCTTATTACACCAAGGTGATTTTCAGAGACAGCACAATTAGTATTTGACAATTCAAATTTGATCTAAAACAAGTATTTATTCATATTAAAAACACTTTCAGTATGACTGGCCCAACGTGTTTCGAGTTTACTTGTACTCTTCATCAGGGGCAAACATTCTTTTTCTTACAACAATTTCTATGAAAGAAAAAAATATATATTCCAATATTAATTGCATATTTCAATACATATTTTGTTCATACATAAATTCATCTTAACATTTTTCCAAAGGCATGTGGTAATACAATTTGAGTCCAGTGGCTCAAGGTCTTGCTTCCTTATATGAAAAAACTTGTACACTGTATAAGGTAAATGACAAACATGTCTCTCTTACACTAAAAGTCCAAACTTGTAATTCTAATATAACTCATGATTTATTGCTTTAAATGAAAGGGGTATTATGTACTAATCATTATAGAAATAATCAAAATAATAATAAGAAAGGAACAATTTGTTCTTACTAATGTAATAAAGACTTTGTAAGTATAGCCTTACTGAAATCAATTAAACTAAAAGTGCTCAGTTAAAATTTAGGCTTTTAGCTGCATCAAAGAGTAGCTTACTTGCTCGAGTTAAAAGAAATTGGGAACAGAATTCTCCAATGTAGTCTTTCTGTGTAGCCTATTGCAACGCCCGGCCCGGCACCCTGGAACTCTTTAATTTCGAGATGGTAAATTCAATATCATCCAGAGTCGCCAGTCTTGGCAAGCCATATTGACAGTGTCCCACCCCAGATGGATTCAAACAACGATTTTCTTTCTCCCTTAAATATCTTATGCAGGATTTCTCTTTAATAGGGTTCACAATTTTCTTTGTCCTCTCACCTTTAGCAGATGCCAAATTCTGCCAAATGCTGTGGGTCTCATGGCTATGCAGCACACCTACCATCTATTGCCAATGGACATTCTTAACTGATAATCTCCAATGTTTTAACCAGTTGTTATTATTAATCACTCTTAATTTCTTTCTCATTAATCGTTTGGCATCACAAATAGCGATATCAAACTTATTAATGTTTTTATCCTCCCCCACCACCAGTAACGTATTTTTTACTAGACCCCATTTTGGAGGCAAAGTTTTTTACCCACTCCTCTATTTCATTTGCACTTAAAGCTGCCAAATAGAACCTATCATCATCAGCAAATTGCGAAAGAAGAGAGATAGCTTTTTGGATGTGGTTAATAGTCCAGCATATACAGTCACCCGTATGGTTTGTATCAATACTGCTGCAAACTTGGGGCTTAGTACAAGGGCTAAGCCCTCGTATGGTCAGTGTTAAAATAGCAGGGTCACTAAAGGTATTCAGGGGTACTTCAAACTTGGTAACATTCTCCATCCAAGCATTTTTGCAAAAATCGTAATTCATTGTGGCTACCCTGCTGCCCATACCCCATGTGAATTGAGCTGGGCAGTCTCCCTTTCTTCTCCCATTAAGTAATATAAGATCATAATCCTTGAGGAATTGGACCCACTGGGCCTCATTACGAGGTATGCCGGTAAGGCAAAAACGATGCTGGTGTGGTAATACCAGCATCGTTTACCGTCCCGTTGCATTCCGACCCTCAAAACCAGTATTAGCGGCACACTAAACAACGGTGCTGCTAATAGCGGCATAGGCGCGTACACGCGCCCCTTCAGGGAGCAAATACCGGCATGCCAGTAATAGGGGGTAATTCCAACCCACGCATACATGCAAATACCGGCATCGCAAAGCCGGTAATCACGGCCTGCACGATGCCGGCCATACAGGTATCTCAGACCACCTGCAAACAGCAAGCAGGATACAAGGCAGCTGCCGCAGGTGCATACAATCCCCACAGGTGAAGTCAATGGAGGCTGTGCCAGTATAAACTGAGCACACCCACACACCATAACCCCCCCCCCCCACAGGTGTAGGCAATGTAGAGTGGCCCAGTACAAAAGGAGCACACCTACACATCCCTTCCTACACCAAAATGCTAACACTAGCAGTTGCAATCATGGCACTGGAGGACATGTCTATACTGCTACAACTACAGCAACAACAGCTAAAACAACAACTACAGCAGCAACAACAACAACTACAGCAGCAACAACAGGCAGCACAGAGGAGACGCAGGAGGAGAAGGAGGGTGAGACAGGCCCAGCAATTACCACCAGGGCAGCCACCACTTCCTTGCAGGCAGCCACCAATCCCTCACACCAGACCCAGCCCATTCAATCTAACCCCTGAGCAGATCCACACCCTGTACCGGCTGGACCGTGACACCATCACCACCATAGTGGACATGATACAGAACGACATTGCCAGCCACATAGAAATACGCACTGCCATCCCCCCACTACTAAAGGTGGTGTCCGTGCTACACTTCCTGGCCAAAGGCACCTACCAACACACAGTGGGCCAGCTGCATGGCATTTCACAACCACTATTTTCACGCATGCTGAACCAAGTGCTGGATGCCCTCCTGAAGCACGCAAGCACCTATATATCCCTACCACGGACTGACCAGGAGATAGCCGAAACCAAAGTAGGCTTCCATGCACTGGCAGGCATGACCAATTGTGTTGGTGCCATCGACTGCACCCATGTAGAATTGGTAGTCCCCCATGCCATAGGCGGTGTACCGCAATCGCAAGCATTACCACTCCATCAATGTGCAAATGGTATGTGATTCCAGCAAGATCATCACCCATTGCTGCGCCCGATTTCCTGGATCCACACATGATGGCATGGTACTGTGCAACTCCATGCTACCCCGTCACATGGAGCTACATGCTGGACCACGTGCATGGCTACTCGGTGAGTTGCACAACAGGCCCATGGCCATGCTGTGGGGTACAGATGTGTGCGGATGCAGAAGGGGGGTGGCTTACTGCACCAGGGTGGGAAAGGGGGGGCTAAAAGGTCACCAGGGCGCCAATAGCCAGTGAGTGGAGAATGCATGCAGAGCTAAACACTCCTCACCTGAACCAGCCAAACGGAACAGGACACATCACTGGGCCACATATCACAAATAATGCATATGGATGATAATAAGTAAGAGGCACAACCAGGGCACCATGCTGTTGGCAAGAAATGCATGACTGAATATGATGGCAACTGTGCCAATGCGGCTAGTGTGACCATACATAGCAAACAATATCCTGCATGAATTAGAGACTAAACATTGTCGCAATACCACAGCACATCTGCCTCAGCATGTAGGAATACACCCTGCATCATCTAGTTAATCCCATCCAGTGTACCACACCTCATTACAGTATACATTGCATCTAGGTGATTATTTCTACACGTACAGGGACATGTGCATGCCCACACCAAGTAGCTGCTGCCATGACTTTGCTCCCTGAAGGTGGCAGTTCAGAGTGACACACACCAATTTGTTTCTTCTTGCAGGTGATGGAGGATATCCCTTGAGGCCTTGGCTACTTACCCCTGTGCGGAACCCGCAGAACAGCCATGAAGAGGAGTACAATCGTGTGCACACTCGCACATGTGTTGTCATTGAGCAGGCCTTTGGCCTGCTGAAGGTGCGGTTCTGCTGCCTAAGCAGGTCTGGTGGGGCACTCCTATATAGGCCTGAGAAGGTTGCAAAGATCAGCATGGCCTGTGTCATGCTGCACAACATGTGCGTCCGAAGGAATGTACCACTGCCACGTGACATTGACATACATGGGCCGGGTGAAGACGAAGGGGATGGAGACGGAGGCGTAGGAGCCTCCCTGCCAGTACGTGATGCACGGGATGGCCATGCTGTTAGCCAAGCACTAATTGACGAATACTTTTGAAATGCATGGACAAAATGTGAGTAATGTGTCTACAACACACTGGCTGAATGTGGACATACACACTTTTTTGTTTAGAATTGCCCCGCTGTACACCAACACACAATAAATGAACATGTACAAAATGAACAATGTCCAACCAATGATTTGCTAGCACACAATGGTGTATTTTCAGCAGACGTGATATGGTGAACATAATCCCCTCACAACACCCAGTAAACTCCCTCACCCACCCCACAAACCCCAGAACATACCCCTCTAAACTCCCTCACCCACCCTACAAACCCCAGAACATACCCCTCTAAACTCCCTCACCCACCCCACAGATCCCAAATCTCCCCATATGTGCAACAAACAGTGTTCCCTTCACCAAAGTAGTTCTTCTAAAAGTCATTGCCTGTACTGTTATTTCTTGGCAATTTTTGGGTCTGGGGGTGCCATGGCCGAGCGCCGTGCGCTCCTCCGCGTGAACCGCACAGGGCTCGATTGTGCCGAGGTGGAAGGGGTCGTTGTAGTGGAGGCGTCAATTGTCAGTCCGATGGCTGGCCCAAGGTGTGGCCGCTGCATTTGCGGGAGATTTGCAAGAAGGGCCTGTGTGAGTGACCCCATGCACTCCCTGAAGGCAAACGTAGATGCCTCCACAGCAGCAGTATTGGCTGCAATGGCCGTGGCAATGGCCCTCATGGCCTCATTCCCAGCGTCAACCTGTTGCGGCATGAGTTGCAGCATGGACTCTTGGCGGCCCTCTACCCTTGCCAGGCGAGCCTCGAAAGAGTTGTCGGCCGCAGGTGTACTGGTGGCTGGCAGGGTGATGGCTGGCAGGGTGGTGGCTGGAAGGGTGGTGTCTGGAAGGGTGGTGGCTGGAAGGGTGGTGGCTGGTAGGGTGGTGGCTGGAAGGGTGGTGGAAGGCACCTGCGTGGGGCCCTCGTCCAGGGCACTGTCCTCCTCAAAGATGGCAATGTCTGATTCTCCTAGGTCCGAATCATGGAGGCACGGATCGTCCAGGCTCTCAGACTCCACAAGGGGGGGGGGGTGACTGGCAATGGGGCTTGGGGTGGGTGTGCCAGACATGATTCCAGCCTCATCATCCACCACTGTGGACACAACGTCCGTGGTGGGTGGCGGAACGGCTCCCACTGTTGTGGGTGCCTGCTGCTGTTCTGTGGCTGCAGGTGTCCCCTGCAGTGTTACTGCCTTGCGTGGCACACTGGCTGTTGCTGCAGGCATTTTCTTCGGCTGGGGGGTGGCGGTGGCCCTGGTCCCTTTGCGTGCACTGGATGTACTTGCACCCCTGTCCTGTGTTCCACCTTCCTCATCGGTGGCTGGGGGATAGAAGAGATGCAGGTCATCAGTGATGTTGTCAAATGGCAGCTATGATGTATTTCAGGTGATATGTTCATACATTCAGGCATCATTTCATTTCTGGGGTGTGGCATTTGGTGTCCTGAGGGGACATGTGGCCAATCAATGCATGGCTGGTGGCATAGCATTGGTTTGGTGTCTGTGTGGTGGGTTCCATGGGCATGGTTGGGTCATGTTGCCCTCTGTTGGGATTGGGATTGTCACTCAGCATGCGTGTGGGGCAGGGTGTGGCACTCATTCTTCAATGGATATGTTGATGTAGCCTTGGGACATGCATTACCTTGCCTAGTCTCACTTCCACATCACTTGTGGCACATCATGGTTTAATATACGTGGATGTGATGGTTCACTCACCTTCCTCTGTGGTAGATGCAGCGCCAACCTCCTGGTCTCCTATTCCCTCAATTGATTCCGGGTCAATGAATGCACTTGCGGTCTCCTCCCATGCCGTCAACTTCACAGGGGAGTGTAGGCCACCGCCTGTCGCCATTGCGGCCCTCCTGTTCTCCGCCAGGATCTTCCTCACCCGAAGGCGGAGGTTGTCCCAGCGCTTCCAGCAGTCACGCACATTCCGTGGGGTGCTCCCCACTGCCGACACCCTCTGTGCGACCTCCTGCCAGACCTCTTTTTTTTTAGTTTGGGTCGCATGCCTGAGGTCTGTGCTCCTGATTGTATCTGCATGCTGTTCAAGGGTGTTGGCAAGCATGGTGAGTTCTGCGTCAGAAAAACTCTGCTTTCTCTTCCTTTGGGAGGATTTCCTGGTGGCCTTCGACATCCTGCTTCTGTTGTGGCACACAACAACACGAGAGAAGTGGTGGTTATGGAGGATGGCAATGGATTGAGTTTTTAAAGATGGCCGCCGGCCCATTTCCCGTTCCTGCGCAATGACGTAATTTCCGGTTCCTTTTTTTGCGAACACGGTAATACCGTGCCGGTATTACCGTGCCGGTATTTAGTGGTTGTTATGATGCGGTTACGGAATGTGTGGCACCCGCAATGCCGGTAAAGGGGGGTTGGTGGCCCGTTACCGGCATGGCGGTTTTGCCAATACCGGCATTGGGGGAATGCGCGTTCTCGCGCACTCGTAATCACCAGCTGTTAGCGGGTTCATACGGGCACGGACTCGCATGTTCCGGCATGCCGGTATTGAACACACTGTTACCGGGATACTCGTAATGAGGCCCACTGCCTCCCTTTACTATTACCTTTTGTTTGTAAAAGAACACTTTTCTCATCAGTATTCCAGAAGGGGGTATACTTTTCCTCATCTATGCAGCAGCATTAAGGTTGTCACCCAGCAAAAGGATGCCATTATGAGGCATACCGACCCATTCCGCAAACTCCACTAATCATTCGTGCATAGTTTCAAAGCATGGTATATCCGGGGGGGGCACAGACATTCACTATTAGCATGTTACATTTCTCCATCTTCTCATCTAATATTAACTCTACTGGTAAGACATTTTTACTGGTAGTAGACACAGCAAAACTGTGTGATTCCAGCTTTTGGCTGACCCCAATGATGAGGCCCCCATATTGTGACAAATCAACTTCCGGGGCACCAGTGATCCAGGGATGAATATCGGTTTCTAAACCATCAATCAGCCCCACAGCTCTAACACACCAGAAGGGATCCGAACAGATTGGAAACACAAGTAAATTATAAACCTACTAGTCCAATTTTGGTAACGTGGATGGAATGGCAGGTTTATCTCCACAAGGTTGGGAATCATTAGTTAGTTGCAACAAAGCGAAAATACAATTATTAACCAATGATGAAAGGGACTCTCCAGTCAAGGTTGTATAAAAATATCGACTTTATTATTATTACAACAGACAGTTTTAACACACTACAAAGTACAACCCACCCTGTAAAGGAACACAAAGGACAGGCAGTTTTACAAAGAAAAGGGATGCACTCTGGATACTGACAGGAGGGTAGTCAGAAAAGCTAACAGTCTTAACTGTTCAAGGTTATTTGGTTTCAGCACTAAGAGCGAGGGGTTGTGAATGTCTCTAAGGGCCTTCGGAGAAGGACTAGGGGGACAGAACCACAATGTACCTGGTGCTTGAGATGATCTTGATGCTTGAGAGCGTCAAGTCAGTTCCAGGATGCTTTGCAGCTCCTGCGACAGAGTTCAAGGGGAGAAATCTGTGGGTATCAGGCAGGAGGCAGTTCAGCAAGCGAGGCTGGACAGATGGCTGCTGGCTGGCCTACACAGCGGCACAGGGTCAAGAATCATTGTTTCTGTGCTGGTTGGCTGATCTGGAACACTGTTCGAGGCCTCTCGGGCGGCTTTAGTGACTGCAGCATAACAACGGTCAGTGGTACAGCCAATCACAGTTAGAGGGCTTGACTGTCTCAAAAATGTAATTCAAAGATGGACACTGGTTGATGCTTGTTGTGGCACTCCTCTTACATTCTTCGCAGGGCTTGTGTCGTCCATTAAGGCAGAGATCCAAATGCTGAGGAGAATGTTTGCAAGCAACATCTTTGTCCTTTGTTCAGAGACTCTCTGGAACTTCACATCTAGGAAGCTACATGGCAGAATCTAGCAGGGCAAGCTGTGTGCTGGCTCGTTACCAGTTCTGGAGCTGCTGGATGGGTCCTCTGAGTCTGGTATCTCCCTCTGTTCCCTGGGTGATGTTTAGGGGAAGGATCTTGCTTCCCTCTTGGAAATCCTGGCCTTTCTTCACTGGCAGAAGCTGTAAGACAAACTGTACTTTCAGCCAGGGTCCAAATGAGTCCTTCTTCTTACTCATTTTAAAGTCATCGGATGATCTGCCAAAAGGGGGGCTCAACCCTTTTCTAAAGCCAAATGGGCCTCAGTGATTGGTGCAGTCTAAGCCTACCTTATTGAACCAATCCTGGGTCCCCACCAACAATCTTCAGTTATGCGTAAGGTCATAACCAGAGTGCTCTGCAACAGGAAAGATAAGGGGTGACAACATGTACTACTAAGTCCCTACCATCTTCCTGTCTGTTGTGGATCAAAGTGTCTGGTTAATTGAGCTCTCTATGACTGCTGATCAAAGTGCAGCTCTCCCTTAAAGTTTGTGGCAAGAACAGACTTTATTACATACTTCTTACCTCTGAAATGGAGTTCCCTGCAGGGGTTGCCTACTGTAAACAGTTGTCCCAGACATGATATTCACTGGCTGGGGAGCTAGCTTCAAGCTGACACATGGCATATCAAAGAGATGTAAGTGCTTCCATTCCCTTGTGTTAGTTCTGTGACCAGGCCTCTTCACAAGCCTGTTTATATTTAACTCTCATCAGTATGTGCTGCCACCACACAGAACTTCGACAGTAGAGCAGGGGGTGGATCCATGGAGCCTTTGATATTTTAATTAGGCTGGCTATGGCCGGAGGAAGGTGTTGCATTTCCCGTTCAGAGATGCTAAATGTGACAGGGAGGACTGCACCTGTAGGCTGTGCCCCTCCCCCCCCAAGTACACTTGACTATTGGTTTGTTGTGCGGCAAGCATAGACAATGTGTGCAGATTATCCCCACACATTTTCTAAGGTTGTTCTCCCATCATTTATTTTAATTATAAAAATTCAAAAAATCTCTGGCTGGTCAACTTCCCCACACATATGGTCTACCATGTGGACCTTTACCTACATTACTTGATCCAGGTGATAACCATCAAGTATACCACCAAATCTAGCAAGGTTTCTTGTAGCAAGAACACATCATACTTGTTAAGCAGGGGCATAGAGCCCTTACTATCCAGAAAGTGTATATACCCCCTAGAATTCCAGCTTGCAATACTATACATTCATTATTACCAGACAAATGTCCTAAGTCATGGGTTCTAAATGCCCACTGTGTAGTCTCACTGTCACTCATGAGGTTGTCAGGTAAGCACTAAATTGCTGTATACTGGGACGGATACTCATTTCTGTGTGCCACAAATGGACCTAATTCACAAAATTAAAAGTGTGGGGATGTGGCTTAGCCTTGACTGCCTTACCAGGCTCCTTAAAACAAACTGTGAGCTTATAACCCAGTTTCAACAGTATTCCTGCACATGTGCAAAGCAGGGATGCCACGGCACGGAAGGTCAACTTGATCAAGACCCAGTTTGTATAGCTATCCCATTTAGGGAGTTCTCAGTGTAAAAGCTACTTACTACTAATCCAGCCAGGGAATGTTTTTCCACATAGCTATTAAAAATGAACGATTAAGAAATGGGCTTTCATCTGTAGGGTATAGCTCTTCTATCTTTACCAAATTACCCAACATCAATTCTGGGGTATACACACAACTTAAGTTACAGTCTCTTACTGCTTGGTCCCCCGGCAATACAGGATTCGAGAAAAAAGGCCTATCATCAAACACATTCACAGTATTATCATCTCTCAATATATATTCCCCATATTGCGAGGGATTCAGAAAACAGGGGGCAGCTGTTCCCAATGCTCTTGGATTTGAGACTTCAGACTTTTACGGGTGTCAAGTCTACTCTAAAAATTTGATGCAAACCCAATGCGCTTAGCAACAGAGTTGGAAGAATAAAGTTCACCTTTAGCTGGATCATGGTCCTTGTTCTGTAGATTCATGGTAATTGAGTGTATGCATTTATATAGCGGCCCTCTCAACGTCACTTGTCTCACTGAGCTGTTACTCTGATCTTTAGTAAATGTAGTCAGCTGAGATTTAGATGAAGAAACTTCATGGTCTGATTGGCGTACAGCTGATGGACTAGTGATCTTGTCTGTAAATGCCACTCACATAGTGAATTTGGAGGATTTGTGGACTGACGTTTACTGCGCCTTTTATTACATAAAGTTGGTGAACTGTTCATCAAGGAGATTTCATTGCCTAAGGCTTCCAATACATCTTCTTCGGTACATGCAGCAATGCTTAGTGACTCTTGTAAAGGAGCAAAGAGACCCGGGGAAACCAATCCTTGATCCTGTGTGACTGGCACATGGATAATACAGTCTGTAGAACTTGCGTTTGCCTGTGCGCTGTGTAAAGCACAAATTGGATCAGACTTCAGATTTCACTCCACCTTCCGTTCCTCAAGATCTACCATTGGGTGCATTTTTTTGTCTGAATTGCAGGCTAAAATGATATCTACCACCTTTGCTGTGATAGTCCTTAATGTGTGTTGTTCTGCAGCCATTTTGGTGCAGAGATTGAATAAGGCGTCTATTTTCGATAAAATAGTGTTGATTAGAGAGACTGTAGACGCGTTGTCTAAAAAAGAAATATTCTTGGTTGATATTAATACGGCAGCCTCACAGTCACTTTCTTTCCCTGAGGATTCCAAACTGGAGACCAAAGCTTTCCAATTGGGGCTGCCTGACAAATTTGTGCCAATGTTGTCATAGTCAGCCCCAATGAGTTCCGCTTCAAGTTAAGGCATAGGTTAAGCAGAGAGCCGGTATTAGCAAGGTTAGGTTACAAACAAGAAATACATTTATGAAAGTCACCAGGAGGTTCGGCAGGCAGAAATAGTTCAGATTTTTTTCTACCGCCAAAGATGTAGCGGTTACAACATAAACAAAACAAAATAATGTAGTATCTGGGATAACCTTTTTGCCTTTTTTATCTTTTTATCTTTTTTTGAACGTGGTATATCATTTGTCCCATCTGGATGTTTCGTTGGGCTTCGTATACATTTGTCTGCCATTAGTGTTCCGTTATGCAGGCCGACTCTCCGCTGGCAAATGTTTTTCATACACGTGAATAAAGTAAAAACCAAAAAGTTGTTGTGTATTGAGATAATACCGCAGGAATTTAACATGGTATAAATTAGCAGTATAAGTCCATACACGTAGGGCACCCGGGACGGGAAACGTGTCCCAATGATCCCAGCCGGTCCTCAACAGCCTGCTCAGCCACAAAAGAGATGATGACAGAAGATCCCCAGACCCCGAACACCAAGCTGCTCTTGCGCACTCCGATAGTGCCCAAGAATACTACTGCAAGAGACCTCCCCAAAGTAGGGCGGGTCCCACAGTCACTATGCACAAAAGGATGGGCGCCAGGGAGTTTGGTGGGAACTAAGGCCACGGTATGTGTAAAAGAACAATCCTGTCACCACCACTTAAGCCCCTTCCACCTTACAACCAGAAGCTCCCGGCGCCCACAGGTCTCTGCTCTCCTAGGACTCTTTTCCAGGTGTTTTTTCCTTGTCCTCTGTGTCATACAGATATGCAAGAATCCCGCAGGTAACAGCCCACAGTGCTCTCTGCACTGCCCCCAAACGAATACCAATGGAACATCTGTTCACAGAGAGTCGACCTTTATGTATCGGGCACCATTCCGATCAACACCGCTGGAACACAGGCTAGAGGAGAGGGCCTTGCAGTGTCCCATACGTTTAACCAGCTCACACTCATATTGCTCATATAGCAGCACACATATTGTCAAGCCACACCAGCCTATAGCCTACACTGGCCGCTTCCAACAATCAATTGAAATAGTCGTACCTGCCCCTGCTGCTCAGCCACCGAAACCCCAAACCACTTTCACTTTAAGCTCACTTGCATTGAACAAATGCGCAAGGGATGGAATAAATAAGCTCTGCAACAAAGTAGGAGTGTCCAAAGCAATTAACAATGAAAACATGTTCAAGTTCGGGTCCCACAGGCATCAACGTCAAATAGCCAAACTGCTTTCACTTAAAGCTTACTTGCTAGTTTATATTACATTTGATGATAAATAATTGATTAATTCTCTACATGTTTACTGCTTTATGTTCAGCCCTAGTTTGTGTGCTAGAGAAACACTATGACATAAGACCCTCTTATCTCACATCTGCTCATCACCTTGAGCCAGGCTCCTTCCACCGTTAGATATAACTACAGAAAAATGGTATTCAATTGATTATGTTTTAATGTGTTCACTATCTCTGAGTGATGTTTGAGCATTACCACAGAGTGAATATTTTTTTCTAAAATGGGATGCTTCACAACCTTGGCTGGAATGCTAACGACCCTCCCGCCCCCGACCCTACAAAAGGCCCATATCTTTCCAGCTGAAATATTTTTCTTGACGATTGTCCAAGATAGATAAGTGCTGGACATGGTTTGCAATACATTTCAAAGTTTGGGTTGATGTCTGTTTGCCCGTGTTTAGCCTTAGATGTTTAAATAATGGGCACTTTTCTCTGGTGGCCATTCACATGCACTAAATCCTCCGGCTGTACACAGTGGGCCTCATTATGAGATAGGCGGCCATGGAATGAACAGGGCCCGTAAAGGATCGGCACCGTTCATTCCGGGTCTCCACATTACGAGGTCTGCAGCGGGCCCCGCTCTGCACGCCTGGTCAGACCAGACATGCAGAGCGTGGCCCGCTAGCAGACCAGGATGCTAACAATGGGCCCATCATTAACGGGCCCATTGTTAGCATCCTCCCCATTCCCATGGAGCCCTATGGGGACTCAAATGGGAAAGGGGATGCACCGGGTCCAGGTCCCGAGAATGGGAATTACCGGGCCCGCTAAAGTCGGCATGGCCCTGTAATTCCCTATTTTTGGGACCCGGTACCCGGTTTGGGGGTAGCCATGCCGCTAAAAACGGCATGGCTACCTCCAAACTCCTAATGAGGCCCAGTGTCTGGTAGATCCTATGGTTGCCTAGTGGTGTCTTGCAGGATTAGCGGTTGAATCAGATTAGTCTCTCTGTTGAGATATACAAGTTTCCAGATGAACACGATCATCAAGACTTGCAGCCAGCTTTGACTTGCACCATAAACTGTCTGCTTTTCTGTTCCACAAGCCTCTTCTCTTTCACCTCCCTTATTTAACATTTAAAGTTGACCTTTAGCTTGTCTATTTAGTATTATGTGTTTTTATGGTTTCTACACATTTGCATACAATGCATAGATTCTCACTTGGTTGCGTGGCAACCCTGATGTATCTTGTGGTTTATATGAATGTTATCAATAGATGGGTGCATGCCAGCTGTTTAAATCTCACACTGATAATGGTATTCATGATAGTGGGAGGACAGTTCGATCTTTGGATCTGCAGTTATAGTTGAGCATTATGAAACTGTCGGGGTAATTTCCCTGGGTCGGCAGGGCCGTCTGCAGACCTCCGGATTGGGGAGTCCCCAACTCCTCCCGCGTCCCAAAGGAGTATGAGGCACATACAAGAGCAAAGAGTTACTGCTGTTTATTGCACAAAACAGACAGGGATGAGCTCTCAGGTCATAGGCATCCTGGAGACATCTCGTTCGTGGTGGGCTCACAGGCCCTTTTTCTAAATGTATGATGCAACTACGTGCGTCACCTGGGAAAACTAGTTCTAAAACCTAACGCCATCTCGGGTTGGCAACCCGAGTGGTAGGGTCAGTATAGGCACATATAGAGGAAACTGTTAGTGGTGGAGGAAGGTTCAGGTGGGACGCTTGGGCCGTCCCTAATAATTGCTACAACAGAATTGTTACGAGGGGACAATTAGTGATTGGCTAAACTATAGTGGCGTCAATGGTGAGCCACTCGTATTCTGATTGGTCCACCCGTGAACCCCCAAGCCTGGGACCATCACTGTTCCCAGCTCGCGGTGTACCTGGAGCTGGCAACAAAGTATGACTAATGGCCTCATTATGACCCTGGCGCTGACGGAATGAAGGGGGCCGGTACGGGACCGACCCCCTTCATTCCATCAGGGCCGATTACGATGTTCCCTTTGCGGGACCCGGATCAGACGTCTGGTAAAACCAGAAATATTGTCCGGGTCCCGCGAGGGGAAGAGGGAGGTAACAACAGGACACTTGTAATGTGCCCGTTGTTACCTTCATCCCCATTCCCATTGAGCCCTATGGGGCTCAAATGGGAATGGGGAATGATTCCTGCAAGGAGGAATTACCAGGTCCTCCTATGTCGGAATGACCCGGTTATTCCTCATTGCAGGAACCCGGTAATGGAGCCCGGTTTGGAGGCAGCCATAGAGCTAATAGCTCCATGGCTGCCTCCAAACTCATAATGAGGTCCTGTGTGTCAGTGGCGGACAATGGACAGGTCTGACTATTAGCTGGTGTGCGTGCCTTTCCCATCGCTGTCGGTGTCCAATTTGTCACTTCATTGTTGCAGTCTGTGTCCCCGACATGAGACCCCAGCGCCTCTCCGGTCCTTGGGGCTTGGCATCGTATCAGGTCAGCCTGGTCACATGTTGTGAGACCGTGGCTGGGGCAGAATTATGAGCATTTGATTTGTATTTCGGCTCTGAGGAGCGTTTAGCAGTGGCAGGTGTAACCTTGGCGCGGGGAACGTGGCGTGTAGATTGCAACATTGCGGCCTTTGCTGTGGGGCTCTCGTCAGGGCTCGTGTTGCGTGATCTGCACTTTGCAGCTTTGTCTGAGCTGCTCCAGCCTGGGGACTCTGGCTTTGCGGCCTACCTTGGCATGACTTATGGGTGGCGGTACATAGTCCATAATATGGGGTTTGCGATGGGCAACAGAGATTCCTATGCATCAGTCCATGTACAGGGTTACATCTTCATGGTTTTAGTGGTGAGGAAGCATCTGCAAGCATGTACACAAGCTCTTCTGGCGGCTTGCGTTTCTGCAGTGCTGTAGTTGGCCTATGTGAAAAATAACAACGATGCATGTGTGTGTGTAAGTGGTCCTCTACGTCATAGCACTGAGTATGTTCTTCGTGTCGATTGGTGTGTGTATGACCAATGTGCTTGGTGGCACGTGTGTTCTTGTCCGCTGGCTATGTCGTCATGGCATCTCTAACAATGGCAGTATTTGTGGGTGCTGTCTAATCGAGTTGATCCAAATGGTCGATGTCAGCTCCACCTGAGGTTCCAGCACGTAGTTTGATTGACAGGCAGCTTCCTTGGGTGTGTGGGGCGTGGCCACAGTGGATCTTGACATCTGGGGCAGCAGTGAGCGAATTCCTTTCGCGGTTGGTGCTTGGATCGTGACGTCCTAGGCCATGGTCTGGATGACAATTGGGAGAAGGGATCATCCCATTTTCCCTCTTCAAAACCTTGGTCGGTTCATAATAGCATTATGCCAATCTTTGACTTCTTGAGTGAATCAGAATTACATTCAAAGCACCCGGTTTGAGCTGTCATATTTTCATTTTCCTCATCAGTGCACTGTGCAAATTACCTACCTACTTCTCTCTACAGAAAGGAGTAGAACAGTAGTCACAACCTTAGTATGATTGTGCCATGGAAGGACACTGGATAGTGGAATGACACTATATCCATGCTTGCTTAAAAATGTTTACATTGCCATAGGTGGACACTGAATGGTGCCGTCTGACTGATGGAGGGTGCAGGAAAAAGGGAGCATATGCCATCTCATCTCCAGGCTCTTCATTGGCTTCTGATTGCCAAACGGATTGAACTCAATGAAATCTGTAAGTAGTACTAGGAGGGTACATTTTCTTTCAATGTTACATTTTCACAAGTTGCCTGCCCCCCATTTCCGGTTTTAGCCCTTCCCCTTTTCAAGTGGATATAAAGTGGATAAAAATGATAATTGATAAGAATCCCAAAATGTTTGATTGCCCCCCAACATTTTGTATATCATTTTCATATAAAATGGATAGACATTTTAATATGCAATTTTTGTAAAAAAATGTAATATAGTTTTATATAAAATGTATATTATATAAATAACAATATGCATTTGTATATATCTTTAATATAAAATGTATATAAAATGTAATATAAATTGTGTATGTAATATAAATGTTTGTGCAAATAGGTCGTACCTCATGGCTTTTTGATTTACGAGGGGTAAGTGGTATAAAAAGGTACTTGCATTGAGAAAAGCAAAATTAACCACAAAATTCCTCCTGCTCTTGTAGTTAGTTTTACTGCTACTTATCAATCCATATATGACACCAAAAGCTTAATTGACTATGTAGACTCTCATAGACCACTTTACTTGTAACATGTTGACATATTGACAAGTTTCCTGACCCCCTTAGGTGGGGGCCAGAGGAGTAAGGAACCTTGTATACCAGTCGGACCCAGATCAGGACAGAGCAGCATCAGGGGAGACTACGCAAGCCGAGCGCCTCAATTCAGGCTAGAGACGCAAACTAACCAACCCTACTAACAATTTCCCTTTCTGCATACACCTCTCAAACTCCTAACCAAAGACAACCAAAACCTACAGCATAACAAACCGCACAAACTTCACTACATGGCAACAACAAAACAAAAACACACATAGTCTTGCACAACAGTACACGACGACAAACACCCCAGGCCCAGCCAACAGACCCAAATGGCTGAGGCTGCCAACAGCACATCACTGCTCTCTTGCACTTTTCCTGCTTCCTCCCACTAACTCAACCTCCCCTCCTCTTTCAGAGCCGCCAGAGCGCCAGGGGACCACTCCGGTGGTGATAGTGCACGGTACAAATGTCCTTTAACATTAACATTAACATATTCTAATCATAATATCAACATATCTTTCGTTGCTTATACACAAAATTTCCAAAACATTATTTCACACAGATAAAACATTTCCTATGTATAAAAAAGGGATATACATCACATATTATTTCATTCAAACTGGGTTAGTTCATATTTGGAGTACAATATTCTGTCATGAAGTGTTCATATTCTTGTGTCCATTATAGTAGAAGTTCCGCTCAATATTGGGACTACCTGTTCAGAGCAGTGTCTTACAGAACCGTATGCCAAGGGAGACAATTAATATGATCAAGTGAATGGTGAATGACTAAGGGAATTCACATATCCCACATGCATAATGGTTGGGTATATCCTTTCTGAAATTCCCTATTTCTCTTTTCCTTGAGATACCCAGCACTGTCTCTGAAAGGTGCTCGTTGGTTGTCACCTTAGTTTCAAATTAGATGGTACAATATGGAACATTGGATAAACATAGGTGTGGTCACTTATGTTTATCCATTGTTCCATGTAATTTGAAACTAAAGTGACAACCAACGAGCACCTTTCAGAGACAGTGCCAGTGATATTCTTCCCGGCCTACCTGGCACAGGCTCCTCGATTCAATTTGGTCATTATAATCATCAATGCAGGTGTTTTATCTACAGACAAATGTTGTTACTAATACCAATGCTAAGCCACGCTGGGGGCGAAAACATTGACGAGTGTCTCACCGATTTATTTGTGATGGAATAGAGCACACTTAAGAACAAATATGTGGGGTGTTTTCTTTAAAGCGGTTGCAGTGTGCGCAGTATTTCAGCGTTGCACTCGCTGATGCCGTGATAAAGCCTGCGATGGCATTGCAACCCTGTGCATGGAGTGTGATATTGTTATGGATTGAGAAGCCAAGTATTGGTTATTGAGGACTGAAGTCTGTTTTACACTGATGAATTTTGTCAATTAAACAATACAATTGCTTGAATCATCTTCTTGATTGTGGCTGCCATCGCCAAATTAACTGATATGGTGTTGGCAAAGGGGGATTTTAGACAAACCCATGGGGGTATGTACACGGAAAGAGGCACTCTAAGAAATTGAACTGCAGTTTCAAGAACGAAAAGGGTGGTAAGAAGAAGGAAAGTATGGGGTCAACATTCTACAGCGGGTTACAATCTGGGCATCATGGTTCAACCAAGGTGTGTGATCTTGTGCAATCATTTAAGCCTAGACGGATTTAACTGTAAAAAATGGGGTGGTCTTATGTCAAATAATGAGAATTCTTTGCAAATTTAGGCCTAACAAACCTATAACTCTGCACCCTGGTAGAGATTACATTTTAGAGCAAAATGTAATATTTACAGGGGTCCACACACAAGCAGGAACACACACATGTACACACACAATATGTAGTTGAATATATGCTGCTTCTGGCTTGTGTGGTGCTACTGATTGTAAAACATTTAATTAATCTAAAATAATCCATTTTTGACAAAGATTAAACAGTTTGATGAAGCAGTATACCTGAGATTCTTTCACACAAAATGACTGAATTATTATTGAAATGTTTTAATGCGTCAAGTGCTCAGGTGTTACATTGGACCTAAACTGTGGTGGGCTATGTTGTGTATTGCGGCGGCTGGAATATTGTTTTTGAATATTTCCAAGAGGTGATTGACAGTGTGTAAAAGCCAGATTCGTTCAAGTTCCAATGAATGTACTAATTAATGTTTTAGCTCATGTCTAATGGGTCTATTGGATTCATTTTGTATTTTCATGTAAGCGTTACAAGTTCATTTTTTGTGTTCGCAAAGCAGGACAATTTACATTTTTTGTTCGGGACGTGCAAACCTCTTAAAAGCTTTTGGTGTCTATTTTATGTGTGCAAGGCAATCAGAGATGTTTAGGGTTCATCCTTCACATGTGTGAGCTTCAACTGGGTTGCTAACGCACACAGCGCTTTATTTGTTAATTGTGAGATAGAAGTGAGATATCTCTTGCTAGATCTTTTAAATTACAGTTTTAACTTCAGCCATGTCTCGCACAATACTGACAAGCCCCAAGCTATGGGGCTTTGCCAGCTACCAATTTTGACAGGCCATGCACAGTGGGATTTATGTATGTGTCAAAGATCACACATGTTGATGAAGCGATGTAGCCAAGATTCTTTCACGCAAACTGATTGTATTGTTGAAATGTTTTAATGGGTCAAGTGCTATGTTGCTACATTGGACTTATTGTATGGGTGCTTACCCCGCAGTACGTTATGTATTGCTGCAAATGGAAAATTGTATCTGAATGTTTGAAAAGAGGGGATTGGCGATGTGTAAAAGATGGCATATTCTGATGCTATATTTGTTTTGTATTTATTTAGAGACACGTATTCCAACTGTGGGATCGCACAATCTGCATATACTCTGAATATAGACGGTGGAACCTGCCAGCCGATGGATTGTGGAGATTTGTAAATCTGATTCAACATGCCCTGGCTGTTTTTTGGGGGCCAACAAGTGCCAACTATTTTTGCGGTGCCAACAATCGTTGACTGTTTTGGTGTGCCAACAAGCGCAACTGTGTTGTGGTGTGCCAACAAGGGTGCTTTGATAGGCACCTTGGTAATGAAGATTTCTTTTTTATTCTTTAATGGCCCACAGCGACAGGTACCTTGGGAATAGGCGGGGCTCATGGATGCCGCAACTATGTTATGTGTTGTTATGTTATATGTTCAAAAAAGCAGGGGTGAGGCGTGCACTCCAATTCCTGGCCAATATATTACCTGTACAAGTGTCCAAAAAAAATCACAGGGTTAAATCCCAATCACAGGGTTGATTGCCTTTTTGCACTGTTGTGCTCCTCCAAGTGTCCAAAGAATTCACAGGGTTAAATCCCAATTTGCTGCCCAATAGTTCACAGGGTTGATTGCCTTCTTGCACTGTTGTATTCCTCTAAGCGCTTTCGTATCTGCAATACTCATCAGGGAGGCTGAGTTGCCATTCAGTTCAGGTGAAACCAATATAAATGCAGTTGCAGTCTCTAGGAATTATGGTCAATGTAGTGTACCCATTTAAACAATTCAGGTGACCAGTGAAAGACTCCCCTCCAACACACACATCATACCCTTAGCAGGGGGAGGGGGGGAAAACCATGATTATGGCTCTCCAGTGTAGGGCAAAATAACCCTGGTGCTGCAGCCTCTGGAGTCCGGATCTCCACATGTTAAATGTTCAAAAAAGCAAGGGCGAGGCGCGCACTCCAATTCCTGGCCAATATATTACCTGAACACGTGTCCAAAAACAATCACAGGGTTAAATCCCAATCACACGGTTGATTCCCTTTTTGCACTGTTGTGCTCCTCCAAGTGTCCAAATAATTCAGAGGGTTAAATCTCAAATTTTCTGCCCAACAGTTCACTGGGTTGATTCTGTTCTCGCACTGTTGTACTCCTCCAAGCGCTTTCGTATCTGTAAAAATCATCAGGGAGGCTGAGTTGCTATTCAATTCAGGTTAAACCAACATAAATGCAGTTGCAGTCTCTAGGAATTATGGTCAATGTAGTGAACCCATTTAAACAATTCGGTGACTAGTGAAAGACCCCTCCATCACACAGATCATACCCTTAGCAGGGGGAGGGAGGAAACCCCCCCTTTTGTTTTTACATGTTGTTATGTGCACGCATTTGCCAAAGGCAGCCTGGTGCAAAAAGTTCAATCCAAGAAGGTGATGTAGATGTATTTCTTAAATAAAAGAGTTTCTAAGGTGCGCCTAAACTTCACATGATTCTCTATAGCTTGGACGTCTTGTGGCAGTGCATTCCACAGCTTGGCCGCCCCTACTGAAAATGCACGTTTGCCAGTTCTAACCATGTTGTAGTGTGGAATCACCATAAAATAACCATCCAGATAACTGAGAGCGTGGGTCAGAACATAAATCTGGAAGTTAACTGAAGGTATTCAGCTCCCAGTCCATATGTGGCAACAAGAACGACAAAGAGAGATTTATAATATGATGATGCCTTTTGCCATCGGGAGCCAATAAAGGTTACATAGGATAGGTGTAGTATGTGTACTGTAAGGTGAGCCAGCAGCCACCCGAGCCACTAGGTTCTGAAGTCGCGGAAAGGCGCTTGATCAGATACAGAGACTGCGCCAGATACAGAAAGTTACAGTAATCCAGGCGACTCATTACCAAGAAGGCTACCACCAGTACATGAAGGTGTCTCGGGAGGAAGGGAAGGACTTTCCAAAGTATTTTTTGCTGTAGGTGTCCTTACTGACAAATTATGCCAATTTGGGCTTCTATCGAGAGAGAGGAAGACAGCTTCACTCCCAGGTCCCTCACAAATGTCACTGGAGAGGGAAAGGGTCACAACAAGTGAGGGCGGAAAGAAGGGGTCCACAGGGCAGCAGCTAACTATCCACGAGCCCAAGGAACTGCGATGAAACCCACTGTTTTGTAATTACAAGGGGCCATGCATCTGGGGAACCACTGCTATCAAGGTGACAATCATGGAATGCTATAGTGACATTGACACCCCCAAACTGGCGCTACAGGGTGTGATGGTAGACACAACAGTTTTTAAGTGTGAAGCAGTGTCTTGCAGGGGCCATGGATAGTGCTGCCATATGTAAATGATTAATTGCAGCATTTATGGGTATGTCGTCTGTGATACACACTGGATGGGGAGTTTTATACAGCCTTTAAAGCAATATGGTTGAAGCAGATATACAGCGATCACACTTTTGGGTATGCAGTGTAGTTAGGATTTTTTCACTCAAACTGCTTTAAATGTTTATTTTTTTATAGTGTTTACCATTGGGCAAGGTGAACCATAACACAGTATTTGCTAATGTTTGAAAATAAAACGTATTTTAAAAATGTAGCTATATATCACAATGTGGTGATTGGTGCTGTGTAAAAAAATGCCCTATTCTTATTCTATATTATCTTTGTATTTTAAACACACCATGAACTCTAACAATGGACACATGCAACCAGCAGATACTCTGTATGTGGGTTGGGTGACCTGGCAAGCATCAGAGGCAGAGGGCATGCGTCGGAGCTGAGAGTTTTGCGATTCGCTAAAGGCCACTGGAATCTGGTGATACTCCAAATGCATGTCAATGAGAATCTGCTGTACTAGATGCCTGTACATGCAGGCTTATAGGTGTGGCATGGTTTGCTAAGTGTTCCCATGACCCACGATCTGCAGTCTTCTGAATTAAATTCTCACTCTGTTACAAAACAATGTTCTTTGCATATTTTTGTGTGGCCTACAACTGCAGACATTGAAGCAACATTGACATCTGTAGCATGCCTTTAGCTCCATCCAATTCATGGATAATAAAAGAATGTGAGCAGTGAACTGCATCATGCTTAACCGGAATAATATACATTGTGAAATTGAAATATTATATGATAAGTCATTTATAACGCACCTGTACATAAGTGTTTCCATGTGTGACAAGACAAGGGAGGGACGACAGAGGGAGGACAAGACAAATGATCGTACTAGGCCTTATGTCATTCAAATTGTGCAAATGTGAGAATGAGAAGTGCAAGGGGGAAAGGGAGGGGGGTGCAAGGGAGAGGGGAGGGGAAAACAGGGCAGCAATGCTCTGAGTAAGTGCAGCCAGGGCAGCACGTCTCTGGGTAGTGCAAGGAGAACAAGGGACTGTAGCGTTACATTTACAGCCCCTAAGTGCTTGGTAGGCCCGGAAGCAGTGCAAGGGTGACTGATCAAGAAAGAGATTGGTACCCAGCGAGACTCCGAGGGTAGCCAAGCAACCAGTCAGTACAACAGACAGGTAGGTCAGGTAGGTCAGCAGGGGAGGGAGAGGGATTAAGCAGAGAAGAGGAACGTTTTGAACTGCTTCCAGAACTTCAGGTGGTCCGACTCAAGTTTATGATGGGCAGGGAGGCCATTCCAGATGGAGGCACCTGCAGAGGAGATAGATCTACCCCCACTCTCTGCCTGGAGAAGTGTCTAACCCTTAGAGAGTTGGAGGTAGCTGAAAGAAGGGATTGAGATGGAAGGAGTTTTGGAAGAGAGCGTTGGATGTAGTGTGGGCCCCGGCCCCAGAAAGCATTGGGGACAATGCAAAGGGACTTGAACTTGATCCTTACAGCCACCAGGAGCCAGTGGAGAGATTTCAGGGCTGGAGAGATGCAGTCCCTGGGCTTGAGGCGAAGGATAAGTCTTGCAGTCCCATTCTGGATCAGTTGCAGAGAGCAGAGAGTAGAGGAAGGCAGATTGTGAAAGAGGCTGTTGCAGTAGTCCAGTTTAAAGAGAATCAGGGCCCTGGAGACAGTGAGCTTCTGGGGAGAAGTGAGAAAGGGAAGACTCCCTTTGAGGAGGTGCAGCTGGTAGTGGGACTTCTTAATGATGTCTGAGATGTGAGGCGGGAAAGAGAGAGTGGAGTCAAAGATGACACCAAGGTTTTTTGCCTCAATGGACGGCAAAGGATGAGGGTCTTAGGTGGGGCAGCCAGATTGAGAGAGGGAAAGCAGGGGCAGGGGTCCCAATGAGAAGGATCTCCATCTTACTGGCATTAAGGCAGAGATCGCTGGAGGTGCACCAATCCTGAATTGCGGATAGACAGTCAGGAATGAGCAGGAGAGCAGAGGAGGCTGAGAGGAGCTTGAGTGAAAGCTCTGTGCTATCTGCATAACAATGAAAGTTAGTGGAGAAGGTAGAGATGAGGTAGAAAAAGGTGACAACGTTGTGATCTTGCAGTACTTGCAGCAGAAAAATGTCATGACATTTATATAAAAATGTGATTAAAAATGTATAAGAATTTTTATGTGAATGTTATATTAAACATATATAAACATGTTAAATTCATTTGTATATACATTTAATATAAACATGTATATTACAGTTTATGTAAGATTGTTATATTACAATGTTTGAAAAATGTTGGGGCAATCAAAAATGTTTGGGCTCTTATCAATTTGATATAACATTTATATCCACTTGCTATCAAAGGGGCGGGGCATGGGAAAAGGGCCATGTCTAAGACCAGAAATTGGGGGCAGAACCACCTGTCCAAATTTACATTGATAGAAAAGGTACCTCCTATACTACTACGTCTGTATGGTGCATAAGGCTAAGCAGAGCGGGTTTCCATTATTTTCAGAAACTATCTATAAATTTCTTCCAGCATTTCCCTGGCCTGCCGGTATTGCCCCTCAAAAGATTTAAGATTGGAGGCCATCTTCATAAGTACTTGCACCTTGATTATAGGTGCCTGCCTGGACCTCCTGCCTTTTAGGAAAAAAGCCCAATCTTGGTCTTTCTTTAGAACTGACTAGATGATGTTACATTCATTCTGATTTATAGTGTCATGTTATTCAGTGACTTTCAGGTGAACGTGACGTTTTCAAATGTCTTTGGCATACCATACCAAACTTTACCATACCATATCAAAGTATACCATACATTAGATTTCATAACAAAATATTCATCTAATGCGTATTTCTATAGTAGGATTCGCGTTAGCAACTATCCCTACTAGTTAGCTTGAGGAGTGAAGCCCTTCTTCAAAATGTTAGACTGTAAAGTTATTTGGAGAACTTTGGCACTTAACTTTGGTCTCAAGGGTGCTGGAAACATAAACAAGACACCCTGTGATATATCAGGAGCTGGAGAGTATGTTCAGGAAGTCCTACAGAAATACAAATAGCTTCACTAAAACTTGTTGCTGGATTCTGGGAATACAATTTAACAAACGTCTGCTCGAGACCTGATCCTAGCATTCTAGAGCAGGTGGGACAGATTCTTGTAAATCGGCTCCACCCAAGATGCCCAATAAACCGAAGCTTACAGGGAAATGTAGTCCTGTCCAATGCTAGAACATAAAGCAGCATTTACATCATTTGAATGCAGCACCTGATCAGTTCAGCTGTAACATCCCACCTGTGCTCTGGGTGTATGGAGGCAGAACTATTTGGCTATGGTGTGAATGGCAGTGGTTCATGCCACAGGGGTTTATTTCACAGGGTTGTTGCCCCTGTGGATCTGCTCTGGGTGACTTGTGCCCATGGTCTTTTTATGAATTATTGGATCTTGACACTAACCTCAAAGCCCTTCTTTCCTTGCCTCTACTAACACAATTTCAGTGTTTTGTCAGATGGTACCTGTTACTCATTCTATCATCCACAAAGTATTGCGGGCCCATATGTTGGTTGCTTAAAACATTTTCAAAGGGAGCTTCAAAATGGGAGTGCTGGTGCTAATAGACATCTATCAATAAAATATATAGTGAAAGACAACATTTTAGTTATTTTCGTGGTTTCTTCCAATTCATTATTTTCCAGTAACTATTTACCCCTGTTATTATAGGTCTTTTGAGATTAAGTACATTGGTAATTATCATCCACTTTATATTTGGTTGTCTGTCAATTTTAGAATTCCTCCAGTGTTTCTTGCATCTCAAGTCAAACCTCCTGCTATTAGGAACCTTTTTCACAAGTCACGAGGAGTCTGACGTTTACAAATAATGTTTTAAATGGCCATGACAATCTGAGATGTGATAACATTTGTGAAAGGCTAAATTCATAGCCAAAACACAATAAAATAAAATAAAATAAAAATAGAGTCTGAAGCTTTAGCAATGTGTGAGGTCCAGGTTTCTTTTGACAGTTTGCAGTGTTAGATCATTTGAATGAGTGTCTTGTCTGTTGCAGGTCTTGGGAAGCAGTTTTCTTTTTTTCGTTCACCCCATAGTTTGTTATTTTTGTTGTCGATGGAAGGAAAGGGGTCTAACACCATTCCCAGTTATTGCAACCCATGTGATCACTTGTGAGTCAGGTGCAGTATGAAAACCCTAGGCCTTGGGTTGTGGTACATTGACCTAACCTCCTGGGGTCTCTTAGCCACATACACAGTCACATGGGCACGAAGGCATGGCAGTATGAGCTGTCCGGACCTGCCTGCTGAACACAGGTGTCGGGCCCAGCACCACAGATTCCTTGTCACTGGTGGTAGCTTGACTACACCTTTGCCTCCTACATTAGATATTGCCTGCTAGTGAAACAGACCTGATTTGGTTTCCATGGTTTTCCTGCTTGCCTCATTGAGTAAGCCAATGCAGTCAGTTTGTTCACATTCGAAACATATGACATTGTTATCATCACCCCTGCTGAACATTTTCTAAGCAAAATAGATGTAATATTTGTGTTGAGAAATCGATGACAGACTATGTCCAGAAATCTACGAGCACTGTCAAATGCAGAAGTAGAACATGTTGCTTTTTAAACAAAATGTAATCTCTCCTTTTGTTGGCAGAAAGATTATCTGTGTATAGAATAGGTGACGGAATATTAGCTATACCGGTCACCGGTATCGACTATGCATCTCTCCGTCTTCTTTCCGGCCCCATGGGGCGATGCGGATGCTGGCTGCTGGGATACCGAATCCAGCACTTAGAGGAAGAGGCTGGCTAGTTTACCAGGTGGTTAAGGGACGCAACATAAAATACTCATTGAGGTGCTAATGGGCTGTAGAAATGCATCACATCTCCACGCTGATTTTCATCAGCATGTATTTAGCGTTAATACGGAGCCTAATGTAAACCTTTTAAAAGACAAACGTTTTTGTTTTTTTCGGTAAGAAATGAATGCTGACAGCTTACCTTGAGGTGACAAATGAATGTTGGCATGTTCTTCTTAGGTACTTATAAACCCGCTGAAAGGCCAGGACCTGCAGGCGCCACTGGTGCTTGCCAAATGAGGGCGCGAGGCATATTAACCCATGCATTCGGGCAACTTCTGTAATACTGCAAAGCATCTATGGCAAAGTCACAAAAGTCTTTTTTTTTTTTAAAGAAGATAAGCTTCTATTTTTTTTCCTGAAATCTTTGCTTTAGATAGTCATCCACAAGTAAGGGTCATTGCATTGTGGCCGCGCCTTCGTTTTGCTCTTTAATAGTGATTTCATGCTATTGCCACGTGTTGGTCATGAACTAAAGCACTTATCATGACATTTATTAGCGGCAGGAGCATACTTCTAGCAATGCAAATACAGGAGAAAAATAGCTTATATTTGATGGAACAAAACAATGTTCTGACTGAATCGTTTTTGTTTTCGACCCTGGATAGGGTGTTTTCTTTCTTTATGGTCATTAAATATGTTAGTTCCATTGAATTGCAGCGTAGCAGATACCTTTGAAATGACTAAACCTTCCAAAAAGTATTTGTTCGCCTTTGAACAGGTTGAGCATGACAATTAGTATAAGCATAAAAAAAAACTTTGTGGTTAAAAATGCATTATATTTTTAAAATGTAAATGATCACAATATGATACAAGGGGCATAAAACACAACTGACGGATGATTGCGCTACCTTTCCAAAAAAGAGCAGCCAGACAATATGCTCAAGGGATATTATATGAAAAATGCAGCAGGCAGAAAAAAAAGAAAGAAAATTATGTTTCTCTATTTAACTGATACATGACAAATTATATCAATGAAAAGGCATTCTTTTTGCTCATGACCAATCCTAAAAATATCAAGATCAGGTTGTGTTAGGTCCTGCAGTCTGGGACCTCACTACGAGTTGGAAGGTGCGGAAAAACTGCAGCAGTAATACTGTTACCGCTGCATTACCGCACCGCCCAACTATGAGTTCGGCAGAAAGTTGGAGGCTTCACATCCAGCTCAGAGTTACTGCCAGCGGAATTACCACCACAGTAATTTGCTGAAATCCCCTATGGAGTCCTATGGACTCCAATTAAGTGGGGACTAATGCCTCCACCACCACTTGAAATACAGTGTTAATACAGCCAGACCAAGTGGTAATAACGATATTACAGTTTGGTGGTATCTCGGCAGATTTACTGGCGAGATACCACCAAACTCGTAATGAGCCCCTTGAAGTCTTTCCTTTAATGAATTGATGTAGGATTGTACCCTGAATCTCTGAAAATGTAGTCTTCTTCTTTACCTTGTCTTCTTAGGGTCTAGGCCAGGCAGGGATCTATCTATCTGTTGTTTCTTCTGGGAAGGCTGATATTATGGTAACAGGAATTCCCTGACTTTTTGTCTTCCGTGACCAGGATGTGCTGGTTCTAGCAGATATTTTAGTTAGTCCCATTTACTTACAGCAGTTCAGAGGACTAGGTATGTGTTTCTCCCTTTGGCTGTTTGTACCAAGCACTCAGGTGATGCATAGACAGTGTTGTCTTCAGTTTGCGATTTCATTTGTTTTTTTTTCATGGAGGAGCTTTTTTGCCTGTCAGTATTACACTGAGTGGGAGAAAGGTAGCATAGGGGTACAATAGTTCAAACCTCTTTGTATTTTAAGGGGTAGGTTGAATTCTATTTTCATGATTTCAATATGAATTTTCAAAAAAGTCTATCAGTCTTCACCTCCCCCTTCCTACAGTCCAACAGCCAGACATTATTTGCAGTTCCAGGGTTGTCGGTAGCTTGTTCATTTGTTCAGTTACATGAACCATGTCTTTGTTTACATCTTCTTCTTCCCTGCCTATCGCCTTTGATGCCTTCAACCTATTGGTTATTTTGTTATAGGTTGTCTCAATAGACTGAATGTCCTTTTGTGTGGGCAGTATTCCATCATACATCATCTTCATAGCATTCAGAGTTCTTCGTGATTTGCATCTCAGGGTATTTATAAAATACTCATGTTCTTAAATGTTTGAATGTTAACTACTTATAGAAGTGATGCTATAGGATTTGGGTTGTTTGACCGAAGTGTAGATATTCATGGCGGAATTGACAGTGGTCAATTTCACTGCAAATTGCTTTTCACTTCTGCCAAATAAACCCAAAAGTCCCACCACCCCCACATCCCCCCTACTTACCTGCTTGCTCGCCTCCACTTCCCCTGCACCCCTCCGGCATCAGATCTGTCCCTCTAACACAGGTTGGAACTAACGCAGCTTGGTCCCATTTTCATTTTTTTCATTTTTTTTTCGGTCCACCGCCTCCAATGTTGAGGAAGCAGGGGATACCCCTGCAACACCCCAAGTCCTAAAATACCAAACATGTGGAACGGGGGACACCCCTGCGACCCCCCGCTCCACATGTTCAGTATTTTCTTATAATAGATAAGAGGGTACTGGACGAATTTCGTCAAATGTACCTTTCTGTCGATTATAAATGATCAAATTGGGTAATACCATGCTATAGGAATAGTGATGTCTCCATTCCAATAAAGTGTCTTGCTCTCTCATCCTCATGTTCTTTTTCATTGTTAGGAAGGATTTCCATTTAATGTTTAATTTTCCCTCCAGGTGTTTACCCCCCAACTTTTTGCTTTGTTTAAACACAATAATCTGACTTTACCAGGGGAGCACAGCCTTCTGCTGCACATCTGGGCTTTTGGGGAAACTGACATGCCCTTAAAGACAGTCAGTACTGGGAGATTGTGTTACCCTTAGTCCTTGTCAATGTTGCAACTTTTCTGCAACATGTTGCAAGTGCACAAAGTTCCTTACAGTACAGTGGACCTGGGTCTTCCTGTCATTTCTAAAGGCCCTAGTTACTCTTGAAGGATTTTTTAGAAGTGCCGATGTGCCTTGGACAGGGCTAGTGGCAGCTTATCATTTGGTATATTTTTAACCCTTTCTTGCCAGATAAAACCCAATTACCGCGTCGGGCACGGTTAGGTGGCCTGGCTCCAAAATGGCCATGCCACGAGGTTCTTTGTCCTGTCCTTTGGCAATCTTGCCCCTTCACCTTCCCCAGGTCGAGCCGACCCTGGTCAGTCCTTATTTGGGCATGCATTTTCCTGCAAAGCGAAAAGCTTTCGCGGGCATCTGCATGCCTTGTGTGCATGCCCCCAGGATGTGGTCTGGACTGTCTAGTTCCAATACACATACTGGGTGCCAGAGAGTCTGGTGTGCTGTGAATACCTGGGACCACCGTGGTCCATGATTGGTCCATGTATGGTATGCCTGTATGTGAGCAGATCTCCCATTGGGTCCTCTTTGTATTGTCGCAAAGTAGATTTTGGATAAGAGAAGGGTCCAGACACCCATACCATGTCGATCTCTGGAGTTCTCACTGAACGAAGGATAGGATCCAACTATTCTGAAACTAAGAAGCTGAGTCGAGGAACGGCTGGTGACCTGCTGGAAGGTTTGGCACCCTGAGCCCGCTGTCGTCCCATGGGTCCCCTCTGCATCTGGTCATCCTAGAAGGTCTGCAAAGATGCTTTGAATAATTGGAATAGTGGGACCACCTATTCTCGGCACCTTCATCAAAACCTGCAAGTAAGTCTTTTTCAGAAGCATCCCTGGACCAACCAGTGGGCTGACCAGCTTGCGCACAAGTTTTGCCCTGATACCGCTGCTGTTTTGAGGAGGCCCTTGAAACTTGGTACATCGCATGCTCTTTGATCGCGGCACTCTCACACTGAATTTCGTATACTTGGTGTTCCCAGGTCTGGAGTAAAGTGAGTGCACCCGAACCGGAGTATACACGGTCACTGTGTCGTCCAGCCGTGGTGACAAACTTTGTAAGTTCATTGCAGCTCTGGTCCTCTGTGCCCTGAAGCCTGCTACAGTGGGACTGGCCTGATCCATCCACCAGGAGCGGAGAAATCACCACTGTCCCCTTTGGGAATCAAAGAAGTATCTTCGTCGCTGAAAGCCACAGAGCCCCGAGTTTGCAGCATTTGAACCTGCAACCGAAGTGGACACGACTGCCGAAGTTTGGTCCGGAGTGCGCCGGGGTCAGTGAGTAATTGCAACCCTTACCAGTGGCCCCTAGCCCATCCATCCCTTTTTACGCATGAGTGGCTCCTGAGGGCCCCTCTCCTTTCCAGTGCTAGTGTGAACTAGCGAACTATTCCCGAACTATGGAACCTGCTATGCGCTGTTGCGGAGACCCTCCACAAAGAGTGGGAACTCATTCGTCATCACCTCACCCACCTTCCTGAGCTGCTACAGACCCTTGAAGAAACTCCATTTTGCCCATCTGCATTGCCGCATGCGCCAGCATTGCAAGTACACTTGAGCAATAGGCTCCACTCTACTTAGGGATTGGACTGCCTTTCAGTTAGGATTGTGTTTGACGCAGAAGGGACTATTGACTATTTGCACTGCCTTCTTCCTTCCCTGTTTTAGGTTGTGTACCCATTTCGTGCATTAACCCATTAACCCATTAAACCATTAACCCCATTGGTCTTGTACATATGTGTATAGATAGGATTGTATTGGTTTAATAGTATTGCTGTGATTTTCTTACTGTGTATTGAATTGCAAAGGCCTTGGAATAAATGTATTTGCATTTTTGATATATATACACCTGACTGGGAGTGATTTGTAAGTGTCCTCTACTCGCTGTGCTAATTGAGGTCTTTCAGTCGCCCTCACCCCTCTTGAGACCTAGTCTTGACTGCCGCCACGTTACCTTGATTGGTCTGGCTTGTCCAGAAGTTTACCCTGTTCCAAGAAACTAGGCTGGTCTTCTGAACCTCTGCCCACCAGGTCAGAGTTCAGAAATCTGTCTTAACCTTTGTTTGTTTAAGACCTTTATATGTTTCTGATTTCCTCCTTTAACTCCTCGTTGCGTCCTTATGCTCAATGTTCTTTCTATTGAATGTTTGTTCTTGTTGGGATACAGGTGTAGTACCCCAACCATGGAAAGAGGTTTAGGCTACGCAAATTGTATTAACAACGAGAGTTGATCATTTAGTGACCCTTTGGATTGTCAGTCCTGAACACATGTTATTTGTAGATTAACTTTGACACACATTAGAAAGTATCATAAAGCCTTACACGAAGACAAAGGAGTAACAGCATAATAATGATGCTCATTACTTTTAGGGTTTTGAGCCCGAGCAGTGTTTAAAAGCTTGTAGCTAGCAGTAATGATCATATTGTGTTTTGGTTGGATTAGGGATATAGGGCAACTTTTTGGCCTCTGGTAGGAGACAGTTGAAGTGTTTTAAAGCAAGATAGGGTAAAAGGTGTTGCTTTAGTAACACAGGGGCTGTGTGCCTCAGTAGCAAGAGTCCTGCCATTTTGGATTAGACCTCACTAGAATATGTATTTCCAGTAGCTAGAGAATTAGGATGGTCGTCAGAGCTTTTGCTTCTGTTCATTTTAATTAGAATGTATGCATCCTTCTCCCAGTGAGCGATCAAACAGCCAAGGAAGAGGGATGAAGGGAGACAAGCAGCATGCATATCAAATTAATTGTGTCAAGCTGAGCAGTGTGGAGGATCAGGGAATGGAATGTTGCTTTTAGCTGATTAGATTAATGATGCATCTGTGAAGGATGAGTTTCGTGAGAACAGGGCCTGGTTGAGGGCACTGCCAAATGGTAAAGCTAGGTTTGGAGTAATAGTGCCCCTAGTGAAAAGCGACTGGACCATTTGAACTGCTTTATTAACTTTTTTAACTAGAGCAAACAAATACACGCAATTCATTCCCAAGAGCAGTGCCTCCACTGTGTTTTTTTTTTATACGCACCTGGTTCCCAAGGGAGATAGAGTAGGGACTGTATTGGGGGTGCAGCATGTTTTCAGACGGAAGTCACAAGAGGTGGGTGATATCAAGGAGCACAGCTGCAAGCTCAAATGAGCCATTCAGGAGTGCCACATTGTCTGGTCCCATGAAGAAGCCATCATATCACTGTGCAGGTTTGACCTCATTGTTTACGCTAGCTCTCTGATTCCATCCTAAGAGTACATTATTGCAACAATTAACCTGCGTATAATGAAACAATCATGACAGTATTTACTGCTGATGGCATAATTAGGTATTCTTGTACGGGGTTGTATTTGGATATGGATAAGCAATGGGGAAATGAACTATAGGGGATGTTTAGATTCTTATATAGGTGTTAGCCAATAGGGAACATGGGATTACATTGTATCTGATATGTTTTGCGTGCGATAAATTGCAGTTTTTCAGCTGTAGAAGATGTACCTTAGAATGTGAATGTCGAGCATGATTTCATTTTTCAGTTCTATGGGACTGACTGACACTGCCAGCCGTATTTGCAATGAATAGAAATTTGTTTTTCGTTGCAAAATATGCACTCATTACTGACCCTTTTGTGATTTTTTATCCATCGGTTTTTGGGTTTGCCCTGCATTCTCATTTATAGTTCTTATCATTGGCAGGTCTGTAACATGTCATTGGCAGGTCTGGAACAAGACAAAGTTCCCAGTTAGGGAATGCCCGTCCCCTGCACCCTTTCAATGGCTCAATATCAGAGTCTTAGGACCTCATTCCGAGGTCGGCGGTAAGGGGTTAACGGCACTGGTAAGGGTGCTGGTGCAGTTAACCCCTTCCTGCCCTATTACGAGGTTCCCTAGCTGGACCCGCTCAGTTCATCTGGTCAGACCAGGCGTCCTTTGCGGGGACTAGGGAGCTATTAACTGGCCCGTTATTTGCTCCCTCCCCATTCCCATTGAGCCCGATGGGGGCTCGAATGGGGATGGGTTCCTGCAATGAGGAATTACCGGGTCCTCCAAGGTTGGAATGACCTGGTAATTCCTCATTGAAGGAACCCAGACCCGGTATGCGGTATGGAGGTAGCCATGGCGCTAATAGCACCATGGCTACCTCCATACTTGTAATGAGGCCCTTAGAATGTTGAACTCGTAGAGTGGCGGAAGAGTTCTTCCTATCAATGTATCCGCTGAATGGGTTAAACATGCAGAGGAATCTATAAACTGGAAGATAAAACACAACACAAAACTTCCGGAAAACTGCAAGGAAACAAGAGCGCTGTCAACAGATTGTATGATAAACAGAGATTGGTTTCAAAAGAGAAAACAAAGTAGTGTGCTAACCTGTCTAGGAATAGTGTTTGTTGCAAGATGAATAAACTTTCTTCAGTCAACCTTCTTAATTTGGAAACCCAAACGTAAACACCAAAATATACAGAACAAGTTACGTGGGAGTAATTAGAAAAGGCATATTACTAGAACACTAAGGCACTATATATGAGTTCTTACCACTAATGATGCCAAGGAAACTTGAATGATGATTTCAGTTCCAAGCCAGTGTGCAGCAAGTAGGCAGAAAGGCTAACCCCGACGGCATGCAGACACCTAATCCGTGTTCAGGCTAAGTCTCTAGTTCCTGGTAGCCAGCTATCCGGCCGGAACAAGGGCACCTAACGACAATGCACACTAAGCGGAAGTCTCTAGTCTGTGCAATCCACTTGCCAAGCACAACCAGCGTTCTTCAGAATGTGATGTGTTCCATAGTGCTGAGCAGTCCAAATGAAACAGTACGGCCAAGGTACCCATTGAGAAAACCTTATCTGCATGCAAAGAAATTGGATGGCCATCTGAATGAGATTCCTGAAGAAGTAGAACAAATAAACTGCAAGGATGAGAAAAT
The DNA here is from genome assembly GCF_040938575.1 of Ambystoma mexicanum. Taxonomy (NCBI): domain Eukaryota; kingdom Metazoa; phylum Chordata; class Amphibia; order Caudata; family Ambystomatidae; genus Ambystoma; species Ambystoma mexicanum. The sequence continues at coordinate 962,936,065 of NC_090933.1, read as the reverse complement.
TATGGATGTTTCCACTAAGCATATTAAAGCAGGTTGGACATTAGCAAAAAAGCCTCATTTCAGTATGTTGTAGTTAAAAAAGCAGACATTGAATTACAGGCCCTTTATCTGCCTGGTGCCCACAGCCACCTACAACCCACCCCTGCCCCCATTACTCTGCATAGCCCTTCTCCACCCCTTATTTTCCCCTGACTGTTTCTTTATTCCCCTTAGTGCCTTACTGCCCCAGACTGTTTCTTTGTTTCTTGATCCCTTACCACCTTGCTGCTACCTTTTTCCTGACCACTCTTATTGCCCCTGACTGTTTCCTGGCCACAAAACTGCCTTACTGCCTTACTTCCCCATGATTCTTGACCCCCAGATGCCTTAAAACTAACATGACTGCTTCCTGCCTCACTTAATGCCCACTGACTGTTTCTTGTCCCCTGTATCTGCTGGATTGTAACCATGACTCTTTCTTGGCCCTCAGCACTGCCATACTGCCCACTGACTCTTTCTTGACCGCATCAACTGTCTTAATTCCCGCATAAATGTTTATTGGCTACCCTTACTGCCTTACTGTCCTCTGTTTCCTGACCCCATTACAACTGTTCTGCCCTGTGACTGTGGGCCTCATTACACACAGATGGTGGTAACCATGGCGCTATTAGTGCCATGGTTGCCGTCAGTATTTTACCGAGTCCGCCATGGTGAATGGCGTAATTACCGCCCTATTCCAAGGTGTGTGGGGGCGGCAATTCCCCATTCACCATGGCCCTTCCCCATTCCCATATTTGCCCCATAGGGCTCAATGGGAATAGGGATGTGGTAATTATGGTACCGCAAATTGCGGTACCGTAATTACCTCCGAGGTCCCTTTGCGGGTCCCGTCCTTAACGCTGGTAAAACCAGCCGTTAAGGTAGGGTCCCACAAAGGGACCTCGTAGTAAGGCGGTAAGGGTTTACCGGCACTGGTACCCTTACCGGTACCGGTAAACCCTTACCGCCATCTGTGTAATGAGGCCCTGTGTCTTGTTCCCACTTATTAAATATCTGCCACTTGCTCTTTCTTGTCCCCTTTACTGATTTTCTGTCCTGCTGACCCGTTCCTGTCCTGCCATGCTGTCCCTTAATACATCTGCTGCCCCAACCTCTCATTTATGTGCATCCCACCAATTCACAAGCCCAACCTCTTGGGACCACCATATTGTAACTGATGCCCCCAACCTCCTTTGCTTGCACCGAGTCATCACTCTGCCATCATCATTTGCCACTCTGGTAGCCCCAGTGCACCTGCATCTCCCCACTCCTCCTGGACTACCCACACCAGCAATCCCTGCCAGGCCACTGTGCCTCCTTTTGCCATCCATTTCCACTGGCTATTAACAATGAAGATCTGGTTAGAAAGGGAATGATAGCAGCGGAGAAGAAAGCTGCTCATCTCAATGGCACTGACCATTGCTAAGTAACCAACCGGCGTCTGTAGAGAATGTGGAAGGGCTCGTGGTGATTCTTGGGGGGAAAGATTACACTGGAGAGGGCTGTAACTGTGAGAGACAGAAGACAGTGTCACACAAGTGTCCTGCAGCTTTTCAGGTACTCTATTTGAGAGAAACAAACCTACGAAGCGCTTTCTTTCAGGAGAAGCGACGCACAGCACCCCGGGCTGCAGATCCTGATAACGATTCTCCTTTCCAGTTGCGGATGGGGCCAGAGCTAAAGGACACAGAGAGACTGAATGGCCACCTATGTTCCGGGGCACCATTGGGGAGAACCAGTAGCAAGTAGACCAATGCACTTCCACTGATGCCATAGCGACCAGTGAGTCCTTGGAAACATGACAGTATGCCCTCTCCGAAGGGGTAATCCCCCTGACTTCACTGGATGGAGACTGTGAAAACAGCAAACCGGCTGATCAACATGCACGGCCGAGGCAGGCTCCCAGGAGTGATCAGCCGCAGAGTAGCTGTTCCAGTCTACTAAATATTGGAGCCGTCCCCTACAGTATCGAGAGACACAGATGATGGGGACTTCAAACTCTTGGCCCAGGTCCATGAGTACTGGTGGAGGCTTAGCAGAAGCCACTCGACCAAGGCGGTCAGGAATATCTGGCTTAAGCTGGGACCGATGGAACGCAGAATGTATACAGGACCAGATGCGGGTTGCTGGAAGCGGACCACTGTGGCGCCCATAGTCTGGAGAATCGTGAAGAGACCAAAGTACCTTGGAGACAGCTTGAAGGACACCAGTCACCGGGGAGGAACCGTGATGCCAGCTACACTTTATCCCACGGGTTAAACACAGGGGACGGGTGCAGTGACGATCCATGAAATGCTTTCCACGGTCCTGAGTTACTTGTAAAGCTAAGTGGGCCTTCTTGTGACCTTCCTGGATATCATGTATCAAATTGTCAATGTCAGGAAATCAGGTGGCCGCAGGAGCAGCAGTTGGATAAACAGCAGGGTGATAAGCATAAGTGCAAAAGAAGGGGCTGTTCTTCAAGGCAGCATGAGTAGCAATGTTGTATGCAAATTCCGCTAATGACAACATGTCAGTCCAGAAAAACCAAACATCCATTGAGGGTCTGGAAATGTATGATAATTGGTTGGCCGAAGACCAACCGCCTCATTTACAGTGTTAAGAATATATATTCATTAGTTATTACGTAGCTATTAGTTCAACTAGTTCAACTAGAGTGAGGCCATTTTAAGATGACCAGAATCGCCATTTTGTTTTCTCTCTCTGCTCTCTCTAACGTTGCCACTTTGCCTCATGTAAAACTGCTTTGCTGTAGATATTATTTCGCTTCAATGGTCCACGGCTAAGAAACATGTTGAAACATTATACTGGAGAGCCAGACAGAAATGCCCGATTCCCTCCCCCACATATCCTTGAAGACAGGGAGCAAGGCATTTAATCAGTACACGAATGCCAGCGAGTCTCCTGAAAGAATAGCAATGTATGAAACATTGCCAGACAACTGGAGTTGAATTAAGCTCTTCTTTACGGCCCCCCTTTCTGAGCCCAGTGAGGCCCCGGAGAGCGGGCTGACCTCTAGAGCGAGAATCGAAACTAAGAGATAGGGAGGTCTGGTATGTGCCAGTCTCCTACGCACAGCTTGCCCATGAAAAACAGAAACGCTGTGTTCTCACAAATAAATAATGGTGTCTGTAAAATTGAAGATTGCAAACCGTTACTAAATATGGTGGTCTAAGGTGTCATATTTGTCATACTGGTCAATCATAACCTCTAATTCAAAGGGAAATTAATTGGGGGCGGCATCAAATGTGTCATACTGTGTCATTGCTGATGGTAAGGTGCTCGGTTTGTATATATGTAACTGATGTACGTTTCACTCTCTCTTGCGTCCCGCGAGGTCTGTTAGACACATGTCGCGGGGCGTGCGGCCATTTGGCTAACTGGGACTTCTTTGTATTGCAATAAACCCTAGATTTTGGGAACGGAACCTCACGTCTGGCGTATCTATTTCAGTGTGGTGACTGTGCCTTGTTTCCACATCCGAGGGTCCCTCAGGGGCCCCTTCAAGATGGCGCCCAAATAGGGACCATCCTCCACTTGTTCCATCGTGTACGTTGTAAAATAAGGAAGGCAGTAAGAACGGCGAGGACGGGAGCGATCGAGCTGTGATCAAGATGTGTACGGGCACCCCTGCGAAAAGCGATGAGAGACTCCTTTGCAGATCTGCACACGGCTGATCCCTGATCAACGTCCCTGGCCAGCAAACAAGGAGGCGAGAGTCCCGAAACGAGGCAGAGCCGAGATACGCAGACACGGCATCATTGGTTGCGTCAGTATACTGACGAATTGTGTCTTGAAAAGACAAATTGACTAATCAGGTGAGTCGTGCCTCGATTCTAAGTGATCCTGATATTGGTTGTGAGTTGATTTTACAAAATCAAACACCCAGAGTAAGTTTGATTAGCCAAGGGAAAGGTTAAAACATGCATGGGGTATTGTCCACCATAGCAGGATTTTTCCGCTGTGGCAAACAATCTTGGAAACTGGCCAGGAAGCACCACCCGGAGGAACGGCGGCTTATGATATGTACATAAAGTATGGTATGGGAGCGATAATATTTTGTGAAACTTGGCATAAGCAAACCAGAAAACAGGAAAATCTTCAGTGGCCGAGGGATGGGAGTTTTAAGATGGAACGTATAGATAACCTCGAAAAGGTGTTGATAAGTAAGAGAGCACGCCCTGGGGATCTTGATATCCTTAGGGACTGGAGGAGGGAAGCAATGCTCCGATTTAGAAGTAGAGAGAAACATGCGCAAAGGCATAAGTCAAAGGCGGAGAAAGCTAAGGAGAAGGAGGAGGAGTATAGTAATAGCTTGAGAAAGACAAGCCGGTGCAATGAATTAAACATAGAAAAATTATATCCACAAAGAGAGCTACACTCATCGGACGAATTAATAAACAAAATTTTAACTGAAACAAAACAGGGCCCGAGGAGTGAAACTAAACATACTACGTCAGTAGCTGCCGCTCAACCTCCTCGCGTTGCTAAGCCACTCCCAATCCCAGCACAGCCACAGGTTGCATCAGACACTGCACTGCCCACTAACCAGCCAGCCCCGAGTGTTTCGCAATTACCACAGCCCCAGCAGACGTATCCCACTCTCAATGCCCTTTCCGCACCTCCCGATCAAGAGGGTACCACTGATCCGACCGCCCCTCCATGAGTGGAATTGAGCTGAGTGAATGTACGAGAGTAACTCGCAGCGTGATCAGTAAGGAGAGAAAGCGTGAGCTGCAAGAAAAGGCGGAAATGTATATAGACTTCAGAAGGAACACCGAAAGACAGGTATTGTTGGAATGCATGAGGGAATATTTGTCGGGACAATGGAAAAAGTTAATTGGGAAGTTACCACCAAAACGATTGTTGGATTTGAATGCATTAGCACGTTGTAGAGGGAGAGATGAAGAAATAGGAGAGCATGTGAAGTGATTGTTTGAAATAAAGAATGAATTGGATGAAGAGTATTCTGAAGTACTCGCCACACTGGGAAAAAGGAGAAAGAATATTGAGAGAGGCAGGAAGAAAACGTCAGGACTGTATATGCAGAAATCTTTGCCGCCACTGGGACAGATAGGTTATAGACAAAGATTGCAGGTGTGTGTGCCGGAAACGATGAGATGGATGTCAAGCCCTAGGACTTCGGTAGGGGAGATAAATGAGATATGTAATGAGTACCCTTTGCAAATAAGAATAGACGCTCTGCAGATGATAGTAGGAGTGTTACTCCAGCAGGTAGCAGGTCACAACAGGGGAAGGGGAAATGCACAGAGTAGGGGAAATTCGAATATTCATGGAGAGCCTTTGGGATTAAACCAATGTGCATACTGCAGAGAGGAAGGACACTGGCGGGCACAATGTCCGCAGTTGCAAAATAGAGGTGGATATAGTCAGAGAAGCCCTCACAGAGGGCACATTGGAACAAATGGTCACAGCAGAAATCCTTTGCAGCAGCACCAAAATAATTATGGGAATGGTGCACAGAATCAAGGCCAGGCTCCCAATCAAACTACTCAAAGTCAAAATCAGCAGGGTGTACAAATGGGAAGTAGAGGGAGAGGGGGGAACATTTTTGATAACCAGACAGGTGCATACTATAACAACAGTGGAGACTACACATCGGATGATATGTTGTTACCCCAAAAGGACAGCCCAGGACAGGGGTCGGAACCAGTGTCAATTCCTGTGAATCAGAAAGGACCCTACGTAGCGATGAAAATCGGGAATGAAGAGCATAGATTCCTCGTAGACACGGGGGCACAAAAGTGCTCGATAGATCATCACTTGGTTCCAGACATATCTCTGTCAGGGCAACAGTATATTTCAGTAGGGTTCGCAGGTACCCCAGTGATAAACCCCGAGTCCAAATCAGTAGCAGTGACAATAGGGCCTTTTACTGAACATTGTCCATTTCTTTTAACAGAGCATTGTGGGGAAAATCTTTTAGGATTGAATCTATTGAAAAATCTAAGCACAGTTATTCATTGTACACCAGATGGGGTATTGCTGACTATTTCTCCCCTCTCTTGACTTTGTCTCAAATAGATTCACCAAAGGGTTGTTAATCTGCGGATGAAAAGAACTCTTATTTTTCATTTCTAGGTATTCATGGTCTTTAGGTGTCGAGGTTTGTCCGAGATTGTCAAAGAAAATCTTCAACTCCATCTTGCGGATTAATTTGAATAGGTTGATTTCTTCTTCAAACAGGGTTGTGGAGTTAGTTGGTATAAAGGAAGTACCCAGGCTCAGTGTATCCATCTGTGCTTTAGATAGATGTTTCGAGGAGATATTGGTGATCAGTGTTGAATTCACTTGTTCTTTTGCTGAGGTTTTCTTTTTCCCTCTTTGGGTCTGCCTTCGCCTAAAAAAGGTGGTGGGACGGTTGGTGGAACTGTTACTTCTGATGCTCTTGGTGGTATCAGTACCGGGCCTGTAAGTACAGTGTTTGTGGCACTTGTACTTGGTCGCTCCTCCTGTTCTCCACTGGTAACTTCACTACTATCAGTGTTGTTATTTGAGGATGGTTTTCTGGGTCCTGTAGGTGCGTAGGGTTTTGGTCTATAGTTACCGTAATATTCATGCCACGTGTATACAATTTCTTTCGCGTAATCGAGTGTGTCCCTTCAAAATTTCCGCATTTTTCTTTGTTCAATCTCTCGTTTGTAGTTGTCTAGTTTGGAATTAGTATGCTCTAGTATTTGATGCAATTCTGCAGCTGATTTAAGTTTTGTAAGTTGGGTAGAGACTTCTTCAATTTCCTGATTGATAGAGTGTAGTGATTTTGCTAATTCCTCTGTGGTCAATAATATCAAGTCCAACAAACATTTATTTAGTATGTGCACCCACCTCTTGACAAATTCTTTATTGTCTTTGCACAGCGTTGGCCGTAAATATACTCTGAGTCCTCTGGGGATTCTTTTGTATTTGTAATATTGAATGAGAGTGGTTGCGTGCAATTTCTGCGAAATTTCTCTCCGTATGAGCCGTTCCAGTTTTTGTATCAGGATGTCCGGGCTTTCTCTGTTAGTCGCTTCTGCACTAGTATCCTTGATTTGTCCTAGGATGCTCTCGGCTTCTTCATCTGTGAATTCTAAGGTTGTAGCAGATTTGTCTGTTAGGGTATTTATTTTAGAAAATTACATTTCAAAATCCCAGGGTGCTAGTGTCCTTGGAAGGTGTCAACCCCTTCCGGGGTAGAAAAACGTGAGAAGAACTACTGACACCACAAGCACACCCTATGTAAAGATACATTTTGTATGATTGAAATGTACTAGAAATAAGTATATCTGAAGATGTGTTTAAAGGTGCAGAGGAGAAGGATGAACCCAGCCCTTCCATTGAGATTTAACCTCCCTCTTGTGGACTCCATCTCCTGGATGCCCACAATAGTTTAACTAAAGCCCTCATTATTTTTTTAGACCCGGACGGAACCCATGGAGACCTGAGAGTCTGACCCGCAGGTGTTACCTGCCACTGTTACACAGGAAGTGGATGTTCTAACTTATATGTAAGTCCTTTTAAATTACTAAGGAGTAGTTATCTCCATTGAGTCTTTAGTCTCAAAATTGTTAACCAATCCCTCACTGGCCTTGTTTAACAGATATTAACGGAAAGCAGAAGCCCATAAAGCCCTCTGCCGCACTTAGCAGACTAACTCGGGACTTTCCCAGCGTCAATTTGCTGGCACCACTCCGTAGAGATTGAAAACACAAGGTTAGAAGCTCTCTCTTAAATCATCATCCTTTCAGCCTAGTTCGCTGTACACCATAACTTCTTGGCGTTAGTCACTGTTACCATCATAGTTAGGAATGACTATGCACCTACTTTTTGCAATTGTTATTTTTTGGATTTACCTTCTTAAAATCAGTATGAATTTTGAGATTTCCATTACTAGAAATACTAAATGGTTATGCTAAATACCTAAATATGTGAACAATGATTACCACGATTACCAAGATGATACAAAGGCAGTTATATGGTACTAATGTTTTGAACATATATTGTCAAAATTGTTCACAAAAATTATGTCAAATCATTAATGTAAGCTCAAATTATAATTTTTCTTTAGAAACCATTTATTGCCCCTGATGAAGTGTGTGAAGCACTCGAAACGCGTTGGGCCCCTCCTGACTTTGACATCATGAATAAAAAGAAGATAGTTTCTTGTGACCTAAAATGTTCTGTTTGAGAAATTTTCTTTCAAGTATATGCTATTACTTGAAATATATATATATTGATTGATATGTTTGAACACCTCTAATTGTTGGTCTGGTTTTCCAGTCAAAGGATAGTGTGCAGGGGACGTAAGTTCCCGGTCAGGGAACTTCTTTGTTTTTTATGCTTGAAAATAGAGCCAGTAAAAATTACATTAAAAGAAGGAATGACGCTACCCCGTATTCTGCAGTATAAAATTTCAGTAGAAGGAGAAAAGGGATTGAAAAGCATTGTTTCTGATTTGTTGAAATTGGGATTGATTGAAGAAATTACAGGTAGTGTATGTAACAGTCCCATTCTTCCCGTGTACAAGAAAGGGGGTAATGAGGTACTGTACCGTTTCATAATTGATCTCCGTGCACTGAACATAGTAGTAGACCACCAATTCCGGTTAGTGCCAGATGTCACTACGATTTTGACAATGATCCGTGCGTCAGCAGAATACTTTCGTGTTATCGATTTAAAAAATGCTTTCTTCAGCATTCCAGTACACAAAGAAAGCAGGTATTTATTCGCTTTCACTGTAGGAGGACGATCATTCACATTTACACGCATTCCACAAGGCTATACTGAAAGTCCGAGTATATACAGTAGAGCATTGAAAGAACAGCCAGACATGTTAGAATTATCTGCAGACTGTGTGCTGCTACAATACATTGACGATTTACTAATTGCTGTTGACACGCAGGAGATATGTAAAGAGGGTACTGTTCTATTATTGACTCATCTAGCTACGCATGGCCATAAAGCGAGCTTAAAGAAATTCCAGTACTGTCAGAAAGAAGCAGCTTATTTGGGTTACCTACTTTCAAAGAAAGGGAGAAGATTAACGCCAGAGAGGATAAAGAGTATTTTTGGTATGCCTATTCCAACAACACAGAAAGGTGTGAGAGCGATAATAGGGATGGCCTCTTATTGCCATAAATGGATTATAAACTTCGCTTTAATTGTGAAACCAATGGTGGAATTGACAAAAAAGGATGCTGTGATGCCTTTGCAGTGGAATGAAGAATGTCAGAAAGCATTTGATTTGCTAAAAACCATTTTGAGTTCTGCTCCAGGTTTGGGCACACCGAATTATGGAAAGGGTCTATTTGTGCATGAGAACGAAGGATGCGCGTTGTCTGTCTTAACACAGGAACAAGGTGTATGAAATAGGCTGTGCGGCTATTTTTCTTCTGCGCTGGACCCTGTAGCCTGCGCACTACCACAATGTTTGCGAGCTGTTGCAGCGGCTGCTGCGTCAGTGAAACAAACAGAAGGGATGGTTTTGGGGCACACCTTAATTTTGATAGTGCCACATGCCATAGACGTTCTTCTCAATAGAACGCAGACGCAACACCTGACCTCTGCTAGATTGACTAGATATGAAATTGTATTGTTCGCACCCCACATCCAAATTATGAGGTGTAGCACTTTGAATCCAGCAGAATTAATGCCAATGCCCAGGGAAAACAGTGGTGGGACTGAATCCCCATGATTGCCTAATGGTTACTGAGGAAGAAACAAAAGGGAGAATTGATCTGAGTGACACACCACTAAAAGAACCAGAAGGGGACTGTTTTGTGATAGCTCCTGTTTTAAACTACCTGACAGCACATCAACTGCTGCATGTGCTATTATGACATTACAAAGCGTTGTGGAGAGTAAAAGAATTCCTTATAACTCTGCCCAGGCAGCAAAGATAATTGCCTTAACAATTGTGAAATTTCAGAGAACTTGAGCGTAAATATCTATACTGATAACCAGTACGCCTTTGGCGTAGTCCATAACTTTGGCCGATTATGGGCCAAAAGAGGTTTCTTAACATCCCATGGGGCTAGAATTCAACATGGTCCTCTGATTGTGTGATTACTGTCTGCACTTACGTGTCCAAAGCACCTGGCAATAGTGAAATGCGAGGCACATGAAAAGGTGACATGTAAAGTGGGAGAAGGAAACGCATTTGCAGACAAGATTGCGAAACAGACTGCCACTGATTTGAATACAAAAATGTTGACAGTACAATCGGAGGAAGTGCCCTGCATGATAGAAAATGGAATTGTGACTGTTAAAGAAATGCAGGTGGAAGCTACCGCCGACGAAATACAGGGATGGGCCAAGGGCTCTGCAGAATTGGATTTGGAGGGTTGCTGGGTGGACAAGAAAAACGGGAATTGGATGTTTCCAAATGCTTATGTAAACGCAATGGTTACAATGGCTCACAGTCCGACACACATCTGTGGGAAGAAAATAGTCCAACATTTAGCCACAGTTTGGGAAAATCCACTCATAAAAAAGAATGCCGAATGGCTGGTACAAAACTGCATTACATGCCTACAGCATAATGTGGGAAAGGGAACGATGACTCCAACAGGAAGTTTTGGACCTCCCTCTATGCCATTCGAAGTGATTTACTTTGACTTCATAGAACTGGAGAAATGCCAAAATCTGAAGTATGTTTTGGTGATCATATGTGTATTCAGCAAATGGGTGGAAGCATATCCATTGAAAGACTGCACAGCCATGAGCACGGCAAAAGTAATGCTAAAAGAGTATTTCTCTCGCTTTGGTCTGCCCCGTGTCATTTGGTCGGACAATGGTCCGCACTTTGTAGGGGCAGTGATACTGCAGATTTGTGCAGGATTACAGATCGATAAACAATTCCATTGTTCGAGACATCCGAGTTCGGCCGGTTTTATTGAACGGCATTACGGAATCTTGAAGTCCAAAATCAGTAAGATCTGTGCAGGCAGCAAACTAAGTTGAGTAGATTCATTACCAATAGCGTTACTGTGTATGCGAACATCAGTGCAGGCCAGAACTGGGCTCTCCCCGTATGAAATCATAATGGGGAGACCGGCGAATGTGTGGTGCACACCCTAGCCTAGGAGAATGAGAGAGGTAGAATACCCTGTATTCAGCATTTATTGTAATCTGTTAGTAAAAAAACTGCGTTTGATTCATCAGCAGGTGCAGGAGGCATTAACGGTGCGGTTTACTGGCCCAGGACATGCATTGGAGCCAGGAACATGGGTATTAGTCACAAACTACGAACAGAAAACATCACTGGCACCCAGGTGGCGTGGGCAGTATCAAATACTCCTGACCACGCAGACAGCGATACGCGTGGATGGACGCAAGGCGTGGGTTCATGCCACGCATGCCAAGAAAGTCCCATCGCCATTCGACACGTCAACTGATCGGGACAAAGACCAGAAGGAGACAGCAGCGGTTCCAGAAACAAAAAAGGTCTTTGCCAGTCCTTTGCTACAGAAGTAGACTGATTGTGAAACAGAGCCTGATGAGATTCCCATAAAAACGGAAGAGCACAGAATGCCTCAACGTTGTCCAGCAGATTCTGCATCTCTGCTGGCCGACATCAAGCGCATACCTCTGTGGTGCCCACCATATTCTGTTGCGCCACAGCCTGCATTGTCGCCTGGGCACCCATCATCTTCTGCCATTGTGCCCCAGGCTGACTCCAAGCTCGAGACCGGAAGTGCACCCGCACTATTTGTTGATCACACTGTACCAGGAGCAAATCGGTACAACCTGCGGAGCAGAAAGAAGGAGTGATCACATTTTCATCTCTTGGTCAATTTATTGCCTCTGTTTCCTATTTTCGGATGAAGTGGGAACCGGAGGCCTAGAGGAGGGTGGCGTAAGAGTTGTGCAAATTAGACAGCTCATGAAACGCAACTCCTCGGTGGTAAATCCATGTGCCAGGAACCCGAGTGAACAAGCGGGGCGCACGTGGTACAAAGGCAGCTGCTCTGAAACTGTAGGGCAATGTGAAAATGCACGAAGGCATTGCCAAATGAAAAAGCAATCCAGGCAGATATCATCCTGGTATAAAAAGATTGTAGACATTGATTGAACTCTGTCAACATCCTGGGAAGCACATGAACAAGAGATATTCATTACGAGCACAGCCATAAAAACGGAAGAGCAAAGAGTGCCTCAACGTTGTCCAGCAGATTCTGCATCTCTGCTGGCCGACATCAAGCGCATACCTCTGTGGCGCCCACCATCTTCTGTTGCGCCACAGCCTGCATTGTCGCCTGGGCACCCATCATCAACTGCCATTGTGCCAAAGGCTGAATCCAAGCTCGAGACCGGAAGTGCACCCACACTATTTGTTGATCACACGGTACCAGGAGCAAATCGGTACAACCTGCGGAGCAGAAAGAAGGAGTGATCACATTTTCATCTCTTGGTGAATTTATTGCCTCTATTTCTTATTTTCGGATGAAGTGGGAACCGAGGCCTAAAGGAGGGTGGCGTAAGAGTTGTGCAAATTAGACATCTCACAAAACGCACCTCCTCGGTGCTAAATCCATGTGTCAGGAACCCGAGTGAACAAGCGGGGCGCACGTGGTACAAAGGCAGCTGCTCTGAAACTATAGGGCAATGTGAAAATGCACAAAGGCCTTGCCAAATGAAAAAGCAATCCAGGCAGATAGCAAACTGGCATAAAAAGATTGTAGACATTGATTGAACTCTGTCAACATCCTGGGAAGCACATGAACAAGAGATATTCACAACGAGCACATCAGAAAAAGAAGGAAGAGAAGAAATGTCGGAACCAGCAAATGCCCCCTCCTGCACCAATGCTGATAGAGAATTAAACATAGCATATAGAAAGGAAAAAGGACATGGTAAAAATAATTGTATGCTGGGTCTAACCATAGTAATGTGCATAATGAGTATAATAGCCCCAATGTTGACCATATCAGTATTATGGTACCTAGAGGAAATGCACCCTTTTGAAGTACTTTTGCCCATTATGAACATGTCCACAACAGAAAGCCCAGTTCATGTGATTTCCTATACCTTGTCCCCAATGGAAGAAAGACATAGGAAGGATATGGGAACAACACATTGCTATTAATAATGAATATGACACACTCAATCCTAAGAAAAAACTATTTCTGGGTTTGTGCCCATTTGCCTCAACATGGTGGCAAAGGAATAGGATGGTATGTACAGCCCCTGCCATTGACTTCCGCATGTTATGCCTCTCTGAGTGCCCTATATTATGGTGAATGGAACGAAAGTGAAACTGGTCAACTAGATAAAACAAATATGAATGAATTCGAGGAAGTGATTATGAAACCGGTGGGTTGCTCCATGTTCCATAAAAGATGGTTAATTACACCAGCAATAATGCCACAGGACAGATTGTCCGTACCCTATAAATCATCTGTGATCACATTCCATATGAACCCACAGGGGAATAAGGATGAGGAGCTCCCTTCCTATACAGCAAATTATAATCCACGTTCTGTCCCTTTTTGTTTAAAAAAGATGGGCTCCTTTCATGTAGGGACATTCACAAGGTGCAAGAACATAGCATTCCTTGATAAAGAAGTGGAACCAATGTATGTGGGAGATAATGTGTATTTCATATGTGGAGAAAAAGCATATCCTTGGTTACCTAGGAACTGGGGAGGCACGTGTTATTTAGGTTTCCTGTTTCCTGGGGTGTTCCTTTCAAAAACAGCGGATATAGCCAAGCTGACCAGGTCACAACCTCGCCAGAATAGTGGGGACGGGTTGATTGCAGAAGACATAGCTAAATCATTTGTACCATTTTGGGGCCAGGCGATAAACTCTTATAATATAAGACGACTGTCTAGGATATTAGAAGAAACAATAAATGGAACAACTGACATATTTTATAATATGACTCTCGAGGAAAAAGGAATTAGATTAATGTCACTGCAAAATAGAATGGCGCTTGATATAATCTTAGTTGATCGTGGGGGAGTTTGCAAAATCGTGGGATCAGCATGTTGCGTATTTGTAAGTGACTCCTCCCCTACGATTTTTGAGGCAATGAGAATATTGCATGTTTTAAGCTCTGATCTCCACCCCCGTGAAGGTGGCTGGGAATTGAACATAAGCTCCTGATTCTGGGAAGTGTTGCGGTCCTGGGGATGGAAGCTATTTGCAATCCTAGTAGCAATCCTAGGAATATTTGTGACATGTTGTTGTTGCATACATTGTCTCCCCATAGTATGTACTGAAATAAGCGAAGTGTGTACAAATGATGAAACAAAAAAACATTACTAAATCAAGCACTTGCCATAGTAACGAATCTGAAACCATTAAAGAATTCATGGAAATTGATATTGATAATAAGAAAGAGGAGACAACAAGTGTACATGAGTCAGAATTTGAATCAGAATCCAAATCTAATCCAAATACTTGGTCGGAGGAGGATGCAATGTATGGATGAGACGTTTGGCTTACGGCTAAGAGGAGGGTTGTCAGTCCAGAAAAACCAAACACCCCTTGAGGGTCCAGAAATGAATGATAATTGGTTGGCTGAAGACCAACCGCCTCATTTACAGTGTTAAGAATATATATTCATTAGTTATTACGTAGCTATTAGTTCAACTAGTTCAACTAGAGTGAGGCCATTTTAAGGTGACTAGAATCGCCATTTTGTTTTCTCTCTCTGCTCTCTCTAACGTTGCTACTTTTCCTCATGTAAAACTGCTTTGCTGTAGATATTATTTTGCTTCAATGGTCCAGGGCTAAGAAACAAGTTGAAACATTACACTGGAGAGCCAGACAGAAATGCCCGATTCCCTCCCCCACATATCCTTGAAGACAGGGAGCAAGGCATTTAATCAGTACACGAATGCCAGCGAGTCTCCTGAAAGAATAGCAATGTACGAAACTAGCATTTAAACAGTTGAATTATGCTCTTCTTTACGCCCCCCCCTTTCTGAGCCCAGTGAGGCCCTGCAGAGCGGGCTGACCTCTAGAGCGAGAATCAAAACTAAGAGATAAGGAGGTCTCGTATGTGCCAGTCTCCTACGCGCAGCTTGCCCATGAAAAACAGAAACGCTGTGTTCTCGCAAATAAAGAATGGTGTCTGTAAAATTGAAGAATGCAAACCGTTACTAAATATGGTGGTCTAAGGTGTCATATTTGTCATACTGGTAAATACTGGTAAATAGGCAAAGGGAAATTAATTGGGGCAGCATCAAATGTGTCATACTGTGTCATTGCTGATTGTAAGGTGCTCGGTTTGTATATATGTAACTGATGTACGTTTCACTCTCTCTTGTGTCGCCCGAGGTCTGTAAGACACACGTCGTGGGGCGTGGGACCATTTGGACAACTGGGACTTCTTTGTATTGCAATGAACCCTAGATTCTGGGAACGGAACCTTGTGTCTGGCGTATCTATTTGAGTGTGGTGACTGTGCCTTGTTTCCACATCCAAGGGTCCCTCGGGGGCCCCTTCAAACAGTTCAGATGAATTGTCCTGAGCTGCAGATATAAACCAGTGTAAATATCCTTCCAAAGTCTGGTTCAAACGCTCCGTTTGCCCATTAGTCTGGGGGTGAAATCCTGAACTCAAGGCTCATTTGTTGTCGAGGATAGTACAAATCTGTTGCCAGTAGCGAGAGGTGTACTGAGTACCCCTGTTGGAGACAATAGTATCGGGCAAACCATGGCGCGAAAAGATGTGGTCAATGAGGCGTTTTTTTAATTTTCTTTTCAAACAAAAAGTGCCAAGTCACTGATTCTTTTCTTTACCTGTTTTAAGTTAGCCTTCGTATAACTGCTTGTACTCCAACATTCTATCTATTCCCTAGTGTGATGACTCGCCCTAGATAATGCTGGTGAGCTGCTTATCTAGGGTTAGGGGATAGAAAAAAAGACTTGCCCTATACCTATCTGGGCATAATCACTGTTATTTTTTATCACAACTAGAAAGCACAACCTGTGGCATATTGCCCAAGTATGTACAGTGAACCTATCAGGTGAAGTAAACACATGAATTTTTTTTCCCTATTTAGGCTACTAAAATCAGATTTAAAAAATTGAAACATACCATTAATTTTTTTATGCTGTTATGTAATGTCCAAGTATGATTGTTGAAAAATTACCCAAACCTATATCTCTCTCACACAGTTGTACTATTCAGTGATGACAACCTCTGGAAAGCACCAATTGTCCTTTGTTTTTAAGAGGTCTGAAACTGGCCTACCAGTTTCAGTGGTGTGTTAAGTATACCAATATCTTCAGGGTTAACAGCACAGATGTAGTGCTGTCCCAAAATGACAATTTTGACAGTGTTGACTGTTCACTGCACCTCTACATGAAAGAAAGCGGCATCGGGAAAGGGTAGGGAATGAATGGAAAGGGAGGCAGAAAAACACAGTGATTGTTCACTAACTCTTATCCTGTCTATCTGCTTGTTAATTTAGTGTACGTTGTGTGCCTTGATGATATGATTAGATCCCCTCCTTACCCTCCTTCGGAATCCAGCCAAGCAAAGACGGACCAAAAATATTTATTTTTTTCTTTTTTTCTTTTTTCAAAAACAGGCAGCATAATCTTAGCGTCCCGTTAGAACCTGTAAAGGAGCACAACGTTTCTCTTATAGGTTCATTACATGATGAAAGGCTACTTGTTTATTTTTTATAGCAGTGCATATCTACAAGGGCTCACACAATGTGAAGACGTGAAGAGTGAAAACAGAGATCTTATTCTAGTCCCTAAAATTAAATTGAAAGACATTCCATTCTTATATGCCCTCTGGTACTCAGGGCAAAGTCATCATATTGTGCGATTGAGTAAGAGGAAATGGAGACTTATAGAATTGGATCCACAGATTCATCAATTGTTCCCAAAACTACCAATTATTGCGTACAAAAGAGGACAGAATTTTAAAGACCAACTAGTGATGGCTGAAAGACCACCAAGGGACAAACAATAGACCATTAAAAAAAAGAAGACAGGCACATTTCCTTGCCTGAATTGCAATAACTGCAATAATGTAATGCAGTCAAATTAGACATCCTAAAAATGGCAACAAAATCAAACTAACTGATTATGCAACCTGTGACACCAAATCCATTATTTATGCACTACGTTGCTCATGTGGTATTTACTACGTGTGGCAGATGACAAGAAAAGCAAAGGAGAGGTGGAACGAGCATAAGAGTAGTATCAGAACCAATAATATCAGATCACCGGAGCCCCCACCTACCCTCAACACCACCAAAGCTCTTCTGGCCCACCAGAGGAGCCGCGCCGATCCTGCACCTGCAGTCCGGTGCAATCCGCCCCATCGAGGAGAACCGTTTGCCTGATCCACCTAATTCAGGCCCCTCTACAGAATCGCCACCTTCAGCGACTTCATTTCACTCTGGGCAGCCCGGGTTGCATACCTGCATCAGCGCCGACATCAGATCAAAGAAACAAAATGTCAGGCACGATGCGGCGCCACAACGAGGCAGAGCGTCCTCGTGGTTGCTAAGCAACCAGTGTTTTTATTCGCCTGTTTCCGAAGGCCATCTAAGGCCCTGTTCGCCGATGGGCGACGCATGGCGATCATTACATGCCTCTGCACAGGACTTTAGTGCTTAGCAGAATTTCATTCCTCCACCACCGGCTCGAATCTACCTTGTGCCCCCTCTCCGTCACCCTGTTGTGCCGCTGCACACCATCACCTTCGAGCCCATGTACCCGCTTCATCCGACGAGTGCTAACAGCTTAGAAGTCCGCAGCAATCCAGGCACCCGAGCTCTGCATTTGCCTGCACCTAACGGCATTGGCCGCAACGAGCATTTCAGCTCCGACATCGAAAATTTCTTAAATTTGGCGCCACGCAGTACCTGATTGGCGGCACGCCTACTCATCCGCCTGCCCACAGACCGGAAGGCTGAAGCCAACCTAAGGTGAAGGGCCGTGGAAAAGGGCCTGCCCTCATCGGGCCGCATTGAGCTGCACCCCTCGTAAGTACTTTGTGACTCCCCCAATTTGAAAAGCCTGTTGATATATATGTTGCACTCCTGCACCTGTAGCGTGCTGATGCGTACTGCATCCGTTCTAAACCTTGCTCCCGCTTTGCACTAAAACGCCCAATACCACCTGCACTGTCGGCCAGGTGGCCCATCAGCCCACACATACTGTATGAAGTCCCTGGCAAATGAAACTTAATTGGCAGCGTTCTTTGACTTAACAGCACTGCCTATACGTATATCCGTGACCGCCAATACCTGAAATAAATCATCCTCCATCTGACAACAGCAACACAGTCAAAAACGCCACACTTTGTCGCACTTCCTGCTATTGTGCTCATTCACGGGTTTACTGACCGCAATATCGATAGACACACACCATTCAGCTTATATAGCTGCCTCTCTGACTAATTGCAATATTATAATCTAGGTCGCCAGAGTCTACCATGCAACTGCGTTGTGCCTTAGGGTCGCCTAGAGACCACTGCAACATTGTATTGTGCCTCATGGTCGCCTAATGACCACTGTGACATTGTGTTGTGCTTCATGGTCACCTAGAGATCTCTGTGACATTGTGTTGTGCCTCATTGTCGCCTAGAGACCACTGTGACATTGTGTTGTGCCATATGGTCGCCTTGAGACCACTGTGACATTATGTTGTGCCTCATGGTCGCCTAGAGACCTCTGTGACATTGTGCTGTGCCTCATGGTCACCTAGAGACCACTGTGACATTGTGTTGTGCCTTATGGTTGCCTAGAGACCACAGTGCCATTGTGTTGTATTATGGTCGCCTAGAAGACCACTGTGACATTGTGTTGTGCCTTATGGTCGCCTAGAGACTACTGTGCCATTGTCCTGTGCTCATGTTCGCCTAGAGACCACCGTGCCACTGTCCATTTGGGCTTATCAATACTATGTGCATGCTACTGTGTGTAATCGCCCAGAACAGCATATCTACCCCAACGTCCTCCCTATAGCTCCAATAGACATCTACTCCTAGTCTGTATCAGGCCAACATGCCCCTCTCCAAAAGCCAAATAGCCACAGATTCGCCCAAATACACTCTCAGTATCCTACTTGTTAGATTACTGCCCAGCCTCCTCTCGCTTACACGGCACTCTGGTGGGATCACACCCAACCACAACACTGCCCCCCCTACTACACACTTCCATACCACTCCATCACCACGCCATCCCTTGCGGACCATACCAACCTTTATCTCAACAACCCAGACCTATGCCAATACTTTGCATCTAGACCTCAACCAAACATACCTTGCTCTATCGCCCTGAGAAATGCCAGACTTGGGTCGCGACTCACTCACGCTTCCCACCACTCGGTGCATCTTAACAAACAGCCACTGACCTCCTCCTCGTCCTCACCCTCTCCAAACCCATCATCACCCCGCTCTAACCTCCCCAACACGAGTAATATCAAGGGTGCATTAATTAACGTCAGATCACTCACGGCACACGCTCTAGAAGTGGCAGACCTCATCCTCGACCTTGACCTTGACTTCATAGCAATCACCAAAACTTGGCTTCACGTAGCCTCAGGCCCACTACTCTGCCTGGCCATCCCCCCAGGTTATAACATTATCAGACACGACCGTAATTCTAATCAGTCCAAAGGTGGTGGCATTGCCATTATCCATAAAAATACTTTAAACTTCCACATCTCCTCCGCGCATCACTTTTCCGCGATGGAAGCACTGACAGCCAAACTAGCCGTTACCCCTAACCACTCTATCACCTTCCATCTACTCTACTGGCCTCCTGGGCCGTTATCCACCTTCGCTGAGCACCTCTCTAACATCATCACCTACAACACCAAATCCAAATCCCAAGCCTTGATAATGGGCGATTTCAACTTAGGCCTCTCTGACCCCAACGACACTGCGGCCATGGCTATTGTCAATATGCTCACGAATGCAGGATTCACACAGTTCATAAACCAACCTACCCAAGCCAAGGGCAGAACCCTTGACTGGCTAGCCGCCCATAACTGTCCTATCAATATCACCTCCAACCATCAGTGTTCTTGGACTGACCACAACCTAATTACGTTCAATATCCAGTCCAAACCTAGCAGCCTCTCTCCTAGCATTTCACCTGCTACGGACACCCGCAACAAACGTGACATTACATGCGACAGACTTCTCCCACTCCTCCTCCCAGTTCTTAACGACCAGGTTCGCACATGCTCTGACCCTACGGCGCTGATTGACACATTTAACCGCGCTATGCAAAAAGCCTTAGACATCATCGCCCCATCTAAACTGAGAAAATCCAAACCTCAAGCCCACCTAAACTCCTGGTTCTCACCCCAGCTTAGAACCTTGCGCAAAAAAAAACGAATTGCAGAATCACATTGGAAAAGTAACCAGTCTCCAGCCAACAAATCGTGTCTATTCCTGGCTACCCTCAACTACAAGGAAGCCATACTCCAAGCCAAAAAGGACACTTACAACAAACGAATCGAACAAGCCAATTCTAACACTAAAGAATTGTTCAAAATCCTAAAAGAACTCGAAACTCCGGTCTATGCACCAGACACCTGCACCAAAGATAGCACTTGGTGCACCAAAATCCAAGAGGCTCTCCTAGGTAAGATTGCTACTCTACAAATCAAAATTAACAACAAACAAACCAGCCTACAATCTAACCCTCAACCTAACCTCATCCCCACCCTAAATCACCACATCCCAGATTCTCTGACTCCATTTAGCTTCTCCCCACTTTCCATCTCTGATGTGGAAAAGATCATCGCTAGCCTTAAACCATCCAACTGTCGAGGCGACCTTTGTCCTGCGCCTATTATTAAGGAAGCAGCTCATGACCTGGCACCATTCATTACCACGTTCATCAACTCCTCCTTTAGTTCTGGGATTGTTCCTGACAACCTAAAGGACGCGTGGGCCATCCCTCTTCTGAAAAAAACTACCTTGGACCCTAGCATACCCACAAACTACAGGCCAATCACTACTGTCCCATTTCTTCTAAAAATCCTCGACCGAGCTGCCTATCTACAAATCCAAGATTACCTTGAATCAAACAAACTTCTGGGACTTAGGCAATCTGGGTTTCGCCCACGCCACGGTACTGAAACGGCCCTTATTTATTTAAAAACACATATCGAAGATCTAAAAGACAAAGGTAAACTTGCAGTATTACTCCTTTTGGACCTATCGGCAGCCTTTAATCTTGTCAACCACGAAATTCTCTGCCACCACCTCAAATCTGCAGCTCACTTCTCAGACAAAGCTACAACCTGGATTAGGTCCTTCCTAGACAACAGATCTATGCGCGTGTTCTCTCCACTAGCAGCCGCCCTACTAGCATCTGTCTCCTGTGGAGTGCCACACGGATCGTGTGTTTCACCCACGTTATATAACGTGTTCACCAAACCCTTATTCGATATTCTGGACTATCTGGGTGTCACTTACACCAACTACGCCGACGACACCCAGATACTAATCCCTAAAACAGGTGACCACACTGCTGACTTTCGCGCTATCAATGCCATCTACCTGGTCATCCAAGCGAGGATGGCTCAACACGGACTCTGTCTAAATGACGAAAAGACAGAGCTCCTCATCCTTGGCTTGCCTCAAAAACTCACCAAGCTTGACCGTGCGTTCAAATCCTTTACCATCGATGGGAATACTATCCCTACTGCTAAGGACACAAAAACCCTTGGGATCTACATTGACTCGACCTTATCCCTGTCTAGACAAACCAATTCAGTCTCGTCTGCAGCGGCCTATACCTGCAAGCTTATTACAGCTTGCTGCCCTTTTCTCTCTACAGCCAACTGCGTGACCCTGGCTAGGACCCTTGTACTATCTAAGGTTGATTACTTTAACGCCCTGTACCTAGGCACTAATCGTTGTAACTTAAACAAACTACAAATTGTCCAAAACAATGCGATCAGAGCGGCCCTTAACATACCCAGGCGCCAACATATAGCTGACACTAGACGCAACCTCCACTGGCTTTCAATCCCACAC
This sequence comes from Ambystoma mexicanum, assembly GCF_040938575.1. Lineage (NCBI taxonomy): Eukaryota > Metazoa > Chordata > Amphibia > Caudata > Ambystomatidae > Ambystoma > Ambystoma mexicanum. The sequence continues at coordinate 962,914,072 of NC_090933.1, read as the reverse complement.
CGAATTTCTTTGAAATCCCTGACTCTTACCCATAAATGCATCCACAACCAAGCCCCTTGCTACCTGGCCAACAGATTTGCCCTCAACAGTTCCACTAGACCCCGCAGAATGGCCCGAGCCAACTGCCTTGTCATCCCTCATTTTAATCTCCAAAGATCAGGTGGAACCAGCTTCCCCGTCATGGCAGCTAAACTATGGAACTCACTCCCCAATGAGCTCAGAGCAGAACCCTCCTTCCTGAGATTCAAACACCTTACCAAAACATGGTTGTCCTCCCAAGACATCTAACACTGGACTCACTACTTAACTTGTACTCAGACTTACCTTGTATATACCTGCTTGTCGTCTTATTATTATTATTATTTTTGCTTGCATATTTTGTAATATACCTGTCATTCTGTAAGTACTGTCTGTTTGTATTTATCTTGCTGTAACTAAGTGATGCGCCCGGTAGCCCCTGGGCCTGGTGCGCTATATAAATAAATAAAATACAAAATACAAATACCGGTAGCTCGCCACTTCAATCAAAACAGACACAATATAGCACAGCTGAAAGTGTTTATATTGGAGGTAGTCAAGAAAGCACAGAGAGGGGGAAACCGTGCGAGACGTATGAACCAAAGGGAAATCCTTTGGATGGAGACTTTGAACAGTTTAGCCCCCGATGGGATGAATTAAGAGTACAACCTGGGTGCTTTTTAATGAAAATTAAAATAACTATAACCAACATGTGGATTGCAAGTAACATCTAAAGTGTGAGCATGTTTCTTAGGACACTTGAACCTCCAAGAGGATGAATGAAGGGTTGTTTATGAAATTCAAAATGACAACAATTAACGTGTATTGTAGACAACAACTAGAGTGTGAGCATGCTCCACAGGATAAACACGTGGGTGGTATCTTGACAATCTGAAGAGACTTACTTTCCTTAACATTTCTTACCCCGTGAGACACTACTCTATCCATCTTCGCTAACATTGGTCATATGACTTGGGGTACTATTCTTCCACATACAAAAAATATGTCCAGAAGATAATGATGACATCTAGACACTATTATGACATCCTCTAGTGTAATAGGAATTGGGATATATATGAGATATGTTGATCTATTCAAATTCGATTGGCTGGACCTATGACGCACCAGGGCCTTCTTTTAGACCTGCTATCACACTATAGGAGTACTAATTACATATAACTGCTGACATCTTAAAGTGTCGCCTCAATGCATCATAGTACAATTCGCTACATGTAGAATCATTAGGTGGCACTATTCCAAGCATAGAGTCCTTTCATTGACTCAAAATACTTCACCTATTTGCAGGAGGAATCTTGTCTCACCAAAGCAATTTGGATATAAGCAAATTCGACAGACTATGCACATGACAATATCATCCAGGTGATTAAGCAGGATGCATGACAGAAATGATCGTTGTTAAAACATTTAACACATTGTGGATAACAATTTAAGTCTAACGGATGACCATTATATGTTATATATTGTAGATAAGAAAAGGATTAACAACATACAGAATAGGAAGCTCCTGAAGGAGGGTATTATTTCCCGAAATGTGTAGAGCAAATATTCAATAAATTGCAAATGCTACCAATACTATGAATCCAACAATATGAGAAATTGCTTAGGATCTATTTGTGAATAACTGTACTGGTGGTTGTGCAATATATTCTGGAGATAGAAAAAGTGTAAAAGTATATCTGGATGAACTTTATTTCTAAGTTTTCTCTTTTTGATAAAGTAATTGAATTGTATGTGTATGAATATGATCTATAACTGCTCATATGAAATTGAATGCACAAGAATAGTAAATCTTATTATATTTTACAAACTACATATCTAATGGTATTATTGTAAGAAATTTGATCATCACTAAAAGCGTGGTTGGTTTTACAACACAACAAGGGTGTGCAAGACAGGAGGGTTCCACAACGGTGTGGACCACTGCTGTTGTTCATTGTATGTACCACCTCATGTCAAGGTTGGTTTATCTCCTCAGCACCCCATTACATTTCATAAGTTCCAAAACTATTATTATAATCTAAAGGTGTGCTCCTAGACACTAACTGGACAGTCTATGTCTGTAGAGATCCCATTGAAAAGATTATGGAGTTGACTCATGCCTGTCTGCATCAAGTTTGTATCACCAGTTTGACATGTAAGGCCTGTATGTGGATATCAGTCGATACATGACAGATATGTGTCTTGTTGCTCGATTCACTGTTGATGACACTTACAGAAATATTGCCCTGTCTGTGTCCTTGACACATACATACTCGTCCTGACAGGTGGATTCTGTTTGATGTGGTATGACATGACAGCAACATCGCCCACTCAGATGTAGCATGAGGCCTCTGCTGCTCCTTGCGTCATGAAATTTGTAGAGTTGTGAAGTGCTTTTTCTCAGTCTGAGCATGCTTGGTCAACAATACTGACATATCTTTGCAGGATGCTGCTCATAGAAAGGGACTGATGCCCCAACAAAATCACCCATACAGGAGGTATGAACATAGGGAATGATTGTTGCACCTATATGCGATTCTCAGACAATGTATGAGCTTTAACAGTATGAATGACAAAATCAGATGTTGACATGTAATATTGGGTCCACCTTTACAGTGACACTGCCAACTCACCATTATGCATGCCTCATGGGTGATTCATGCCCAACAGACCAGAACCCTGCTTCAACTGACAGTGCTGGCATTAGCGTCTCTAGTAAGTGCTGACCTGCAGTGACCTGCAGCCAGTGCATACCATGTTGTAGCAGAGTTGTATGTGGGATTGGCACATCAGAGTGTTGCATTTGTGTTTAATTCTGTGATTGATTCATGTGATTGGGTGTGGGTTCAGTATGGCACACTCGTAGTAGTTGTGTATGTCAACGTTCCCAGTGCACTGCTGTATTTACAAGTGACACAGAGTGAATTTAAGGGACTACTATGTTGTGCAGTCACACAGGGCCAGGGCACATATGGTGCACAGCCAACACACACAATGTGAAATATCACATCACATTGCATGACATGGCAAAAGCCATTACATAACAGTGCCATTCAAAGCGACACTCAACGACTGTCAGTCACTCACTCATGGACAGTCATTGCAAGACACTTCACATGACAATGTCATGTGGAGGGCACTGTTATCACACACAATGTGAATTGACACTGCATATACATGAATTTTGCTAGGCATACAGCAGGGCACTCACTCCCATGTACAATCACACACAGGGTGCTGGTAGACTGGGTGTCATCATTGACGTGACACATCAGACATTAACAGTCATATGTTTATATACATTTTTGCCAAGGACAGGGAGGCCTGCGTTGTGATTTTGCCTGCACACCTATCATTAACTGTACATGGACTATGGTCTGCACAATGACACAATGGGCCTCATTACGACTGTGGCCGTACAGTGACAACAGCGCCCGTAGTGCTACCGGCACCGTTGTTACCGTACCGCCACATTTTGAGTTCTGCTCAAGGGTGCCCTTGCAGCCACCTGGTCTGACCAGGCGGCCGTATCGGCACCCGCGAGCAGAACTAGATGGTAGCAACGGTACTGTTTTGAACAGTACCGCTGCTACCATCCTCCCCATTCCCATTGTGGGAATGGGGACGTACCGGCTCCAGCTCCTGCGCTAGAGGAATTACGGGGTATGCCGAGGTCGGAATGGCCCAGTGATTCCCCTTTCGTGGGACCCAGAGCCGAGTTTGGCCGGCATGGCTACCTATAACCTCGTAATGAGGCCCAATGGCCCTGCTGTCTAATTTAAGGTGCAGGGTCACTCTTAGGAGACATCTGACAGTGGTTGGTATGTTGGGAGGATGGGGAGAATGTTGATGGCGAGGGAATTCATGCAGGACATGTCCCAATGCATCGACTGGAGCACTATGGCAAGTACACCCCAGTTTGCCTTTCTCAGGAATGCGGCATGTGTGGCAATGTAGTGAAATGCATGAACAGTCTTCATGTGGAAATCAACTTGACACGGTTATCAAGTACATAGTTGCAATCACATGCTTTCTGTCATATATTGTTCTTGGTATTATATGTGGATTAAGCTGACTAACTGATGCCATGTGCTGGCCTTCAGCATTATGGTGCACCATGTGCAGTACTTGGTTGTGTACTAAAATACTTGTTGTATGTCATATCAGTCATGAGTAGGCCACAATACTATAGCTATGTCCACACTAATTGCATGGGCAAGACACTGGATGGGTTGGGGGATATCAAATGTTGATAAAAGACATACATCTGTGGTGTACTGCTCACAGTGTGGCAAGTCATAATGTCTGATGTATGAGTGTATAGCCATATTCACTCTGTATGCACGTTTATGCACATGTGCATTTTATCAGGATACACATGAATCAAAATGTCATTGTCTGTCCATGTGCAGGTGATGATGTAGCAGATGAGGAAGAAGAGGAGTTGGTACGTCAGTCCACCAGTGGAGGCTGTGGTGTCCTTCACCATGAAAATCCACAGGTGCTACAGGCGATCATCAGTCATGTTCTTCTGACTCTGCAGATTCTGCAGACTCTGCAGATTTGGATGCATAACCAGAAGGGGATGACTCACTGGGAGGGAAGGTGAGTGTCCCAATGGGCAGATCGGATGGGGCCATTTAGTATGTGGTGGGGCAACAGGCTTCACAAGGCCAGTCAGTGTTGAGCCCCATGTCCACAGTGGTTATTGCTACAAGACCTTTCTGCCATGATTTGGTGTCAGATTCTGGGGCTAATGTCCAACAGAGGTTTTCACACCTGCAGCCAATGACACAGGCCCACCATCAACGGGTCTGGTCCATTAGATTACACCACCGTGGATCCTACACAAATAGTGGATGTGTGCATGCTGGAGAGACAGTGTGGGAGAAGCAAATGTTGTGTGCTGCCATCCGGCATGGCACTATGTTACGTGACGTCGCAAAGGCCATGGATTGCCTGACTGACACCATGCCCACACCAATGACCCGGGATGCGCAACAGCAGAGAATCAAGCAGAACTCAAGGCTCTTCCACAGACTGGACGTGGAGGCCAACATCAAGGGTCGAAGGACGATCTGAAGTGTATGCAGGACTCCAGCCTGTCTAGGGACAGTCCCCTGCTCCCACTACTTCGGGTGACATCCTCGGTGTCATATAGCTGAGTGCTCTCTAAGCGCTCATCTTCCCTTCCCCCATCGGATATCTGCTCTAGCCCCATCTCATTGTATATTTTATCAATCATTTCCCCAATGCTTCCAGTGTCGAAGTCATCTTCAATATTTGTCCCGCTTGTACCTGGTACCGCATCGCTTGCAGGAAAGAATTCTTCTATGTCTTCCCATTCTACTGTAGGATTGGGTTTAATCACTTCCCGCTCCAAATATTCAAGATCTCGTGCCCTCTGTCTGTGCTTATGTTCTATTTCCTCGTATATTTCCTTTCGCTTCTTTGCTCCTTCTCTAGCCTTATCTACTTCCCTCATCTGTTCACTTCTACATTCTTTTGCCCTTTTACTTTCCTTATCTTCCCGCTTTTTTACTTTCCTTTCGTTCACTCTCCTTTCTTCCTATAACCTTAACCTGTTCTGCCTGTACTTTTTATAGGCTGCGTACTGTGTGCGACTGAGCTTTATTCCTTGCTCTTCGCGATATAGTTGTTCTCGCCTTTTTAGTCCTTTCATCTCTTTCTTCCATCCCTTTCTCTCTCTCTCTCCTTTGCGTCTCATCAGACCTCTCCCTTGGCCTCAAATGATCACTTCCTTTTCCATCCAACTTCAGCAATATTTGACCTCCCATCCATTCGTCTTTCGCGAATGCAATCTCGTCACCTCTACCTTCATTTCCTTTACATTTATTTCCCTCATTCTCCTTATCTGGAGGCGCACAACTCCATGCCCGATCTTTCCATTCATCTTCGCATCTCTCTTTGTCCCTTGAGACCGCGGAAGTGATATTGTTTTCCTGTTCCTTTCCCTTATTAACATCACTACTGTTCGTAGGTGACTCATATGCGGGGTTGCTATACCCCGTGGCTGCCTTAAGTTCTCTTAGTGGGTAAAGACCCTCTGACTTGCTTCCTTCAATGACTGGCTCAGGAGGGGCTGGTGGCACGGTAGGCGTCTCATCCCCCTCCGTACATACATTTAGTATCCAGTCTATGGGTGGTTCTTCCACCTTCGTTTCTTCAAACATTTTCCACAATTCTAGAACAGCAAAACGTTTCTCTAACTTCTTGCCTGAATATGTGGCGTGTAGGAAGGTAGCCATGTGCTGTAAAACAGCCTTAGAGAGTGACCCGTTCTGGGGCCACGGCATAAACATCTTATTGGCAGTACCCTTAACCCACTCCGTGATGTATTTCTTTAGTTTTGGTGCATGCTTGGGCAGTTGCATGCACAAATGCGCAAGCGGGGAAATTCCTCCATTTTTAATTTCGTCACTAACAGTATTTACACAGTTCTTTAACCCTCCAATGGCATGAGCGAGCACCACATACGCAAGTTCCAATCCAATCTTTTCCCGCCAAAATTTATATCAACAATTTACTCAAAACCCATTAATCCAATGCCGATTCCCTTTTACGTACAGAATCGCGTAAAGCCAAAATGCATTTCAACCAATCATTAATACAATTATTTTACATTTGACATACAACAAGACACATATGACAGACACTCAACAGACTAGACGAACACCAGCTGGACACACGTATACCTGCCTTCTAATCAATACTCCGACATGGGATGTAAACTAACCCCTTTGATGCCGTCTTTAATTGTCACCATAGCCTAAATTGTCCCCCCACTGTGGGCTATAAGTTCACGTTTCTTCTGACCACTATTTAAAGCGCAGGAATAAGGCAAATCCTTACGCTTTTATCTCAGGTGCCCCCCTGGTAATGCTTACGTTTTGTCTCAGGTGCCCCCCTGGTAATCCTTAGGTTTTATCTCAGGTGCCCCCCTGGCAATCCTTACGTTTTATCTCAGGTGTCCCCCCCGTATCCACTCTTTATTTCTTATGCTCGAGTCATTACCCCCTATATATATATACAGTCTTCTCTGCTTCTAACCACTTTATTTTTTCTCTGCCACCCTCCGTTACTTTTTCCCTTACTTACTCTAATGCCTACAAAACATTTGCCAAAGTAACGAGTTTGTTGTTTCACTCACCGATCGCATCTTTTCCTCTCTGGAACTTCGGGATCACCGCCCCTTTCTCTTCCCGCTTTTAAGGTTTTCGTCTGATCCGCTGCCCGTGGGAATGAGAAGGGTTATGCTTGGAAAGGCGGGATCCTTCAGACCCACTGCAGATTTTTGAAATTTTACTCTATCATTGTCCACGGGGAGCTTCTCAGTCTACTCAGCCTGAATGGCGAAAGGACTTGTGATCTTACCAAAGGCCTAGAGTTACTTTGTGCCGTCGGTCGAAAGGTGTCTTAGTATTAATAATCAATAATTAATGGCTGAAACCATCCTCACGCTACCAAGTGTTCTGGGGGAGAGGAAATCGCTGACGGGCTCATAGATCAGCGCTCACCCTCTAGAACTTGTAAGACAAGATAGCTGCACCATGTGAGGACAGGGGGTGCAGGATTCACTTACTCCAACACTTCTCAATAATGAGGACTCAGTAAGTTGGCAAAGGGAAGTCTGTTTAATGACAATTACATCAAACAGAGAAACAAATGGAAATCAGCAGCATTGCGATCACCTGTCTCGCTCCGACTTCCTCGAACTTCAGTCGAACAGCAATTCTTATAGGCAAAAATCATCATCACTGACGTCTAATTCTATAAAAATAATCATCATGTAATATAATTGGTTAGGAAAGGTAACTTAAGTATAGGTGTTATATCTGTATATGATAATAGAGCATACGGATTGGATAACTCTTATCGGGTGGGCGTCTACACCCATCCCTCTACATCACGTGTGATAGACGTCACAACAACTACGACATCCTATTGGTTACAGTATCTATAGGACTCCAGATAACTTGGTCCATTGTGATTGAGTAGGTTACACCCCTAACCATAAATTGACATAAATTTCCACTTTTAATTAGCAGCATGTAGAATGGACACCCCTGTGCCTGGTGTCCCAAGTTTCACCCTGCCTACCTTCCATCAATCAGTGTTTTAGGGCAATGTGTCAATTAGTTGGCTAAGGATGGCCTCGAAACTGTAGTCTCTTATCAGGAAAAGTTATGGCATCCTCAGGTCCTGGATGACATCAGGCGATGGTACATCTTCGCGCCTGGCTGTTCACGTGTTAGTTCACCATGAATCTGCGTTAGTTTCCAGCTTTTAGTGCATTTCATTCTGTTTCAGCCTCGCCACCTGCGTGGGATCCCCTTATCTTGACCTTCATGAGGCAGGCTGGTATGCTCTGAAGTTTGAGTCTTGTTAGCTGTTGCTCTCCTCCCTTTCTCTGGATGACCTCGATTTCCTAGGCATGAGCCGTTCTTTGTTGAGTTTCGATTCTGCTCCTTCTCTTGCCTTTGGCTGGGTTTCAAAAGTTGGCCTGTCAGGCCTCTGGCCACCTGGTTACATTTCTGCTTTTACAAAATGGAGTCACACTTGTATGATGTACCTTATTGAGGTAGATATATGGTTGGCGCTTGCTGCTCTATCTTCTACTAAGTATTGCAAGCAGTGTCGATTTCTTAGCATCTTGCATTTCAAGCCTATTTACACACGTTTAACAGGTCGGTTGCTTCCATCTTGTCTCGTAGCACCGTTTCCTCATGTTTTAACATTGTCTCTTCTCTGTGTCCATTCCATTAATTTTCGAAGTTACTCGCACTGGCGTGTTATCTTCGATAGCTGATTTTGTTCATTCACGTGTCTGTTCAGGCCCTTGTGTCATTCCCACTGGCCTTCCATTAAGGCTTTTGGGGTCTCTTTGTGGACCGTATGTAGGTACTCCTCATTTCGTATCAGCGGCTGGTATGGCTGTCTGATGGGGTACCGTGCTGCCCAGGGTTGTCTGGTTATGGCTGCTTCAATCGGCATGGATCTTCTGATGTATACTGGGCAGAGTCCCAGTGCAGCTCTTTGTAGGTTCATTTGCTCTTCATACGACACATACCTTGGCAAGTACGCTCCTGGTACCTCCAAATGAGGAGAAGGGGTGCAGGCCATGTCTGGGACCTCCTCTACAAAGTCACTTTTCAGCACGCAAAAAAAAATCTGTAAATCAGGCCCTATGCGTATAATGCACATGCATTGCAAATCATGTCTGTATACAACATTCTATTTAAACTGAGAGTTGGATTGACATACCTATCCCAGCCATGTTTCCTGACACTCATATGTGACACCACAAATCACCAAGAAGAGAATTTCATCCGGTTAAGACACGTGTGCCTGACAGGGGCATTTGATCTCATGGTGTTCTGTCTGCAATGAACAGGGAATGAGCTGCAGTATATCCCAGAGATAGTTGCTAATATATCTGTGCTGTCCTGCATGTTGTTGATTAGTTCAATCAGTCAATGGCCCTCATTAGGACCCAGGCGTTAAGGGGTTTACGGCGCCGTAAACGGCGCCGACCCTTAACGCCTGATTCCAAGGTCCCTTTGCGGGATGGTGATTTTAACGCCTGCTTTTTGCAGGCGTTAAAACCCATGCCGCAAAGGGACCTTGGTGCTAATTACGCCACCGTAATTTACGGTGGCGTAATTAGCGCCTTTCCCCATTCCCATTATGCCCTATGGGGCAAAAATGGGAATGGGGAAGGGTAAAATGGGAAATGGGGATTTACCGCCCCACTCACTTTGGAATGGGGCGGTAAATTCGCCAACCACCATGGCGTAAACATAGTTTACGCCATGGTGGTAAGGGTACGACCCAGGCGGTAACTTACCGCCTGGGTCGTAATGAGGCCCAATGTGTGCCCATGTCTGATCTGGAACCTGGGTATCCTGGCAGTAACCTGGACAAGGAATAGGATTGGGCTGGTGGGATGCTAGTGATGGGTGAATCACAGGCCGGGACATACCAGACACATTTAATTAATACATCGTTATGTGTGTTGTTAAAAACAAAAAGGTACACAAGAAAAGTCCAATTTGAAAAGAAACTTCCGTTCTGTGGAACAGTGCCTCTCCTTGAGAAATTGGAGTCTAAGTGGTGTTCTGCAATGAAAGTCTTGACATATTCTACTAATTTCACCATTTCTCCAACAGAAGTTGCAGAAGTTGTTAAACACATCAGTGATATGATATGCCTCTTATCCTGCGACAAAGCTCAACTATTTTTTGGGGTGCAGTTTTTGTTAGTTCACAGTCACAGAAGCAAGATGTCTCCTTCAGTCCTTCACCACTAGCACATGGATGGTCTGCTCAGATTCTCAACACCACTAACACCCTCTTCTCCAGGCGTACTGCGGTGATGGCTAGAGGAAGTGCACATTGCTGAAGGATTGAGCTTTTCAAAATGGCTGCCACCTGTGTCCAAATAACTGCAGTAACAGTAATACATGCATGCACTGTGTTTACTGCATGCAGTATTCCTTTCCCTCATGCAGACTTTCCGATGTTCTGCTTTTGTTTTACGGTTGTTACTTCACTGCCCACGTTTTACTCAGATGTGTGTAGGCCACATTACCTCCTGCGATAAGGCCACTTAATGCATGCGTTCTTTGTACATACAAATCTACTACACCTATAATTACACAGTGCAATAGTATGGTATATTATTTGATGTATGATTTGTTTTCGCGGGATGTTTCTGTGGAATAAAGGGAGTAAAATATATTAGAATGTCATTTAAATTGAATGTCCTTAAATATTCCAGGGAGGCCTAAGCGAAGCAGTTTCTTCATAGTTATCATAAGCAAGTATGGAACAAGACAAACTTTATGTGAGTGTCTTTATGTGAGTGTTTCCATAGTTCCCAGGAATGGGTAAGCGAAACCTCGGGTTTACGAAGCTTGCAGTGTTGTACACTCTGTTCTACCGCCATCAGTTTAAGTGTCTATCATGGCCGACAAGCGTTTGCTTCGCTTGATTTTATACATGGCCTCCAGGTCCCATGACAGTAGCTGTAGCTGAAAGTCTGTAAAGTGTCTCCGAGAGATCATTAAAAATGCCAGTGGGATGCATTGTTGGACACCTATTGGCTGATTAAGAAGTCTGTTTAATCATTTAAAAAGGGAACATTTCCTGGAAAAATGTCTTGGAAACCTTGATAATTCAAAGTGCATTTTTCTTTAGTACCTCACAATTGAAGTCGCAGGAGGGCTGTCCTTGGAAATAATGCCTCGCATTAAGAAATGTGTGTTTTTCATCAAGGAGTTTATAATTAACTGCGCGTATCTTTGTAGTTAGGAGGATATGATATACTCTAGTACTCATTCGGGAAGTTACTCTGATCACAGTAATTTGAAAGCGAAAGTGGCTGAAACAAATAGGGTCTCTGGAAGGGATGCCAGCGGCTGCTGCTGCAAACCCAGGGCCATATATATGAATGATCTAGCACGTGCCACCTGACCCGCAAAGCACTTGCGTAACTGCAAAAGGCCTCAAGAGATGCATGATCAACCGTGCCCTGGATTTGCTATCTACACCGAAAGGCAATTACTGAATAGCAGTGCGATTCATACAGCACAGGCTAAGCATGGACTACAACACACAGTTAGAGAACTGGCAACACACACATGCATACACACACACACTAAAGTGACTTTGCACTGCCAACAAACACCCTGATTCACAAGTCACTTTGCACCACGCTAAAAGTTCCATGGATCGGGCCCCATGTTTTCCTGCTGTGCATGGAATCTTCATTCCTCGGTATTGCGATCTCTGTGGAGATGCACGAGTCCCGTGGATTTCACCAGCTGCTGCTGCAGCGGCTAAACGGCAGGTGGCGGCTGACCAATTCAATAGTAATAATGGCCACCAGTTGCTTATACTGATGACGAGTGGACATTCAGTCAGGGAGGGCGCTGACCACGAATGAAGCTGTGGTTGAGGTTTTTAACTGCTGTAATCTACTGCTCAAATCAAATGAGCAAATCAGCAAGTGGCTACTGACTCATGGCAGGACATAAAAAGAGCACCTGCAAGCAAGGGGATGCATAGAGTGATCACATTGATATAGCAGTGGAAGATTCAGTTGGGACAGATACACCAAGGCATTTCTATTTGATATAGGATGTCAACTAAACATCATATTGTCTAAGGACACATAACACACCCAATCCCTGCCTAAGAATATGTATCCCTATTGTTTCACCTAGCTAGGTATTAATCAAGGTTGCCATGGCTGCAGAGGTGTCACAAAAGTGCAGGACCACACTCATTCCTGCGTGTCATCATAGATCTGCCACCAAAAGTTGGTGAAATATTCGAACACAACATATGCAGTCAGAGTGTCAGCCGACAACAGCAGACTGCCATGCACTGGCAAACTGCCCTAATGTCGCAGTTGTGGTTGATGGGAGACATAGTCATGCGGCACATGTCTGTTAAAAGGAAGGGCTAGCACTCCAGCCATGTACAAGCCATAGCAGACATGTCTAGTGGACACAGCGGCCAGTTGTGCAGGTAGTGGCCACTACTCATTCACCTTCACACTCAATGCCATACACACCAGACTGGTCAATTGTGACTCAGGAGATGGATCATTACCTTCTAAGGGCAACACACATTGCGGAGACATCATTCTTTGCAACCTTGTCCACCCCACACAGCAGACAGTGCATTGGACATGAGCACTGTTTCAAATGCAATGGTGAATGCTCAACACTGCACTTCATGCCAAATGGGCTGTTATTGAGCAAAGGGCTAGCATCCGAAAGTCACTTTTCAGATACCCAGGCAAAAGCTGAACAGCCATGCTGGAATACCCAGAGAACTCTTGCCACAGCACTGACGCAAGTGCTGCTATGCTGCACGATAGGTGCTAATGGGTGCTTATAGGCATATCACCTGATAACAATAGTCACAGAGAAGACAGCCCCATATTCCACCCACCAGGAGAACATGGGATGTTTAACATGGAGGCAGGAAGTCGTAGACAACGCCTTTACAGGTAACATAAGACACTTCAGACTGTGCGTGTTGATCATGGGCGTAATTTTAGGGGAGGATGAGGATGTTTGTCCCCACAACATTCGTGGCACGCCATTTTGGCACGCTGATTTAGCAGGGCCCATTTTCCTTTAGATGTCATGCATCACTCCCACCCCAACATTTTCATCAAAGTTACTCCACTGGTGTTGATGTTTAGGCATGTAACTTTAACACATCTCCAAACAGGATATTTTGAACAAATTACATGTATTGCCGGCATAACCTTATGATGCATGTAACTGATATGGAGAGTACCTTTAAAAACATTGAAACATGACCAAAAGTGTATAGTGACTAAGAATGGCTGCAAACACCTAAACACCTTTCAACCTTGCATTGATGCCTGTCATTGTTCAGGTGCCCATTCGCATTTCAGGATCATGTGTCCTCCTTCCGCAGATCTGTTCTTCCCAGCTGTGACTTCCCAGGCAGGCCCACAACAGAGGCCTGCATGCCAATGGATGGTCCATTACTGGCTGTGAGTGGAGTTGGGGTGCTGCTCAAAGTAGTCTGAAGAGAAGCCAGCTCTCCAATGATAGCTGAAGATACACCTACAGTAGATAAGCGCCCAGGTCTTGAGACACTCAGCTCATCTCCTCACGTGCAGTCTATCAGACCATGAGCATGGGGGAAGTCCATAGCATTGAACCTGATATACATAAGCGACCTTCCACCATTCTTCTATGACCACTTGGTTTCCTTCCACAAACACATCATCAACACCCTTTGCATCCTTTGCAACTGTTTCAAAGACGTCACCTTTACATTCTTCCAATGCCAATGATCATAGTGTGAGGTCCCAATGGATCCTCTGTTTGTTGATTGCAGCCACAGGTATGGTAAGAAGCTGCTCCTGGTGCACATGTAGCGTTGGCCACTAAAGAGTATTGAATAGTATCATCGTGGGTAGCACACTTACTTTTAAGTCGAATATGCCTGTCCACGTCTTCTTCCCCTTCTAGGCAGGGACTTGTGCATTAGGCCTGTGGGTTGGATGTTATTTTCATAAAGCTATGCAGCATGCTCACTGTTTATGATTGTCTCTTCTTCCACCACATGTGGCATGTCTTCCTTGCTGATGATGTCTTTGTATGAGGAGAGACAAATGTGGCATGTGTGTACATCTTTTGTCCTTATAGGCTTTTAGACAAGCCAATACTACATAATGATGCTGCTAAACCACGCCATAAATGCGAATGGTGTTGAATTAGCCTCTGTAAATGCATGCATTGCTATGCTGCCATCCTTCCATGACAGATTGCTTGCCTGCTATGTGTCTGCCCATGCAATATGGCTATTGTGGGTTATCAGAAGACATGTGGTTTTATGGTCAAAGATGCTTCTTGTTTCTTCTATATAGTGTACAGTCTGCAATATCCTTCCTCACTGTCAAACTCAACAGGTGCTCAGGCAGTCACACCAGACCATGGAATTCATCCCTCTGTGGAATGCTACTCCAACTAGGATCTCAAATGGTGTAGGTTCCAAAGAGCGAGAAGATCCCCCACTCGTTGCAGTGGGATCTTGCATATGTATTGCTATCTTTTCTTCGGCCCATCTTTTTACATCACACCAGCTTCTGCTCTTCTGGCCAATTCCTTTTATCAGTTCTGGTCATGTGCTGGTTCATGATTCGTCTGCTGTTATTGAGACACTGTTGCAAATTCCGTTTGGTTTCTGATTCATCATTTTTGCTACTAGCTGTCACAGTTTCCATTGACTTTACAGAAGCAGCTTGTTCTTTAACCATCCCTTCAAGGGTGCCCACAGATTACTCATCACTGTGTGCCTGTATGGTCCTAGGGGGGAGTGGGTTCTGGTATATTGTTTTTGGTGTGGCGGTGAGTTTTAAGGGTCACCAGATTGAAGGTTAGGGGGAGATTGTGGATGGGGAGGGGGGCAAGGGTGAGATTGCATCACAGCTCTTGTGAGCTGTAGCACACTTTAATAGTTTCTTCTTTTTCATGGTTCACTTTGTATGCACTTGGCATTCACTCGTGCATGCACCAAATCGGTCCTATGTGATATTTCTGCATTTTGAAGGCCGAACACAAAAAAGACAGATTTTGCTGAAATAGCAAACTCTGACCCCCAGCCCCACGGGAAGGTGATCCTGCCAACAGCCCCATTCGTACCATCTCCTGCCCCTGCTGGATTTCAAAGAAATAGGGGGGTTCACCCCCAAACCCTAACTTTCATACCCCACCACCCTTTTCGTAGAACAAAACATTCCCCCTCACTTTCCACCACTCACGCATGCAAATAAACGTTTACCTGTTCACCCAACCTCTCCCTTCCCCAACACAAACATTCTCCCGCCTCTCCCACACTAACAGACACACACACACATTCAAAATAACACTTTCCTCACATCCGTGACTTCCCTCACCTGGCCGTGCCTGTTTGCCCCTGTGCAGACTCGTGTGCAACAGTTTGATTTAGACTCGAGTGGGCTCAAAACGAGCTTTCTAAATCTATTTTTTCGGCTAAGTAAAATCTATTTTTCACTCCATACGACCAAATCGACTTTCATGCCAGTGTTAAATGTGTGCTTATTTTCTTTCACAGAGCTTGCACATTAGTAACAAAATACAACAAACACTACGCATATGAGGGAAAGGTGAAAAGTTTACCTTGTCCTCGGTGTTGCTAACTTGATCAGGGTAGAGGACTTTAATTATTTACCGCCAGTTCAATGTTCATTCATTCTGTAAAGAAACATGAATAAGTAGGACTTTTGTGTCTGTATGTCAGATGTGCATCACATCTTCAAATAACTATAAAAAGCAATACTTTTTCATCATGCTGTTTTAACAATCTTACTTTAAGGCAAGGTGTATATTACCTCTGTCAAACCCACTGATGAGATAGGCCAAGACAGAGGTGGCAGAAATAAACATTATAAACCATGGCATAAGGGTGAAGGTGTCCACTAACATAACATCCTGCAAGAGAAACCTGCATTGATCATATTCTGCCCATAGCCTAACTGGCATTAAAACAACCAGGTGATCTTTCCCCCTTTTTTCAAACTCAGAATGGAGTAAACAGGTGGATGTGGTAGCGAGGGCTTTAATTAAGGGGCTTTATGGCTAGATTGCATACTAGACGGGTTGGATTTTCAGACTAGTGTCGTATTAACTAAGAAGACAGTGGAGCAGAACAGGGCAGAACAACAACTGGTTCATCTAGTTTAAAGGACAAATGACTGAGACAGGCCAGGAAATTACAACCCTTGCATGGTTTAAGTCCTGCCTCCTGTCTGTACAGAAGGATAGTCTGCCTGCCTTGCTGAAGATTAGGAACGTATCGTGTGCTCAGAAGACTCAACATTGTGTTAGTGTTCATGAAGGGAGTGAGATAGCGGCCAAGTCCGGGATATGTGCTTACGGTATTAGGTCAATAGACCTTTTTACAAAAACCGGACGAAAAAAAAAGATTTAGAAAGAGTGCTCTGTGACCGCACAGAGCGGTCTTTCTAAATCGGACTGTCAACCCCTGCGACGCACACGAGTGCACGCAGGGGATGACAGGCATGCCAGGACCCGGAAGCGGCCGCGAGGGAGAATGGGTAAGTGCGTGTGTTGCGTGTGTGTATAATTTTGGGGAGTGTGCGAGGGTGGGTGGGTGCTGAGGGAGTGGTTTCCTGGGGGGTGAAACCCCCCGATTTTGAACAAATCCTGTTGGGGAGGTTGCGGGTTGGGGGACAAGGCAATGTGGGTTTTCACATTTTGCAGGCTGCCCAAAATCAGCCGAAAACAATATCTTTTGGTTGGGTGATCTACAAAAAGCAAAATGATCACATAGAACCGTGCCTACTGATGCCTGCAGCAGGGACTGTGCTGTCTGATCTGGCCGATGGAATCTGTCCCCGGGTACTGAGTTGGCTGTTGCTGCTGGAACGGGTGGGCCCCAAAAAGGACTTTACACCTGGCCTACCTGCCTCCGGTTGCTGTGTCCTGAATGGGACATTGTCTGGAGCCGCGCATATTTTATTTGTGTGCACAATCTACATTGGTACTGGCTATGTCCCATGGGATCTTCTGCCACTTCCCAGAACCCTCCCAACATCATTTCATGAGTAAAGCGAGATAATCTCTTCCTGCTGGGAGTAGTCTGTGTGGTTTGATCCTGTTGTGCCCCGACAAGCACATTATATCTAGTCTTTCTGCTTCCTGTGACATTATTTCCGGGACAAAACCCAGACGAAGTCTGGGATTTGATTTGATGATTTCATTTGATTTAGAATTTGTATAGCGCACATCCCATGAGGGGAACCAAGCGGCAAGCCACATCTAGGCGCAGATCTAAAAGGTAGCACATTGAACCATCTAATTGCCATTCAGGATGATCTCACTCAACTAAATAAGTTTTGAGCTGTTTTCTGAATATAATCAGGGATTCTATCTTCCGTAGGTGGAGCGCTAGGGAGTTCCATGCACGAGGGCCGGAATCCGAAAACCTTCTATCCCCCCGAGTGGACAGATTTGGAGGTACGAACCACCAGTTGATTTTGTGTCATAGACCGCAAGGATCTACTGAGGGTGTAGGTTTGAATTTTAGCTGTTAGGTAGGAGGGTGCAAGGCCATGTACACATTTAAAGACCAAACACAGAAGCTTACATTGGGTCCGTCGATTGGAAGCCAGTGGAGTTTCTTCCTAAATTCTGAAACTGACTTTTTCCATGGTAGTGAAAAAACTGCACATACTGCTGCATTTTGTGCCACTGAGAGGCACTGCAGCTGATATTTAGGGTATCCTACCAGGAGGCCATTGCAATAATCCAGCCTGTAATTCACAAGTGAGCCCATGACCCTTCCTCAATCTGGGGATAAAGGGGAAGAAGTGGTTTCAGCATTTGCCGGTGGAAATAAACTGATTTCCCCATCTGATTAACATACCGATTGTACCCCAGATTGACTGCTATATGCACCCTAAATTCTTAACCGATTCTGTATATTTTGAGATAATTCCAAATATTGAGGGGCATGAAACCATTTGAAAGGTGGTTTCTAGTTTCTTCTTGGAGCCAAAGACAATTATCTCTGTCTTATTAGGGTTAAGTTGGAGCTTAGTATCCATCTTCCATGCTAGAATAGCCTCTGCACATTTCAGTATGCTCACCTCTCCCTCTACCAGTTGTCTTAGCATAAATCTGCGTATCATCCGCGTATGAATGGTACTGCAGATTGAATTTTGCAAAGATTTTTAGTAGAGGGCAGATGTAGAGATTAAAAAGCACCAGTGACAGAGAAGAACCCTGAGGAACTCTGCAAGTAATGGTCAACATTTCTGATGGAAAAGTGCCCATTGTGACCTGTTGCCTTCGATCAGTCAGAAAGGAATCAAACCATCTCTGTGCTTCTTCTGAGACATGTGCCACAATGCTTAGTCTGGTATTAAGAATATTAAAGTTGACTGTGTCGAACGCTGCCGTCAGTTCTAACATAACATGGTGACCTTACTGACATCACCATTGTCTTCATTTTCAAGTATGTCATCCCATAACTTAAGCAGTGCCTTCTCCGTCCTATGTCCTGGCCTAAAGTATGTATCTAGAATAATATTATCTTCAAGATATTTCTGGAGTTGCATAGTCGTAACCTTCTCTTAAATCTTAGTAGGCCATACTAGACCAGCAATAGGGTGATAATTTGCCAAAATGTTGGATCCAAACTGGGGTTTTTCAGTAGTGGCGTGAGATATGATTTCTTCAGATCCTGTGGCACACAGCCCTGAGCCAATGATGCATTTACGAAACTTTGAATCAGTCCGCTCAGGACTTCGGCATGTTGGTTTGCTAGGTATGCCGGTATCAGAGCATAACTAAGATTAGTGGCTTTTAAGGCACCAATTAGTTTTTCATTGGTCTCCTTATCCACTGGGGCAAAATTAAACTCCATATTCAGAGTTTTTTCCCCAGCCTCATGGGCAGAACCAATGAGGCAGTGGTCAGAGGTGAGTTGGCTGTCAATATTTAATCTAATCTGTTCAATTTTATCAAAGAAATCATTATTAAAATTAGCAGCCATCTTCAGACTCGGATTTAGGCAAATATTAATACAGTCAGGATTCACTAGGTTTCCGGTAACTTTTATTAGTTCCTTCAGTCTATTTTGCACCAAATTAATCTGTTTTTGTAAATGTAGTGCCTTTGCCTGTTTAATCTCCTCTTTATAAAATTTTAATGCTAGTTTATTATAAAGTCTTCACTAGTATGAGTCAGACGCTATCTCTTTTCCTCCTTCCGATAAGTCCCTAATGCTGTTGGCAAGTGTCCATGGCTAGCTGTGGTTTCTTCTACTTCTCTACTGTTCTCTGTTCTATGCTGACTATGTTTACATATGGAATATTTTACTCTGCCACACAACGTCTATCAAACAACAGTGTGGTAGTAATAGTCTTTTTCCCAGCTTCTGCCTTTTAGATGCCATGCTCTCTATTTTCAATGTGACACTGATTATCAAGATTCTGATGTCATTTTTCTCATCCGCTCCCAAATATTTCTATGCCTATCTGCATTTTCCATGTCTTTAGCTTTCTCTGCCACCTGACAAATATGTTTAACACTATTCCTTGTCATCAACCCAGATTGTTTCAAGCTTATCATACTTCCTCTCGCAAACCACATAATTGTACCTGCCCTCCTCTTTCCTACTTTTCCACTTCTATCAATGCAGATTTTTGTAATACATCTTCTCTCGTCTTCATCACAACTTACTTTGTTTCACGGACATAGTCTTTCTAACTCAGTTACTCCTGCTGCTCTTTCACCATCCTCTACTCTCACACTGCCCACCTCTCTTGGCACTGTGGTGGTGTAGGTCTTCTGTACTATTCTGCCTACCTCTTTCTCCCTCCTCCTTCTAATCTTCTGGTATTCTCCTCCTTTTAATACCACTATCCATTTTCCTAGACTACTCACTTGCTTGCTTTTCTGATATTCTATCACCACTCTGGCCATGTTAAATCTTTCTGTGATAATCTTGATTCTCTTCTCTTATTTCTCTTATCGTCTGGCATTCCTAGGGCACTTTAATCTTCACCTTGCTTCTACTCAGGGTGCTGTCCCTCCATTCTCTATTCTTGATTCATATCTTGACTTCAGCATTTCGCATTCAGGCTCATCTCTGGATTGAATCTTTTCCATGATACCAGTCACTTCCTCAGTTACTTCCTTTCCTCTGTATCAATCAGATCATCTTCTTTCTCTTTCTTAATTATTTTTCCAATTTCACCCTTCTGGCAACCTCTCACTGCTACCTTCCTACATTGTGATCTCTGTTGCTTTCAGAATCCCACTTTCATTTCTGCACTTACCTCCCTTCTCTCCTCGCTCAATACCTTTTCTTCTCTATCAGTTCACACGGTTACTTCCCTCTTTTTTTCTGGCCTGTTGAATACCCTTGATTCTCTCCACCTTTCTTCTTCTTTATCCCCTCTCTGTAAGCCACTCAAACCTTGATTGACACCCTCTCTTTGTTCCTCTTGCCGTATCCCATGTCAGACGGAATGTCTCTGGCAGAAAACTCAATTTCTTCAGGACCTTTCTTTGTTAACCTCTCTCCACATCACCATTGATTCTATGTTATTTTCTGCAAAAATAAATAAATACTATATTAAGCTTCTTGATTCTCTTTCTGCTCATCCTTGTTGTTTGTTTTAAATCTTGAATCATATTCTCTCTCCTCCCGGTAAACCGGTAAGATAGCTCAGCGGGTTGAACGCTCACTGCTGCGATCTGAGCCTGATCTGCATGTCGCAGGTTCAAATCCCGGCAAGTCCAACTCAGGCTTTCATCCTTCTGAGGTCAATAAATGAGTACCAATTTCGGTTGGGTGATATTGTATGTAAATATGTGCTCTGTAAAGCGCTTTGGATTAAGGCGCTATATAAATAACACATCATTATCATTATATCGTCCACTCCTATGGCTTCTGACTTTGCTAGCTACTTCCCTTCTAAATTCACACTCCTCCATCCTTCTATTATCTCTTTCCTCATTTCCGCTGCTCTGCCCCTTCCCCTCCTCTGTCTTGCATTATGTCCACCTTTCTTCCTGTCTTGGACCTTTTGATTCTTCTTTTCTTTCTAAGGCGCATACCTCAGCTGCACCCTCTGATCCTCTGACTTCCTGCCTCATTTATAAAGTGTATCTTTCTCTTATTCCTTATATCACTGGACTCCTTACCTCTTCACACCTGTCCCTCATCTTTTTAGCATCCTTCTATTCTTCACATTCTAAGAAAACCCTCCCTTGACCGTCCTTGCCTTTTATCTATCATCCTATGTTGTTACTTCCTTTCTTTCCCGTCTAAGCTCCTTGAGCAAATTGGTTTTCCTCAGGTCTAAATTCAGATGAATTACAGTGCACTTCTTCCTTCTTGTCAATCTGGATTTCATCCTTGTCACTCTACAGAAACTGCTCTTCCGGTGGTCTCTAATTCTCTGTTATCTGCTCGTTATTCCAAATTATCCTTCCTACTAGTTCTTGTGGATTTTTCAGCAACTTTTCACAGTGTCAACCATTCATTCCTACTGCCTTCTCTCTCTCTCACCTTGGCTTTTTAGGCTCCTTTTTGGACTGGTTCCATTCCTATTTCACTAATCTTTTCAGTCTTCTGGGTGGGACAATCTTCTTTTGTCTATCCTCTTCACTATGCAATGCCCCCAAACTCTGTGTTGGGTATCCTGCTCCTTGCCATGATTCCTCCCACCTCCATTATTACTTCCTTAGGTCTTTCTCACCACTTTTATGCTGATGACTCTTAGATCTTTCTTTCATTCTATTAATTTTCTGATTCCATTCTGTCTACTCTTTTGGCCTGTCTGCTAGCCATTCAATCTTGAATGTCCAGTCACTACTTCCATCTTTATTTCTCTACAACTGAGGTTCTTTCCTTTCCTGCTTTGACCATTCCCTCACATCTGTCCCTTTCTCAAAATTGTTTCCTCTTTCTGCTCCTAAGATATTACCCTCTGCTTATAATTTGATGTGATTTTTGACTCTTCACTTTCCGTCTCTTCTCATGTTTCCACAGCTTTTTGAAGATATGATAGGATATGATATGGCATTTATAACACGCCTATACACAAGTGTTTCAAGGCGCGACGAGGCAAGGGAGGGGAAACAAAGGGAGGACAGACAATGATCCTACTAGGCCAGGTGTCATTCATATTGCGCAAGTGCATGGGATGGGGGAGGTAGGAAAGTGCAGGAGGAGGGGACAGTGCATTACATGGCATAGAATAATAACAATAGGTAAGATAACGACCAGCAGGTGGCAAGTGCAAAGGTAAGTGCAGACATCAGGTGTCAAGTGCTGGTAGTGGGACTGTTGGGATACAGAAACAGTCCCCAAGTGCGGGGATTGCCAGGCAGTGCATGTGTGTGTGACTGGTGGGGGAGGGACCTGGGCCCGAGAACAGATGGTGGCCAGGTAACCAGTGCAGATTCAGTTTCAGTCAGGAGGTCAGCAGGGGAGAGGAGGAGAAAAGGCAGAAGCAAAGTGAAAGGTTTTGAGGTGCTTCCAGAACCAGAGATGGTTCTGCTCAAGTTTCAGGGAGGCAGGAAGGCTGTTCCAGAGGGAGGCCACAGCCGACGAAAGAGATCTACCACCAACTAATTGCTCAGAGAAGCGACTGACCCTAAGGAAGTTGGAGGCGGATGAGCGAAGAGCTCGAGATGGACGATATTTAGATATTAAGGAAGAGAGAGTTAAGGGTATTGAGGCCCGAGGCCCCAGAAGGCCTTGTGGACAATGCAGAGGGTTTTGAACTTGATCCTCGCAGCCACTGGGAGCCAGTGCAGAGATTTCAGTCCTGGAGAGATACGATCCCTGGTCTTGAGGACATGGACAAGTCTTGCAGGCCAATTGGCTTATTCCGAGGAGCAGGTAACTGCGCCGTATTATTGTAGGAATTCCCACTTGTTTTTGATGGCATTTCTGCAGCATTTCACTTCGTAACACTCTGGATTTAACGTGTTTCTGTATAGGGGCTAATTTGGCGGTGCAAATAGCACTGAAGGAATTGAAGCTAGTTCTTTTAAATAATTCCATTGATCTTCGTTTAAGTTAAAATCACTGCAAGACTTCCTTGCAGCCCGATTTGTGTAACATCGAATGAAATGATGGCATCAACATATGCAAGTCATTTATATGCACCATTATTAATTTAGGGGGAACGTTATTCACTTGCTGAAAAAAACATAGCCAAGTCTGCCAAATAAACATAAAACATGGGTCGGAAACAAAGCCTGGCTTAAGACCATCATAATTCACTACTACTGTCTCTCAATGAAAAGGAATCACAATTTCAAAAATGCTGGGTCTATGCACCAAGCCAATGCCAAAGTATCTCCATGTTTACATGGTCACATGCCAGTGGAGAAAAAAAATGCATTGAACAGGGCAGGCTAATAACTTGTAAGATTTTAAAAAAGGTAGCAGGAGCTCCTCTCCAGAAAGAACATGGCATGATAACCTGTTTTGAGATGAGAGTTTGCAGCACACGCTTTTTGTTCACTGTACCTTTCACAGATGGGAAATACCATTTGGATATCAGTCTTTGTCCAGCCCACATGGGCAGTCCAGCACCGAAATGCTATGGCAATTCCTCTCTGAACAAGAGTACCAAAAGCAACCCCATATACGTGTTTCAGCCTTGTTAGCATCATCAGTGAGGTGAAGCTGTGCCTCTCTGAGCACAGTGAGCAGTGAGACAACCGGACGTGGACTTCCTGCTCAATATAGTTAAATAAAACCAATCTGTCATTTTTAAAACCGAATTTCTGCTTTTCTCTGTTCCATTTTTTTCAAAAACACCTCTCATTAAAACATCAATAACTTCTTCCATTTTATAGATAGAGACCTAATTTCGACTCTCAGTTAAACCTAACACATGTAGCTACATCCACATCTAATAACCGCATTGTGAAACAGTTTATTTGACATGTTTTTATTAAAAATCGCATAGCGAAAATTAGGCGCGAATTAACATTTTGCAAAAGTTTCACATGTGTCTTTTTCTCATTCACAGTGTTTCTTAAATCCCATTCTGATCTAAAGTATGTATTGTTGCTCTTATTGGAGCTCATGTTTGTTAGAGGCTATTTAGCAGTGGAGTAACGTTGCTGAAAATGTTGGGGGGACATGTCATCTGAAAAACAAATGCCCCATTCAAATGAATGGGGACACAATCGTGTGCCATGAAAGTTGGGGGGACAAACTCCCCTGTCCCCCCTAAAATTACGCCGATGCTATTTAGTATTGCTCCCATAGGAATTCAATTTAGGCATTTTTGCACACTTTTCATTGTTTCACAAAGCCACTTCCAACTGTCAGTTTAAAAGTGTCAAAGTTCCAAAAACATTTTCTCTCTTGTTTGTGAAGGGAATATTCTATTCAAACACCGTATTCTGTTGTTCAAACCTGAATACCTGCTGCTCACTTACATCTGTGTAGAACTGCTCGTGTGTGTGTTAACAACTTTGCAAGGGGAAAAATTAACCGAAGCACTATCTATTCACCAACCAAAACTGTTCTTTTCCCTGTGTTTTACTTTCTGTGCTGCTCAAAAGTGAATTCAATTGCCTTTCTTATTTCTGATTTGTATTGTCACCACACTGGTGATTGCTGCCCCATCCATATATATTAAAACTTATATTTCAGTGAATTTTAAATAATAAATAAATATTTACCTTTACCAACCAGCCTGATTCCTGGTTCAGTGGGACCTGGGGGGTATTTTGAGACGGGTGTGATATGAGTGGTATATCACTCAGAATATCAGCGCCTTGGTGAAAAGCGCTCTATCAATCAATCAATCAATCAATCAATCAATCAATATTGAACCTATAGACATAATAAATAAGTATTTCATCTGTGCATTACATGCTAGGCGAGACCCTGGTGTCTGCCTGATTGAAATCTTTAACATTCCTTAGCCTTCCCCAGGTCAAGCAGACCTGTGAAATTCCTGTTTTGGTCATGCAGGCTCCCACGTAAACCGAGGTTTCCGCAGGCTTCTGCATGCCTTGTGTATGTGCACCCAGGATGTGGGCTGGACCTGTCTAGTTCCAATGCACATCCTGGGTGTCAGGATGTCTGGTGTGCTAGGATTACTGGGACCATGTTTGGTCCACGTCTGGGATGGTTGAATGTGAGCAGATCTCCCATTGGCTGCCCTTCGGTTTGGCAGAAAGCAAACTTTGCATAAGAGAAGGCACTCTACACCCATTCTAGGTCGATCTTCTGAGCTCTCACCAAACTTAGCAAAGGAGCCAAGTATACTGTGCCACAGAAACAGAACCGTGGACCCGCAAGGAGACCCGCTGGAAGGTTTGGCACCCTGACCCCACTGTTGTCTCATCAGAGCCCCTGTTTCTCATTAATCATGGAAGGTCTTCAAGGGTGCTTCGACCCTTTGGAGTCATGGGACCAACTACTCTTAGCACCTCCTGCTTAACCTGCAAACGAGCCCCTTCGGAATAGTTTCTGGACCACCCAGTGAACTGAGAAGCTCACACGGGACCTTTGCTCTGGAATCGCCACCATCTAGAGTCTTTAATTGAGACATTGGGGTGTGTAAGCTGCTCTGCCCTCCTCTTCCCTAAGACGAACTGAAGTGGAACTGACCCGATCCCTTCCCCAGAAGCGGAGGAAAAGCCACTATCCTTTCATGGACTGAAGTCCCAGAATACGGCCCCTGAAATCCAGAGGGACGCACAACTGCTGGACTTGAACTGGACTTGAACCTGCGAGCGAACTAGACTAGACAGGCCAAGTTTGGTTCAGATTGTGTCGAGGGTCGGTGAGTACTTGCATCACTTACCGGTGGCCCCCAGGCGCATCCATAGACTTTTACACACAAGGGTCCCCAATGGTCACTCTCCTTAGTTAGGGTAGCCTGAGCAGCCACCCTATTCCCGATTCCAGGAAATCACTCTGCCCTTTTGTAGAGGCGGTGCCAGGCTCGATTCACACTCCATGCGCACATTTTGAAGTACCAGGAACGTTCATGCCGAAATATGTGACGCTGATGAGCAAATAAACCAGCAGAGAGCCGCAGTTGGGCTCTGTCCAGTACCTATCAAAAGAACAGCACCTGTTGAAGTACCGACACCTAAGAAAACCTGGACAGTAAGGTACCCATTGAGAAAACCATATTGACAAATGAGACAGAGTGATGATTGTCAGAATGCAATACCTGAAGAAGCTAAAAAGAAACTAAAGGAAGACGAATGGTGACGTAACAAGAACCTGGACTGATTCACATATAGAAGATATGACGACCTGTGAATGATGAAAAGAGACGGAACACCATGGATAAGTGACATCCTGAGCCTAAAGTGAAATAATTGATGTCAAGATGTCATAAATTATGCCATATGCACGATGAAGATATTCAGTTACTTTAAACGTGTACATATGCAAGGAACCGCAAGAAGCAAGAAATCGTGAGGCTTGCTTATGCTTAGTAGTAAAATAGATTGCGGCAAGCGCCACCTATACATATCTACCTCAAAAGGAGCACTTTATATAAGTATACTTCCACTATGCACAAGAGCAGAATCAACCAAAGGTTACTAAAGGTCTCAAGAGGAGAGCTTTGCAGCAAACAAATTGAGAATTAAAGACGGAGAGAAACTCAGATGAAGTTAAATCATGCCAAGAAGCTAAGGTCGTATCGGCTGAAATAGACCAACAGTGGATACAATTAATGAGAAAAATAACAGAGTATCCTGTTCAGAAAGGTCAAGATAAGCCACAGATGACAGATGGCTGGCAGAATTAAATCAAATATACAAAATTGCATGAAGAATAAGATGATTTCACGGTGTCGAAATCACGTGACCAGATGGGATGAAACTTTCACACCTACGCATTGACCTGTGCCATGCACAGATGCCTTAACTTTTCCAGAACAAGAAGCAGTCTCGAGGCCCACCACAAAGAAATAATTGACACATGACCACTGAGATGATGATTGATTGTAGCAATAATTGGAGGGAAGCTGGGGGTGCAAACAAACTCCCTGCACCTTGCCGGCTATTCTGCACGCTGCTAAGCAAGTGGAAAAGTATGAGTGGGGTCGATGCCAACCCAATCATAGTGGACCAAGTAATATAGGGTCCTATAGTTAGTAGACCCAATGAGATGTTGAACTTTTAATGGCGTCTACTGTAGCCATTTTGAAGGAAAGGCTTAGATGCCCAACCTGACAGTGTTTATCCAAACCCCACTCCCCATTACCATATGCAGATATAGTGCCTTTATTAAAGTTACCTTCCTAGAACCAATAGAGTTGCATACTAAAGTTTTAAGAGTTACACATCAGTGATGATGAGTTTGAGTTGAAGCGAGAAGGAAGATTGAGCGATTGTTGATATTCATGAACTCCCCGTTTTTTGTACTTGGAATTAAATGGACTCCCTTTGCCAAACTATCGAGTTGTCATTATTGATTTGATGTGAGAGTTTTAATCTGCATCCCCATCCATCTCAAGGGTGGTGCTGCTCATCTAAAAGTGCTGTTGGGAAAACTCCCAAACCTATGGGCAGGCTGGAGTCCTACTGCACACTCTTGTGGAGACCCTTCTCGAATAGTGGAACTCATTCTTCATCACCTCACCCCCCTTCCTGAAACACTACAGCCCCTTAAAGAAGACCCGTTTTGCATTTTAACGCACAATGGAGAGCTGCCACGCTAAACGTACCGTTGAAGAGCACAAGGCTCCACACTTTTCTAGGGATTGGACTGCCTACTGGTTAGGGTTGTGATTGCTGAAGAATTGTCTAAAGTATATGTTCACTGTCCGACCCTCTTCTGTTACAGGTTGTGCCTCCATACTTGCTTAATATTGCTTTAGGGCAACAGTTAATGTATATATGTTTACTAGTATAAGGTTGTGTTACAATTGTTAATATTACTTGGGTTCATCTTGTGTTTTATTTAAAAGGCCTTTAATAAATGTATGTGTATTATTGATATATGCACCTTACTGAGAGTCATTTGTGGTGTTGTTTACTGTGTGTGCTCATTGTGGCCCTTCGATCACTCTCACTCTACCTGAGACCTAGTCTTTTCCACCGCCAATGCTACCCTGATAGGACTGGCTTGTCCAGAAGGTTACCCTGTTCCAAGAAACTAGACTGGCCTGCTGAACCTCTGCCCTCCAAGTCAGAGTTTAGAAATCCATCTTAACACACACTTCTTTCAACAAAATCACATCATGCAATTTTAAATAGTCCAGTCACATCAAAATCACTAGTGTTTCAAGAGAACAGTGTAATTCTGTTGGTCCTTGTTTTGAAATAGCCATAGTGACATAATCCAGCCTCTTTCATTTTCATGGTGATCTCTGGAGCCAGCTTTAAATTCTCTGCAACATGTTCATCTGGATTGTCTATGCTACAGTGCATATTTATGGGGTCACTTACTAACCTTTCTAGAATCTACTTGAGTTTCTAGCTTGTTTGTTTTTATATTTTGAGATTTTCCTGGAGCAGTCTACTTCCGAGTTTGGTCTACCGGTGATTGAAATAGATAAATGTCATAACCTATTGTCAAAAAAGAGTCTGATTCAGCCAATGAAATCCTTCCCACTGTGGCTGATCTTAAAAACCCTTTTGCCAAATTCAAATTGTCATGATTAGGAAATACAATAATGTCAATATCTTCAGATGATACCACCCCAATATAAGTATTTAATAGAATCATTTAAAGATGAATCTTCTGTTTGATACCAAGTTGTCAAAGACCTCCAAAATTGCTTCTATACATACTTCTTTGCTATCTACATTTGAAAAGGAAGTGCCCCTAATAGTCTCAAGATCACTAGTTTGAAAATATATTTGAAGTTCTCCAAACCCATGGATCCATATCTAGTGGATGCTTGTTACACATGTTCTCTAAATTACTTACATGTTCAATGTCATCAACCAATGATTCTACTCCCCTCTTTATTACAATCTTTGCTTTGTTTCATAAACATCTGCTGTCCTTTGTTTTAAATCTTGATATCATTTTTGTATTATTTTCTTGTGAAGAGGGGACATCCTAGGAATTATGTCAAAAAGGACAGTTTGTTTTTCAAGACAGTTCACATATTTCGAGCTGTCAACATAACAATTCTTTTTCTTGTTAAATTTTCTCCTTGATATTGTGCTTTTCAGATGGTGATTTATTTGAGATAAGTGTTGTTATTTTCTCACTTTCTTCCCCTCACTATTCATTCAATGTCTCCATTTGATACAATACTTCTGTTCGAGTCCTTTGTGATTATATTTGATAATTTGTTTTTCACATTAAGGTCCTGCTTATTCTGTTGAATTTCTTGTTCCTATATTATTTCCACAATATTATCCACTTATGTATTAGTTCCTCCATGAGTACATCAACATCAACAACCATCAGCTGGTTTTCATCTAGGGCCAAACACCCAAGCCACCCCACCAACACCCTTCTGGTCAGAGCTTTAAAAATATCCCACTATAATATTCCCCTCCCTCCCTGTCCACCTCCCAACCCTCCCACCACCCACCCACATGGCTCTGATTGGTGCTACTGGAGGGCCACCTGGCTCAAAACAGCACTCTTCTTTGACTCTACCAGGGTAGCCTTGCCTGGGCAGCCGGTGAAGTTCAGCGCAAAAGGGCAAATTCCCTGTTTGCCCATTCGCCAGGTGCCCATCCCTACATTACATCTAACCACCCCCCACCAGGCCGACGGACTACCAAAAACAAAGTAAGGGATAAAACAATTAAATTGTTACATTGCTACTTACAATGTGCCACTTTTATTCGTGCTACTTCTGATATTCTGCCACCCTATCTGCACTAGTCAGGATGAGAAGTAACTCTGTGACATTTCTGTCACCCCTGCACTCTGCCACCTTTTTATCAAGCCACTGTGAGTCCCTTTCACTGATTTGTCCCACTGTGAGACTTCCTCTCCTTGAATTAAGATACTGTGAAACGTTGTCACTTGGGTTTCAGCTACTGTGATATTTTGCCACTGTGGTCTCTATTACTGGGAGACTGTAAGCGATATTCAATCAACACTACAGCTAAGTCAATGCCTAGTCTGGGATGCTGAGGAAAACCCTTATTGATGTATTTTTATATCCAGTTCAGTACTCTGGATGACAACCCTTGTATAACCCCCCCTCTTAGAATCCCCCTGACCCCACTGAGACAAGAAGTAAGTTTGTTTTGCAAATTAAAAGGTTTATTTGAAAAATTAAACAATATATATATATATATATATATATATATATATATATATATATACATATATATATATATATATATATATATATATATATATATATATATATATATATCACACTTTTATAATAAATTAATATCTGATAGTACACTTAGACATATGATGTGGATCAACAATGGGTAATCTGGCACTAGCACACTTCTTTACAATCAATGAGGAGTTAGTATAGGATGGATAAAGTAGCAAAAATACTTTTATGATTTCAAGGGAAAAGCAATGAGGAATAAAATGCAGTACAGAAATACTTGATATGATTTTAGCAAAAGATAAGATAATCACTTTTTCTCTGGCAATTCACCCCCCGCCCCCCATGCAATACCAGAAATGGAAGGAGAGCACACAGTCTTCAAGAATCCCAACAAATCACACTTTATAATGCAATACACAGTTCCAGTTCTCCCAGCAAGCTTAGGGAAAACAGGGATGAGTTTTAAACACAGGCGATTTACTTTAATGTGGTTTGCAAGGAAGTGAAAAGGTGCTAAAATTGCTTTTAATTCCCTCTAGAGGTTCAGGGTAGGTGATGGCTACTTTATATTAGTTCAGGCTCAATTTAACAATACTCTATGAATGATTAGCAGATTGCAAACGAATTTTAGCAAAGAGAAGCAAAAAGCTGCTGATTTCTACAGATGAAGAAATCGGGCCAAACCGCAAATCGCGGTAAATTTCGCGAGTGCGTAAATCGTGATTGCGGAGAAAGTATAAGGAGTAGGAAGTTGGTTCTAGGCTTGTTGGAAAGCGTAGATTCTAAGCTTTCAGAGGAAATCTCGTTCCTAGTCCAAACGGTTCCAGAGATACGGACGATTAAATAAAGGTAGATTTTCGGATTTAAAGTAAACTCAAAATGACAGTTGACAGCTTGCACCTGCAGAATTGACAGGTGACAGTTGTACAGCTTTAACAATGACAGATGACACGATTTCTAGGAGGCAGTTCTACTTAGGTTAAAATAGTTTGGATTAGATTATTTTAACTAAGAGATTGGTTCTGCACAGTTCTGCTAGGTACTCACAATATAAATTTGAACTAGGCCTCGTCACGGATCTGGTCAACACGTCCGGCTGCGGTTCTGTCTGCTCGGCGGGTCAATCAGGCACCGGTTCTGCTCACAGCAATCTGGGTCAGCTCTGCTCTGCTGGTCTAGCCTCTCGGGATTCTGGATGTAACACTGTTTTCTGGATACTGCTACAGGTTCTTGCAAAAATTCTCGGCAAAACTTCAAACAGCTCGCCCGGCTTTTGAATAGTTTAGTTAGTTTTGAGGCCTGCTGAAGAGGATTCAGCTGGTGGATTCAGGCCTCTCTGCTACAAATTCTGGAGTTAATTTCTGCTACAGGTTCTGGAGATTGATGGATTTGAAGTCTGGATCTCTGGATGTGAAGTCGTCGGTCAGCATGCTCCGCAGCAAATGGAATTGAATGTCTCTACCTGTGACAGCAGTCTCCTTTTTTGTGTTTTGGAAAGTGGGTGTGTGCGTTGGTCATAACTAAACCTGCCCCTCTCACTTATCATTGGCCAATTCCTCCTCTCTCCCTTGATTGGGGGAAGGAAATGTGAGTCAGAGTGATGCTGTAGGTTTTATGGTCAGAGGAACCTCCCCTTGTCAGATTGCACACAAATCTATTTCTGACCCAAATACATATTTATCTATGTACCATTTTTCTAATATTATAGGTCCAGTTAACATATTTTCTGTAGCACCAAACCATCCGATCCCTTTCTTTGTACGATGTTGTGTCCACTGATGACAGAATTCTCCCCTTTTCATCCAGATAACGACCTCTAAACCTTTCCAGATTTTACACAAATGTGCACCAGGGATATGGGTTACAGATGATAAAGTGTCAGATTTTTAACATGCATACATTTGGAGTGAGACCCTATTTTCCGCTAGCAACCCCCCAGAATACACCACAGGGTCCTAACGCCTCTCAAAATGTTCACAGAAAAATCACAAAAATAATGATATTACTTATATAATTCTGACAAGTCCGCACTATGAGTTATCTATCTTTTTAAAATTATGCCCTGGTCAAAAAGGGGTGTGGCTTCCCCCATCACAGGGTGGAATAACTGGTTTATCCACTTCCCCCAAGCCAGCTTGTTCACAGAGGCACAGCTGCCCCCCAGTTTTTCCCAAGAGGAAGCTATTTTACGACGCCCCCAATATAACATTTGCCTGAGTCCAGGACAGGCCTTTGTTCAACTCCCTGTAGTCCCCAGCTGCTCCACCCCTAATCTAATCAGAGAAGTGACAACTCCGTTTTGCAAGGGGAAGAGTGGCTAAGCAGGTTTCAACTCCTGTCGGGGGTAGTTGTCAGGCAGAATCCAGTTTCATTAAGCCAGGTTTCAGCTAAATGTCACTTTTTGTTCCCAGTTTAAATCACTTACAATTTTTACATATACATTAAATAATTACTTCCTTCAAGTCATTTCAGAATATAGTTTTACATTGTATCCAACTCTTAGCAAGTCTTTCCTTGGTCTGGTTTTGTTTCATTTGTTCAGTTTTACACAAAAGTCTGGTGGTTTTAAAACGCAACCATTTTTGGGATTAAGAAAATGAATTCCCCACAGTTCTGAGTTGCCTTTTTTGGCAATCAGCATTGCTATTCCCAATGGTTTCAGGCTACTGTGTGTGTAGCCCAATGGTGGTTTTAGGCAGTGCCCTCCTGTGCTCACAACATAGGCAAAAATGGGTGGCAGCCTATTCTTCATGCTTTCCCTGTGCACTCTCTGGGGAGTTCTGGCCATCATGATGTTTTCCATGCCAGTACTGCACAGTTTTATGGTAGGGCTTGTATGCATGGGTAAAAACATCCCACAAGCCCCCCCTCTTGCGATGGCCATTCTGTCTTTTCGCTGATGGACCTCGCAAGATCTGGGATGTTCGCCTCCTCTTCTTCCAATTCCATGGATGGCACAGTTCAGCATCTTTTCCACCTTCCAGTCGATCAATCAGTTCTCCTTGCTGGTCCTGATGGGAGGATTGAACGGTACGACGGGCCCCTCGGGTCTCTGCTCCCGGTCCCCGGTCGTCCTCCTTGGTCAGTCTCCATGGTTTCATCTCTCCTAGGATGTTAAAGCAAAGCAGCAATACCTATTTGTAGACATTTCTTCACCACTATTAATGGTGTGGCGAACACATACATTTTATGAATCAGAAGATATGAACATATACATTTTCTTTTTTAAATTATTAGACGAGAACATATATATATATACAAGGATCACAGAATTTTATATTCTATATGTGGAATATTTTAGGGTTGGAACTGAATTACTCTGCAGTGGATTCCTCCAGTTTTTGCAGAGTGTGCCTGGGATGGCAACACTTTAGCTGATTTATATGTACCCACTTGTCTTCCCCTTCTGCCAGACTGCCTTTGGGGATGCAGATCTTATAGGCAACAGGGGAGATCTTGTCTATAATTTCAAACGGTCCCTTCCATGTAGGCAAGAATTTTCGCTGTTTGGCCTGGTTCCTTTGGAAATTGTATAGATAGACCCGATCACCCACCTTATATTCCTTTCGGGTAGTTTTTAAATCATAGTGGGTCTTCATGCTCTCGGCTGATCTTTCTAGATTCCGCTGAGCATAGGCAAAAGCATGCTGAAGGTGTTTCCTTAAATTCTCCACATACTCATGAGTTGTGGAGGCATTTATCAACGTTTGCTCTTGGGTTCTGTAGAGCAAATGCTGGGGAAGCACCATCTTGCGTCCAGTCATCAACTCAAATGGTGACATTTTGGTTGCAGATGAAGGGGTAGATCTGATGGCCATTAGGACTAGAGGTAATCGGATATCCCAACTTGGCCCAGAATCTGCCACAAACTTTTTTAAGATGCTCACAATGGTTCGGTTGTATCTCTCCACTGCTCCAGAAGAAGCTGGCCTGTAAGCAATGTGTAGCTTCCTTTTAACCCCCAGTATCTCCCACATCTTTGTCATTACTTCACTGGTGAAGTGGCTACCCCTGTCTGACTCAATCCTTTGAGGTAGACCAAAACGGGAAAAGATGTGGTTAATCATAATGGCAGCTGCTGTTTCTGCCTTGCAATTTGGGGCTGGGAGACATTCCACCCACTTGGTAAACAAGCATGTAACGGTCAACATGTACTTGTTTCTTCTAGACGAGCGGATTACAGAGCCTACAAAGTCGATTTGCAAATCTGACCATGGCAGTGTCATCCCCCTCTTTTGGAGAGGCGCACGGTGTGTGAGGGATGATGGCTGAAATTGTGCACACACAAGACACCCCTTCAAGTATTGGTTGAGGTCCTGCCCCATGTGTGGCCAGTATGCAACCTCTCTTAAGATCTCCAGTGTTGTGTGAAACCCCCTATGACCGGCGGTGGCCGCCTCATGGGCGTGACTTAACATCAGGCTTCGGAATGAGGTAGGGACCACCCACTGATCATGGCCAGCTTGGGATTTCCTTACCAACAAACCGTCTTGGATTCGGAACCTTTTTGGACATTTCATCAACACTCTTAGGTCCTCTTTCCCAATGTAATCGGTATCCGTCAGGGGAAAGTTCTCAGGGTCCTCCAGCTGTTGGTAAAACTTACCAATAATTGGATCCCCCTTCTGAGCTATAATTAAATCAGCATCAGGGGTCTACTTACTCCATTGTGCAGTTGAAAGATCATTGTGAGCATTTGTCTGGGACCTAGTGATAGCAGTGACCTGGATTTCCCCCAATAGGTACTCTATTTCTATTAGATCCCCTTGGATGGCCCCGGTTTTGGCCAGCTGATCAGCTAAGTCATTTCCAGTTTTGTCTGGTCCCTCTACTTTGGAATGACCTTTGATCTTTTTCCAGTAGATGGTCATTCCATTCAATGTGACCAGATCATCAATGTTTTGAATTAACTTCCCATGTTTCAGGGGTTTGTTATTAGCACATAACATGCCTCTGGTTTGCCAATTAACCAGGTGCTCCACGAACCCGTTCCGTACATAATCCGAATCGGTGATTATGACCAGTTCTGGGAGTTGATGTTGGACAGCAGTGAGGATGGCCTGATGCACAGCCATCAACTCTACCACCTGACTACTTCGGGTACCAATTTTGTATCCAGCGGAGGGTTCTGGAAACTCCTTCACCCAGGCATTCCCTACGCCCCTGGGCTGCCTGCGCGCTATATAAATGTAATAAATAAATACGCCGCCCACCAGTTCTTTCTCCCCGTTGTTGTCAACATGGTACGAGCATCCATCCACATAGACAGTGGGCATTCCCTCACACTTGTCTTCTTCAATGACTTTGTGTGGGGAATTAAGGTATGCCTCCATGTTGTCCTTGATTTTAAGACTTTTGTCCTCGAGACAGTTTTCTCTGGCACAATCATGCAAGTCAGCCAGACCTTGCGCGAGGGGACTCTTCTTGTTTTGGCCATATCTGACCTCCACAGGAAAGCCTTCCATTGACAGAATCCAGGAAGTAATTTGGGAATTACTCACATTTCCGGCCCGGATTCTGTCCCTTTGGAGGTATTGCAGAGGCTGGTGTGGAGTCTCCACTATGATGTGTTCCCCCTTGATAAACGGGCGGTAATTCTTCAATGCCCACACCGTTGCCAGGAGTGCCTTCTCACAATCGTTGAATTTTTCCTCCACAGAGGAGATTACTTTATTGACCTTGTCATGCTTTTGGTATAATACTGCCGTCAAGCACGTATTAGAGAACCCTGTCTCCAGGAAGAACTCCTTGTTTCTGACAGGGTAAGCTAGGCAAGGCGCTTGTGAGAGGCTTAGTTTGAGTTGTCTTACCGCCTCGGATTGTTCTGGACCCCATTCCCACTAGACCCCCCCTTCAAGAGATGAATCAGGGGTCTAGTGATCTCTGCGTAGCTTTCAATTAACTTTCTGCTGTAATTAGTCAGTCCAAGGAGGCTCCTTAGTTCCCGCAGAGTTGTGGGGTCTTTCAGTTTCTGGAGTGCTTCCACTTTATTTTCTTGGGGACAGAGACCCTGAGGAGTAATCTCATGCCCCAAGAAATTAACACGGGTTCTACACCACTGTGCTTTCTGAAAGGAAAGTTTTGCTCCGGCGGCCCTCAACTGTGTCAGAACATAACGGATCTCCGCTATGTGTTCCTCCACAGATGAACTTTTGATGAGGACATCATCTACATAAGCCAGGTTACCCCTCGCACCCAGGTCGGGCATGGCCTTATGTAGGAAAATGTTGAATTCATTGCCGGAGTTGAGGTATCCGAAGGAAGTCCGGGTCCATGTGCACTGCTGCCCCCCAAAGGTAAAAGCCAGTTTGTATTGGTCCTCCCTACTGACAGGCACGGTCCAGTATCCATTGGTCAGGTCTATTGCTGTGAATACCTGTGACCCCTCAATCTGGGCCAGCCCTTGGTCAATGTAGGGCAGAGGCCATCGGGAAGTATGGACCCGTTTGTTGAGCTCCCTAAGGTCGGCGCAGAGTCTCCACTGGCTGTTTGGCTTCAATATTCCCAGCACCGGATTATTGAAAGTGCTGTGGACTGGACGGATTATTCCCCGGGACTCAAGGTTCTTAATTATTTCAGTAAGGGACTCCATGGATGCGAGAGGCAAGCGATATTGCT
The DNA here is from genome assembly GCF_040938575.1 of Ambystoma mexicanum. Lineage (NCBI taxonomy): Eukaryota > Metazoa > Chordata > Amphibia > Caudata > Ambystomatidae > Ambystoma > Ambystoma mexicanum. Next base: position 962,877,094 of record NC_090933.1, on the reverse strand, counting down.
TCACAAACACTGGAGTCATTCCAGGGTCCGTGGGAATTGTTGTGGTGTGGATGTCGGTGCGACCACAGTCATATGAGTCTACCGCAAAGAGATCTTGGAAATCCAAGAAAACTTGTTTCAACTTTTGCTTCTGTTCCAGAGTCACACAGGCATCAGCTAGGTTGACTCTCTCTTCCACCATCTGCCTGAAGCCTGGAAAGACTTCTGGTTTGGCTAGCTCAGCGGCCTCCTCCAGCTCGGTGGAGAAGTCCCTGGTCAGAGTGCTGATTTGGACTGGAGGCTTCAGGTGGGAAAGGCAGCCCTCATGGACCTGGAAAATCACCTCATCCCTACTGAAGTCACAAGTCACATCTTCCCTACCATAAGGGCAAGAAGTGTACACCAGGAAGTTCCCCCCATGCCGGGTGAAAATCCTGTCTGGTGTTGTATTGTCCTCACTGTCACTGTCAAAACAGTCCTTGGGGATTGGTCCTAACAGTTCATTTCCTAAATCAATGGAGAAATGTCGGTCATCAATCGCCATTCCAATAATGGTGCCTGTGGCTAGAGTAATACTCTTTAAGTCGCTGTTATCCACCTCTATTGGAAAGGTGTCATGTTCTATGTTGACTAATGGTGTTGGGTTTACCCCTAACCCTTGCTGTTGGAGAGAAGCATTTAGATGGCTATAAGCACCAGGGTTTTTCAATTTTTGTCCTCTTTTAACTTTCACTCCCAGGGAGAATTGTCGGGTCCTTTCTGGGATGGTGACTTCCTCTTTAATCTGAATTTCAACTGCATAAGGTAGCAATTGAGCTGACCTAAATGCTTTTTCTGGATCATCAAAGCCCATGGGATTATCCGCTAATCGGGACCAAGCTTTGAAGTTTATTAGGTCCAAACTAATGGCAAAGCGATTGAGAATGTCACTGCCTAAATAAACGGCGGCAGTGACGTCTCGCACGACCCAACAATTATGGACTATGCTCTTGTTGCCGATGGAGATTTTGAGCATACTGCTGCTTGGCAGGAGATGTTTCGAATTGGGTGCTTCCAGGTCCATTTCCCATTTGTCTATCAGTTTGAATGTGGGAATGGCTGGATCGTTTGGGAGTTGGCGAAACATGGCTTCGCTGATGAAGCTCTTACTGTTGTTCACACACACTCGAGCGAGAACAGAGTCCTTCCCATCATTTAACTGAACAAGGATGAACAACTGCTCTCCAATTTGCTGAATATCAGCCAGGCTCTGAGCTGATTTCACATCTTTCTGGACTATAGGAGTGGGAGTTTCTGATTGTGGATTAGTAAAGAATTTCAGGGTGTTTCCTTCCAGTGTGGAATACCACCTTAAACTGGAAGGAAGGTTGATTTTCAGAAATAGAGAGGACCCCCCACCACCAGTATGTTTTCCTACTGCTATTACTGTCATGTCTGGAATTTGGCTATTCTGGAAGTGAAATTCTACTTGGTCAGATTTTTGTTCAACCATGTGGCATGTGCCGTTTAAACTAACATGGTTGGCACTCTGTTTTAATTTTATTGGTCGGCTAGTCTGGGTCCAGAGGACCTTGTTTACGCAATCTATTAGGGGTGACAACCTTCTCAGGAGGTAATTCCGTATTAAACAAGGGGTGCCCTCTGGAGTCACTACTATGACCGGGTGTTTCACCTTGTGTCGCCCAATTTTGATGTCCAAATCTGCAGTCCCCTCGACAGGAATTTCCTTCCCGTCAAAGTTCTGCAGTTGTCCAGGAAGAGAGGTGAGAGGAATACGGTAATTCTCCCCCCTTCCTGCATTCAGTTCCTCAAAGGCCCTTTTGGACAGAAGGGTAGCTTGGGATCCAGTGTCCACCAGTGCCAAAATTGTACCCTGCCCCTGTACTTGTACCAGGGCATAGTATCTTCCCTCCTTCTCCTCAAGGGGGCACAGATAATGCACATTTTTGGACAACTGGTGGGCTAACTTTCTGGTTTTGGACATTGCTAGCGAAGAGATTTGGGCAGAATTCTGTGGAGAGCCTTGGGAATCTGAAAAAAAAAGTTGGCAACTGGAGATCAGAGCCATTGTGGTTCCCCTGGTTCCAGTTTTGGGCCGCCCCGCCCTTTTTGGAGGCAGTCATCAGGATGGGTTTGACCATTGGGATTCTGGGATTGTCGGTTCTGGGATGAGATGATGGGTGGCGGTAGCTCAGTCTCCACATCTCCCCAGTCTGAATTGGAATCCCTTGGGACACATTTTTCCTTGGGAGGAGTTCCCCCATCTCTGAAGGAGAAGATCCTTTTCCCAGGATCTTCTGAGGATCCCTCTCCCTCAAATTGGAAGACGTGTACCTCCTCCACAAAGTGGGTCTGTTTGGGTCCTTTGTTTCTCCTACCCCCCCCTCTGCTCCTTGGGAGGCAGGCTTTCAGGGGTAGGAGATTTTGTTTCGGGTTCCTGGTTTTCCAGGGGCTGTTTACAAGTTGGGAAGGAAGCTTCCTCGAAGGCTTTACACCCCCCTTCCCCTTGTGCCTCCTCCCTGGGAACCGGTGGGTTATTGGGGTGCTGCCCCCGTCATTGTTCTGTAGCACCAGGTCCAGAGTTTGGGGCATTCTGCGGTGGCATGCTCATCTGAGGGTTCTGTTGAGCCCTCAGTATGTGACCCAGATCTCGTGCCATATTTTGGACCTGGCGCTCAAGTTGTGAAACCCGCTCAGGCTGATACGGGGCTCTATTTTCTCCTCTGGGCTGATCCCGGGAAGGGTAGCTATCCCTTCTCTGGTAGTACCCCTGGTTGGGAAGATTTTGGTACCCCTCCACCCTTGGCCTCCCCTCTCCCGGATTAGGTTGTCTGGGCTCAGGGAATTGGGGAAAGAAGGATGGATGATTTTGGGGCTGGAAATTGGGTGGATACCTGGGGAAAAAGTTCTGCCCAGGATTTGGTGAATTTCTGCCCTCCTGGGGAAAGTTAGGAGGGAAGTTCCCCGGGTCAGGTGCTTGGCTGGATCCCCCCCCCCTTGGGCTGGAGGAGTCCACACATAACCCAGGATTGGTCGGTTTCCCTTGTAGTGGGGACTTACATAGTCAGGGGGGCGGGGGACCCCATTTGTGGGACTACCTCCTCGACTCCCTGTCTGTGACTGGCCTGAGGGCCTTCTGGGCTGTGAATTATTTGGTGCAGGCAGGTTTTTAGGCCCCCCCATCTCCAAATCTAAAACAGGGGCAACCTTTACCTCTGCCACCTTGGCAGCAGCAGGGGTGCTGTTGGTTTTGGGGTTTTTCGGCACATTGTTTTTATTTTCGATGGGCTTCTGCACCTCATAGATCCGGGTAGCCTGTTCAATGACCCAGTCTAAAGATCTTTTCTCATGAAAATCTCTCACGAGCTGGGTCATTATGTATTTGGGTAAGGCATGGAAAAACGTATTGATAAATTCTCTGCTATCCGTGCGCACCCTTCTGGTGGTCTGCGCAAAAGCACGCTTTAATTCTTGCACAAACTCTTGTGGGGCCTGATCCTCGGCACATTGCAAATTGTAGGCTGCCTTGCGAGCCTCTTGAGGATTTCTGTGCACAGAAAAATGTTTCAAGATGGCCTTCCTGTATGTGGACCACCTTGAATGGTTTTGATCCTCCAGCCCCGCAAAGAAACTGGAGTATTCTGGTGAAAAGGTCCACTTTACATATTGAATACAGCTCTGGCTGTCCTTCAAATGGAAAGTCTCCATCATTTGCTCATAGAGCTCCAAGTGTTCCCAAACAGAATACTTGGCGTTCTTATGATAAGGCGTGATGACACTCCTTATTGCTTTTATTTGTTTCAATGGGTCCTTAAGCAAGGCCCTTTTTGCCTTATTGGCCTTTTTGGTTCGGGTAACCCTGGTCCATTCATCCTCCGACTCAGAAGCGCTGCTCCCAGAGGTGCCCGTCTGATCTTCCAGGTTTTCCTGGATTCTGCGAGCCTGGGAATGGCTGGCAGAATGTGGGGACCTGGTCTCCTGTGTCCTGTAATGCTCAGAGGAGTCTTCAGACCCCTCCTTGCTGCCAGGATTTGCTGGGTACCCCCCCACTGACCTAACTGGGCAGAGGTTTTCAGGATGCCCTTAATGGGCCTACTCTCCTGGGGTTCCCCACTAAATTGCACTGTGCTTGGGTGCCCATACCCGGATGCCCGCCCATCCATTCCTGGGAGGTACTGGACTATGAGCCCCATACTTCTAGCTGGATGGTAATCTGCCATCTCCATGGCCCTGGGCTCATGTGCGCGAGGGGACATGGGGGTGGCAGAGTCCAGGGACTGGGAGAGATGAAGGCCTCTGGTACCAGGGCTCCTGAGGTTATGCTCAGGCGTTTCCCTTTTCCAGCGCACCTCGTCTCTATCAGCCCCTGCTCTCTGTTGCAATGCAAGAGCCTGCGCTTTCAGTTCCTCAGTTAAGGCCTTACTAGACTCTATCAGTCTCTCCTGCATCGCTACCTGTTGCTGGAGCCTATCATTGTGCTGACAGAGAGCCTCATTTTCTCTCTGTGCCTCCTGATTGGTCCTGGAGTACTGGGCCAGTCTCTGCTGGAGGAGGGTTACCTCCTGAGCTGTATCCCTATTGGCCTGCTCCTTTCTTACCAGAGCATCCTCCACCCTCCTGGTGTGCTCTAACAAGTTCTGGTGTTCTTTTTGGAGGTCACCCAGTCCCTGGAGGACAAGGTGATTTTCTTCCATTTTCCTTTTTTAAGTGGCAGACTTCCTGGCCTAAGGTATCCCTTTCCTGACTAAGAGCCTGCATCTGTGCCGCCAGGTCGTCCCTTTGCCTTTGGAAGGCACCAGCTTTCTGGCGCTCCTGGTCAAACTCTGCCTGGGTATCCAGGTCTTTCAAAATCAGTTTATTGCTCTCTGCCTTCTCCCTATCTAGGTGGCTTTGCAGGGTGACTACCTGCTCGGCACATGCCCTATTGAAATCTAATTGTTGTTCCAGCTTTTTCTGGCTCTGCAGTAGGGAGTCCAAACCTCCTTTGTACTCCTTCTGCAAGGCCAGAAATCTGGTATCCTGGTCCGCCTTTTCCTGTTGCAGCACATCCATATCCTCCTTTATTTTAGTGATGTACTGTCTGCTGTCTTTTTCTGACTCCTGGCTCCTGAGCAGCCTCTGCTCAGAAGAGTCCAGATCAGATTGGGCCTTCTCTAACGCCATCTGTTGCCTATTTGCCAGATCTTGGCCTTCAGCACATTTGTCCTGCATGGCTCCCATATATAGATACAAATATGCTGCTATCCTGGCAATCTTATTATGTTCATCTTTGGCTTTAGGGGCCATATATAGTTCACTCAGGGCCACATGTAGGGGACCCTGATCTCCCCATATATCTGACCCTGTTTCAGTGACCTGTTGCGCGATTGCCTGCAACCAGACCGTTTGGTCCTGATGAGTCCACTCACCTCTCACAAATAGCTTATGTAAGAAGTGCTCTCTGGCTATTTTCATATCTACTAAGGTCGTCATTCTGGAATTTGAGTTCCTTCCTGACTTACAGAAGTTTGTATTTTATTTTGCAAAACAGACCGTTTCCTTAGAGCGTTCCTTTGAGGGATGCTTTCACAGTGTAAAACAGCGTGGTGATCTAACCGGATATGTGTATCTGGTCAGTTGGCACACTGTATTAATCTGCACAAGTGGTAAATCTAACCCAGAATAACCCGGCTCCGAGCCCCCACTTTTGTAAGCGATATTCATTCAACACTAAGGCTAAGTCAATGCCTAGTCTGGGATGCTGAGGAAATCCCTTATTGATGTATTTTTATATCCAGTTCAGTACTCTGGATGACAACCCTTGTATAACACCCCCCTCTTAGAATCCCCCTGACCCCACTGAGCCAAGAAGTAGGTTTGTTTTGCAAATTAAAAGGTTTATTTGAAAAATTAAACAATATATATATATCACACTTTTATAATAAATTAATATCTGATAGTACACTTAGACATATGATGTTGATCAACAATGGGTAATCTGGCACTAGCACACTTCTTTACAATCAATGAGGAGATTGTATAGGGCGGATAAAGTAGCAAAAATACTTTTATGATTTCAAGGGAAAAGCAATGAGGAATAAAATGCAGTACAGAAATACTTGATATGATTTTAGCAAAAGATAAGATAATCACTTTTTCTCTGGCAATTCACCCCCCCTATGCAATACCAGAAATGGAAGGAGAGCACACAGTCTTCAAGAATCCCAACAAATCACACTTTATAATGCAATACACAGTTCCAGTTCTCCCAGCAAGCTTAGGGAAAACAGGGATGAGTTTTAAACACAGGCGAATTACTTTAATGTGGTTTGCAAGGAAGTGAAAAGGTGCTAAAATTGCTTTTAATTCCCTCTAGAGGTTCAGGGTACGTGATGGCTACTTTATATTAGTTCAGGCTCAATTTAACAATACTCTATGAATGATTAGCAGATTGCAAACGAATTTTAGCAAAGAGAAGCAAAAAGCTGCTGATTTCTACAGATGAAGAAATCGGGCCAAATCGCGGTAAATTTTGCGAGTGCGTAAATCGTGATTGTGGAAATATTATAAGGAGTAGGAAGTCTAGGCTTGTTGGAAAGCGTAGATTCTAAGCTTTCAGAGGAAAGTTAAATCTCGTTCCTAGCCCAAACGGTCCCAGAGATACGGACGATTAAATAAAGGTAGATTTTCGGATTTAAAGTAAACTCAAAATGACAGGTGACAGTTGTGCAGCTTTAACAATGACAGATGACACGATTTCTAGGAGGCAGTTCTACTTAGGTTAAAATAGTTTGGGTTAGATTATTTTAACTAAGAGATTGGTTCTGCACAGTTCTGCTAGGTACTCACAATATAAATTTGAACTAGGCCTCGTCACGGATCTGGTCAACATGTCCGGTGCGGTTCTGTCTGCTCGGCCGGTCAATCAAGCACCGGTTCTGCTCACAGCGATCTGGGTCAGCTCTGCTCTGCTGGTCTAGGCTCTCGGGATTCTGGATATAACACTGATTTCTGGGTACTGCTACAGGTTCTTGCAAAAATTCTCGGCAAAACTTCAAACAGCTGTTGAATAGTTTACTTAGTTTTGAGGCCTGCTGAAGAGGATTCATCTGGCGGATTCAGGCCTCTCTGCTACAAATTCTGGAGTTAATTTCTGCTACAGGTTCTGGAGATTGATGGATTTGAAGTCTGGATCTCTGGATGTGAAGTCGTCGGTCAGCATGCTCCGCAGCAAATGGAATTGAATGTCTCTACCTGTCCCAGCAGTCTCTTTTTATTTGTTTTGGAAAGTGGGTGTGTGCGTTGGTCATAACTAAACCTGCCCCTCTCACTTATCATTGGCCAATTCCTCCTCTCTCCCTTGATTGGGGGAAGGAAATGTGAGTCAGAGTGATGCTGTAGGTTTTATGGTCAGAGGAACCTCCCCTTGTCAGATTGCGCACAAATCTATTTCTGACCCAAATACATAGTTATCTATGTACCATTTTTCTAATATTATAGGTCCAGTTAACATATTTTCTGTAGCGCCAAACCATCCGATCCCTGTCTTTGTACGATGTTGTGTCCACTGAAGAGAGAATTCTCCCCTTTTCATCCAGATAACGACCTCTAAACCTTCCCAGATTTTACACAAATGTGCACCAGGGATATGGGTTACAGATGATAAAGTGTCAGATTTTTAATATGCATACATTTGGAGTGAGACCCTATTTTCCGCTAGCAACCCCCCAGAATACACCACAGGGTCCTAACGCCTCTCAAAATGTTCACAGAAAAATCACAAAAATAATGATATTACTTATATAATTCTGACAAGTCCGCACTATGAGTTATCTGTCTTTTTAAAATTATGCCCTGGTCAAAAAGGGGTGTGGCTTCCCCCATCACAGGGTCGAATAACTGGTTTATCCACTTCCCCCAAACCAGCTTGTTCACAGAGGCACAGCTGCCCCCCAGTTTCTCCCAAGAGGAAGCTATTTTACGACGCCCCCAATATAACATTTGCCTGAGTCCAGGACAGGCCTTTGTTCAACTCCCTGTAGTCCCCAGCTGCACCACCCCTAATCTAATCAGAGAGGTGACAACTCCTTTTGGCAAGGGGAAGAGTGGCTAAGCAGGTTTCATCTCCTGTCGGGGGTAGTTGTCAGGCAGAATCCAGTTTCATTGAGCCAGGTTTCAGCTAAATGTCACTTTTTGTTCCCAGTTTAAATCACTTACAATTTTTACATATACATTAAATAATTACTTCCTTCAAGTCATTTCAGAATATAGTTTTACATTGTATCCACCTCTTAGCAAGTCTTTCCTTGGTCTGGTTTTGTTTCATTTGTTCAGTTTTACACAAAAGTCTGGTGGTTTTAAAACGCCGGCTTTCTGATAGTGGTGAGTACTAGTAATGCAACCATTTTTGGGATTAAGAAAATGAATTCCCCACAGTTCTGAGTTGCCTTTTTTGGCAATCAGCATTGCCATTCCCAATGGTTTCAGGCTACTGTGTGTGTAGCCCAATGGTGGTTTTAGGCAGTGCCCTCCTGTGCTCACAACATAGGCAAAAATGGGTGGCAGCCTATTCTTCATGTTTTCCCTGTGCACTCTCTGGGGAGTTCTGGCCATCTTGATGTTTTCCATGCCAGTACTGCACAGTTTTATGGTAGGGCTTGTATGCATGGGTAAAAACATCCCACAAGACTCAGTCAATTTGCATATTGTTGCAGTGAAGCTTGGCCACATTGGCCCTCATTAGGACCCTGGCGGAGTGGGTTTCCGCCAGCGTTATTCGCGGCGGACCCGTCCGCCCTACTACGAGTTCCCGTAGCGCCATGGAGCCTTTCTCCGCCTGGTTTTACCGGGCGGAGAAATCCATGGCGCTAAGGGACCTCGTTGTTAATTACGCCACCGTACTTTACGGTGGCGTAATTAACGCCTTCCCCACTCCCATTATACCCTATGGGGCAAGAATGGGAATGGGGAAGGGCAAAATGGGGATTGGGGATTTACCGCTCCGCCAAGGTCGGCATGGGGTGGTAAATCCGCCAACCCCCATGGCGCTATCGGCGGCTTTCCGCCGTGCTCCGCGGTGCATTTAGCACCGCGAATTCCGCCAGGGTCGTAATGAGGGCCATTGTCTTTCTTGCAACTGTGACACTTTACAATCATTACACTCCACCATCTTGAACTGCACCACTGTGAACCTCCTTCCCTTTCAACTTTGTCACAGTAAAACCCTGTCACTTAAACTCTGCCACTATATGATTTTGCCACTTTGCTTGCACTGCTAACTTTGAACTTTAACGCTGCGAGTACAGCCGTGGTGCATCCTACAACTTTTAGAATTATGCCACTGTGAAACTTTGCCACTTTGATTTTTCCCACTGTGAGGATTTGACATTGTGATTGTGCTCCAGTGAGACTTTGCCGAATATATTCTTTCAACTGTGAAACTTTCACACATTGATTCTTTGCCACTTTTGACTTTTGCTATTGTGAGACTTTGCCACTTAGCTTTTTTGCTTCTGTGGAACAATGGCACTTTGATATGTGCCACTGTAAAACCCTGCAACTTTGATTTCTGCCTCTGTGAAACTTTGCCACTTTTGATTCATTGCCTGTGTGAAACTTTGCTAATTTGGATTTTTTGCTGTGAACTTTTATCATTTTGATTTTCCACACTGTGAGGCTTTGCCGCTGTGATATCTGCTACTGTGAGATTTTCCCACCTTGATTCTTTAATCTGTGAAACTTTCATGCACTGATTCTTTGCCACTGTGAAACTTAGCCACTTTTAACTTTTGCTTCTGTGAGGCTTTCCCACTTATATTTTTGCCACTATGAAAACCTGCCTCTCCCATTTCTGCCAGTGTGAGACCTCGGTGCTTTGATTTGTATTACTGGAAGACTTGGTCCCTTTGAATGCTGCTATTAAGATACTCGTCCACCTTGATTCTTTCCACTGCGAGACTAGGTCCACCTGAATCTTTCCACTGCAAAGCTTGGCCAACCTGACTTTCTGCTACTGTGAAAATATACCACCATTACACTACACCAGCTTGAATTTTACACTGTGAACGTCATTTTCCCTGAACTTTGCGACCGTGAAAGCCTGGCACTTTAAACTCTGCCACTGTGAGATTTTGCCACCTTGATTGCATTGCTCACTTTGAAATTTAACACTGCCAGTTCTGTGATAGTGTACTCTGCCACTTTTGAATTATTCCACTGTAAGACCCCTTTCTCAGAACTCTTCCACTGCTGAGTTTCTGTCACTCTAAACCTCCCCACTTGTGCGTGCATTTGTCTCTCTGAATTCGCCAAAATAAGATTTCACCACTTTGAATTCCAGTAGAGATAACTCTTGCCACTTTGAACTTCCCCATTGCAAGACCCATTCCTGTACGTTGTCACTGGGAAAGCTTGCTACTCTGAATTCTTTTACTCTGGGGCTACCTCCCTCTGATGCTCCATTCACTGAATGTTATCACTTTAAAAATGTTGCCCTCTGACTTTTCCCACTATGATACTGATTCTACAACTCTGATTCCAACCACTGTTATACCTTGCCACACTTGTGCACTTTACCACTGTCAGATTTTGCCACTCTTGTACATTCCCACTGTGAGATCTCCATCTCCTGCACCCAACTACTCTGAATGTTGCCACTGCAAGATCCTGAAAGCACTGCATTTCAAACACCTTGCCTCTCAAACTTAGAACCACCTGAGATGTCCCAACCCCCTGGGATGTTCTGCCCCCCAGCACACACTGACCACCTGGAACACTCTGCCCACTGGCATATCCTACCCTCCAAGATTGATCCCCCTCAAGGATAGTTTCCTCCCCCACAGACAGTTGGTCTTTCTCGCCAGTTAGCCCCCAGCACAGTCTACGCTAAAGGATAGTTTGCCCCCTAATGGATAGTTTGTCCACTTAAGGATAGTGTGCCCGAAGGACAGTTTTCCCCCAAGGACAATTTGCCACAGGGACAGTTTGCCCCCACGGACAATATGCCACCCTGGAAGGTTTGCCCCCTGGATAGTTTACCACCACCAACAGTTTGCACCCCAAAAATAGTCTGCCTCCCGGGAGAGTTTACCCCAAGGATAGTGTGCCCCCAAGAACAGTTTGTCCCAAGGATATTTTGCCCCCTTACATAGTTGGTCCCCCTGGACAGTTGGACCCCCGGACAGTCTACCCCGAAGGATAGTGTTCCCCCCGAATGATAGTTTGCCCCTGAAGGATAGTCTGCCCCCAAGGACAGTTTTCTCCCAAGCAGAGCTTGTTGCCTATCCAGTTTGCCCCACTGGCCAGTTTGTCCCCTGGACAGTTTGCCACTAAGGACAGTTTGCCTCCAAAAATAATCTGCTGCATGCAATCGTTTACCCCCGAGGATAGTGTTCTCCCAGAAAATAGTTACCCCCAAGACAGTTTATCCCCAGGAGAGATAGCCCCCAAAGAATAGTTTTCCCCTCCTTGAACAGCTTGCCACTGGGACAATTTTCCACTGGGTCAGTTCCTTCCCCAGGATAGTCCACCCCAAGAACAGTGTTCCACAAGAACAGTCTTCCCCAAAAATAGGCTGCACACCCGCAAGTATAGGTCACACCATCCAAAGAATAGGTTTGCACCCACCAAGAATAGGATGCATCCCCAAGAATAGTTTGCACCCCAATGATAGTTTATCACCTAAGGATAATTTGACCCACCTAGGATAGTTCCCCCAAAGATAGTCCTGAAATTGCCCAAATGAGCACTGCTCAAACAAGTACCGTTCTCTGGGACGCCAATCGACAAGAAATACTAACCAAGAAAAGATAACACCGCCCATAAAATCCATGCAACTAGACATCAAATCAGTAAAAAACTAGTGACAACCAGAGAGAAAAATCAAAAAGCAACAACTTAATCCGGAAAAACAGACAGTCAAAACAAGATATCTACATATTCAGATGTTGTTCTGCACAGTGGCATTAATACCATGCTATAGAATTCCCTCTACTTTGCCTATAATCCCCAAATAACTCCCAAACCTTTTACAAACGTGGCACTATATTTCTAAATAAAATGAAGAAACACAAGGGTGATAGGACAAAATAAATACATAAAAATGGACACAAGCACAGAACACAAACTGCACTGAAAGGCAAGTCTAAAACTGGGACCTCATGCTTGGTAAGTGGTAGAACTAGGCAGGTAAATATGCAATTATGCTAGCACAGCACTCATTTGTGGTCTCTTGGTGCAAAGGGAATCTCACCATCCCTTGACAGCAGCCCTATATTCAGATGTGTGGTTCTCTGCAAGTGGGTGTAATGCATTTGATATACCAAAATCAACAGATTTCTTTAAACCTATAGCCTTTTTATTATCTTAGTACTTGTGTGATACTCTGTAATCTCAACACTCTCTAAAATAGTAATGCAGACATATTGGCATAAAAAGAAAAAGTCAAAAATGAATTGATAATATCAAGAGTGGTAAGTCAATGGATCAATGCACCAAGCGATTAGGTTTTTGTGCAACCTTCAGATCACAGGGCTTGGAATGTTTCCAAGGTTGCTGGTGCCCTCCGTTTTTATTGTGCAGGCAATCACAGAGTGGCCAGTAAACGAAGACACAATGTCATATTATGTTTTGGGAAGGTACTTCTACCTCAAGTAGGCCACATGGAAGCGTATGTATATTTTTGCCAGGAGAACATTTGTGCTGGTCCAATAAAGTGTACATTGATGGTTACAGGATTAATACACTCATGATCAATATTTAAAATGCATAGAGTATTTGAATACAACCAGTGTGCTCTCTTGGTCTTGGCCTTCTTCTATAAGGTAAGACTGCTGGTATTATGAGAGGCTCAGCCAAATCTAAAAAGCAAGGAAAGCATACGCATCTGTAGACTTCTCATTAAACTATGATTTACTGGGGAAACACTCATGTTTTCAGGATTCTAATAATTTGAGATGGGCTGCTATGGAAGCCATTTCTAGGGATTTTTCCTGTCACCACCATGTGGGATGTTTTTACCCATGCATAAAAGCCCTACCATTAAACTGTGCAGTACTGGCATGGAAAACATCATGATGGCCAGAACTCCCCAGAGAGTGCACAGGGAAAACATGAAGAATAGGCTGCCACCCATTTTTGCCTATGTTGTGAGCAAAGGAGGGCACTGCCTAAAACCACCATTGGGCTACACACACAGTAGCCTGAAACCATTGGGAATGGCAATGCTGATTGTCAAAAAAACAACTCAGAACTGTTTGGAATTCATTTTCTTAATCCCAAAAATGGTTGCATTACCAGTACTCACCACTATCAGAAAGCCAGCGTTTTAAAACCACCAGACTTTTGTGTAAAACTGAACAAATTAAACAAAACCAGACCAAGGAAAGACTTGCTAAGAGGTGGATACAATGTAAAACTATATTCTGAAATGACTTGAAGGAAGTAATTATTTAATGTATATGTAAAAATTGTAAGTGATTTAAACTGGGAACAAAAAGTGACATTTAGCTGAAACCTGGCTTAATGAAACTGAATTCTGCCTGACAACTACCCCCGACAGGAGTTGAAACTGGATGCTCAGCCACTCTGCCCCTGGCCAAAAGGAGTTAACACCCCTCTGATTAGATTAGGGGTGGAGCAGCTGGGGACTACAGGGAGTTGAACAAAGGCCTGTCCTGGACTCAGGCAAATGTTATATTGGGGGCGTCGTAAAATAGCTTCCTCTTGGGAGAAACTGGGGGGCAGCTGTGCCTCTGTGAACAAGCTGGCTTGAGGGAAGTGGATAAACCAGTTATTCCACCCTGTGATGGGGGAAGCCACACCCCTTTTTGACCAGAGCATAATTTTAAAAAGATAGATAACTCATAGTGCGGGCTTGTCAGAATTATATAAGTAATATAATTATTTTTGTGATTTTTCTGTGAACATTTTAAGAGGCATTAGGACCCTGTGGTGTATTCTAGGGGATTGCTAGCGGAAAATAGGGTCTCACTCCAAATGTATGCATGTTAAAAATCTGACACTTTATCATCTGTAACCCATATCCCTGATGCACATTTGTGTAAAATCTGGAAAGGTTTAGAGGTCGTTATCTGGATGAAAAGGGGAGAATTCTGTCATCAGCGGACCCGACATCGTACAAAGACAGGGATCGGATGGTTTGGTGCTACAGAAAATATGTTAACTGGACCTATAATATTAGAAAAATGGTACATAGATAAATATGTATTTGGGTCAGAAATAGATTTGTGTGCAATCTGACAAGGGGAGGTTCCTCTGACCATAAAATCTACAGCATCACTCTGACTCACATTTCCTTCCCCCAATCAAGGGAAAGGGGAGGAATTGGCCAATGATAAGTGAGAGGGGCAGGTTTAGTTATGACCAACGCACACATCCACTTTCCAAAACACATAAAAAGAGACTGCTGGGACAGGTAGAGACATTCAATTCCATTTGCTGCGGAGCATGCTGACCGACGACTTCACATCCAGAGATCCAGACTTCAAATCCATCAATCTCCAGAACCTGTAGCAGAAATTAACTCCAGAATTTGTAGCAGAGAGGCCTGAATCCACCAGCTGAATCCTCTTCAGCTGGTCTCAAAACTAACCAAACTATTCAACAGCCGGGCGAGCTGTTTGAAGTTTTGCCGAGAATTTTTGCAAGAACCTGTAGCAGTACCCAGAAAGCAGTGTTACATCCAGAATCCAGAGAGGCTAGACCAGCAGAGCAGAGCTGACCCAGATCGCTGTGAGCAGAACCGGTGCCTGATTGACCCACCGAGCAGACAGAACCGCAGCCAGACGTGTTGACCAGATCTGTGACGAGGCCTACTTCAAATTTATATTGTGAGAACCTAGCAGAACTGTGCAGAACCAATCTCTTAGTTAAAATAATCTAATCCAAACTATTTTAACCTAAGTAGAACTGCCTCCTAGAAATCGTGTCATCTGTCATTTTTAAAGCGGCACAACTGTCACCTGTCAATTCTGCAGCTGCAAGCTGTCACCTGTCATTTTGAGTTTACTTTAAATCTGAAAATCTACCTTTATTTAATCGTCCGCATCTCTGGAACCGTTTGGGCTAGGAACAAAATTTAACTTTCCTCTGAAAGCTTAGAATCTAAGCTTTCCAACAAGCCTAGAACCGACTCCTTATACTTTATCCGCAATCACGATTTACTCACTCGCGAAATTTACCGCGATTTGCGATTTTGGCTCAATTTCTCCACTTGTCAAAATAGCAGCTCTATTCTTTCCTTTGTTAAAATCCGTTTGCAACTTGGTAATAACTCATAGAGCATTGCTAAAGTGAGCCTGAACTAATACCAACACGCATCTCCCACTCACCCTGAATCTCTAGAGGGAATTAAAATCAGTTGGCACATTTTCCCATCCATTGCCATCACATTTAAAAAGCATTTTGGGCCTGTGTTTCAAACTCCTACCTGTTTCCTCTAAGCTTGCTGGGGGGGAACTGAATTTCGTATTGTATTTGATTGCATTCCTGAGAACTGTGCGCTGCTCTTTCCATCTCCTTCAATTTCTTACATTGCATAGGGGTGGGGGGTGAATTGCCAGAGAAAAAGTGATTATCTTATCTTTTGCTAAAATCATATCAAGTATTTCTGTACTGCATTTTATTCCTCATTGCTTTTCCCTTGAAATCATAAAAGTATTTTTGCTACTTTATCCATCCTATACTAACCCCTCATTGATTGTAAAGAAGTGTGCTAGTGCCAGATTACCCATCGTTGATCAACATCATATGTCTAAGTGTATCAGATATTAATTTATTATAAGGTGTGATATATATATATATATATATATATATATATATATATTGTTTAAATTCTCAAATAAACCTTTTTATTTGCAAAACAAACCTACTTCTTGGCTCAGTGGGGTCAGGGGGATTCTAAGAGGGGGTGTTATACAAGGGTGGTCATCCAGAGTACTGAACTAGACATAAAAATACATTAATAAGGGTTTTCCTCAGCATCCCAGACTAGGCATTGACTTGGCTGTAGTGTTGATTGAATATCGCTTACACCCAAGACAGCTGACCTGTAGAAATCTTAGTTTTAGACCTTGTGCATATGTTATCTGCCTGGTATTAATGTTCAGGAGGACCTATTAATATAGAATTGATGACCAACCCTGCATACAGTGATGATACTGTCCTTTTAAAGTTCCAAACACACATTTTGATGTATAAAAGCACTTCCTAAGCAATTATGATTTCAATAGCATGATTGGCTGACGTATATTGTCAATATATGGGTTTCATCAACCTTGGTAAACCTGGCCCACTGGTTTCTTCAACCATTACATAACTGTTACATAACCACACTTTCCATGGGAGGCAGTTTCTGTAAACCTCATCATCAACTTACTAAGCTCACGGTGGGTGGTTTTCACTAAACTGCTTTCTTTGGGGTGGGGTGGGGTCGCTCCACTTTTCCAGTGTTGAAATACATCGTTTCTGTTGTGTTAAGTTTGAGATTTCCACCAGATCCAAATAGACAACCTACCTTTCAGCACAAAGGAGCAAGTGTGCTAGTACTTTAGAGATATTTGGAGAGGGATAGGGCTGTCTGCTCATTGTAGTGAGTGCACGGACATGTCTTGCCTTATTGTAACTCGGCTGCATAGTAGACAGAGCTTTATTTCATTCAGAAGAGTGCACACATAGCAACAGCATGCACACCCACGGTGTGGCTTGCCATCCTGGCCTGGTCTGGTCTATCCTAACTTTATGGACATTGGCGTCCTCTTCCTTGAAGGGGTCTGTTTGCCCATTTGCCTGGTGCCCATAGTACGACTTCTGCAGTCCCATCCTCTGTGTTTGGTGGCCAGCTGCTGTTTCTTTCCTCTCCTTGGTGCTGGTGTCTCTCTTGTCAGTCCATCTGCTGGTACAGAGGTCTGGGCAAGAGTCTCTTGCCTTACTATAACTGTGCAGCATAGTAGACAGAGTTTTATTTCAATGTAGTCTCTGCACTGGCAGAAACAGTCGTTTAGGGAGTGCGCACATAGCAGCAGCATGCACACCCATGGTGTGGCTTGCTCTCCTGGCCTGGTCTGTCCTAACTTTATGGACGTTGGCGTCCTCTTCCTTGAGAAGGACTGTTTGTCTATTTGCCTGGCCCCACAGTGGGACTTATGCAGTCCGAACCTCTGTGTTTGGTGTCCAGCTGCTGTCTCTTTCCTCTCCATGGTGCTGTTGTGTCTCTTGTCAGTCTGTCTGCCAGGCACACAGGTCTCAGGTAACGAGACTCAGAAATGAAGCGTTGAGTGAAGGTCTTCAAAGGCTACGCAGTGGCATGTTATACTTGCCATGCTTCATTCAGATTAGCTGGTGTCAAGACCCTGCAAGTGCTAGTGGAAGTGCAATTAGCTGAGCATTGGGCACAGACCTAGCTTCGAGAAACAATGGAAATCTAAAACATCCAGGGGACCAAACAGGGGGGAGCAGATCACCAAGACTCAGATACGGTGGAGAGTCGAGATATCAAGATGCCGTGAGGAATTTATAAATCCACAAAATGATCAAAGAAATCAGTTAGCTTACCTGGAAGACCTGCAAGAAGGGATACTGTCCAGGAGGGCTATTCTTAAAACCTCTTTCTTCCTGGGAGACCAGAAGGAGCATTCCAGATTACTGGGAACAGGGGCGGCGGGTATATTTTCAGGAATATGAATGGGAAACCCCCTACTATCCAACACACAAAAAGGACATCTGGGAAAACAACTCAGAAGAATTTTTTTCCTCTATATTTAGGAGGCGTCCCTGAAGCCAACACAAATCAGAGAAACACAATGTCAGAACAGAAGCGGGTTAAAATAGTGATTCTGATTCTGAGGGAGGTTGCACCCGACTCCAAATACAAAAGAAGGCCATATCATATCTCAGCAAAAATATATATTAGATCCTATGAGAGTAATACATGCTATGATAAGCTTCATAATGCAAAATTATTAAAATAAACAGATTTTCTAAGTGGGAACATCTGGAACTATGTGAATAGATGATGGTCACATTCAGAAAAAAGAGCAATCAAAACAACATGGAATATGTAAAATGAACACTCTCTTCGAAAATCATTGCTTCTTTACATGGTTGTAGGACCAACATCATTGCAAATGGTGCACATATAAACCAAGCATTTTTAAAATATTGTTCAACTTTATTTCCTCTTTTGAATGTCTTGTCTGCAGGCTTTCTCTCTCTCCTAGCCACTCTCTTACCGTGGCTAGTATCTACCAGACTCCTGGTCAGATCACCTCTTTTCTCTCTGAGTAGGCGGGCCTCTCCTCCTCCCTCCTGGCCTCAACCACTCAACTCATCCTTCTTGATGACCTCACTATCCATCTAGACACTCCTTGTTCCTCCTCTGCACTCTTTCGTGACCTCCGTGACTCCCTCTCACTTTCTACCCTTCCCTCTGGCCTGACTCACTCTGCAAGGCACACACTTGATGTATTGATCTCCTCTGACCGCCCCCTCTCTATCCCTCTGACGACTCCTCTCTCTTGGAACGATCACTCCCTCCTCTCCTCTCATCTCTCCCTCTCTTCCCACCAGGCCAAGCCTACCCCAACACTGCCACATACCTTCTCGGAAATCTGGCCCATGAAGTGTGTATCATAGGAGGCTTTCACAACCACCTTCTCTACCACCTACACCTCTGGCTGACTTACATCCTGACACAGCCCTGTCTATGCGGTTCTCTTCTATTTCCGATACTCTTGATACTGTTGCCCCTGTCATGAGGATCCGATTGAAGCCCAAAGTCAAGTGCAATTCTTGGTATGACTCTGACCAAGCTACACTAAAAATGTAAGTGTAGGGTGGCTGAGAGGAAATGGAGGGCTTCTTGTTCATCCTCTGACAAACTGGCCAGTCGCCTGCTTCAAAGGCAATACCGACTCTCTGTTCACACCAAGAAGAGATCACACATCCAAGCACATGTCTCTGCAGCATCTAACAACTCGGCCAAACTCTTTAAAATCTGCAAGGAGCTGGCCAACCCTGTTGCAGTCTCTACCACCCCTGTCACCTCCCAGGCCCTTTGCACGGCCCTTGTCTCTCACTTCATCTAAAAAACCCAGGACATCCTGTCCACCCTCACCTCCTGTCCCCAACCCTCTTACCTCTCCTTCTGTGTACTCTGACCCTCTTTCAGCCACCCCCCCACCCTCTTTCACGTCCTTTTCTCTTTTCACCCCTGATGAGGTTGCTAGACAAGTCCGATCTATGAAAGTATCATCAAAACAGGTTCATCCCTGTTCTTCCAAAACCATCAAGGACCTCATTGACACCCTTGCTCTAACCCTGGACGATTTCTGCAACCTCTGCTTTGCTTCAAGAGCTTTCCCCTGCCCTCTGAAGCAGTCTTGTGTGCATCCTCTTCTCAGGAAATCCACAGCTGATCCTTCTTGCCCGGGTAAATATCACCAAATTTGCATTACTCCTTTTCCGGGCAAACTCCTGGAAAAGCTGGCCATCTCACAGCTTAACGTTCACTCTGATTCTGTTGGCTGTCTCCACGACCATGTGTCTGGCTTTAGAGCTGCCAGAAGCACAGAAACTGCTCTCCTGAACATCCGTGAAGGTCTCCTCTCCAACATTGACTCTAACATTCCCTCTGTCCCCATCCTACTCGATCTCTCTTCAGCCTTCGACATGGTCAACCACACCATCCTGCTCAACTGTCTCCAAGACAACCTGGGTACCACTGATCAGGCCCGGGCCTGGCTGACCTCTTTCCTTTCTGATCGACCCTCCCAGGTCCAACTTGGGACCTTCCTTTCATCAATTTCCCTTTCTACATGCAGTGTTCCCCAGGAGTCTAACATCTCACACTGGCTCTTCAAACAATACCTGGCAACTCTTGCCCACCGCATTGCCATTATCTGCTCCAATATCAGTGCTATGCTGATGACACTCAACTCATTTTCAGGCTTCCCTCGGCCACCTCCTCTACTCTCATGTCTGACTGACTCTCTGCCATTCAGGATTGGTGTGCCGCCAACAATCTCTGCCTGAATGCCAGCAAGACAGAGATCCTCCTCATTGGCACACCTTGACCCTCCTTTCACATCTTTCTGATGAAAACTACCAGAAACATGTCCACCCTCCTACCAGTTTTCAGGAAAAAAGAACCCAAAACCAGGGTGATAGGAGACCTTGACATGGATTCTACAATAGTAACTTTTAGAACTACCCAATTCTTTCCTAGAATGGATAGTTGGCTACCCAGGAAAGAGAATAGGTATAAAGAAAAACATTCAAACAGCCACAAAAAAGGGAAACAATGTCTCAACTGGATTAACACTATTAGACAAGTGAAGAGGAACCAGCAGGTGCCTCATACTTCCAGTGTTTCACAGACAAGCCACTGGGTGGACCATTCACTCCTACTAGGTCATGACAGGTGGAATTGTGTTCCATCAAAAATGTGGAAGAGGAAAAGAAAAATTGGAATATGATGTTTACTGGGTTATTTATAACATGCTTAATGCCCAGAGGTTTCTAAGTGCTGATCTGAGGTTCGAACCTATGTTGCTCAGCGTCATCTTTTGCCAAGACCAGCACGTTGCCCCTGAGCTATCCTCCCGAGCAAAGAATATGCCAACCATTAAATGAAGCTTCTTTCATTTACCATATGCCTACCCATTAATTAAATCAAATACCAGAAGAAACAAATATTGATGGCTTCTTATCCCATGTGCTGACAAAAAATAACAACAAAAAAGTTGATTTTCATGAAACAGAAAAATTGTGAAAGTCACTACTGAGAGAAGAAATAGGCATTGTTTCTTCTTTTTTCTTTCATAGATGGAGTAATACTGCCCAAAGAAAAGTGTTCCAATGGCATAACCACGGATCCTGACAACATTAAAAGAGAAAGAGAAATTCAACGTGTACTTCTAGACATGAGATCAGACACATCAAAATTAAAATCAAATCTAGCTAGAATTCAAAAGGAATGTTCCTTCTCTTCTGTAAGATTCGAAAGACTACTCTCCAAATGGATGTAGTAGCAAGAAATCTAGATAGCGGATGTGTTTACCTACCCCAGATATACCTACCAAGTGTATTGATCAGTTTTGCTGACATTCAACAGAGAGGAGAATATACATTATTCTCCATTCAGAAAAATTAAGGGAAGAATTATATATTCTCCTGAGTCTCTCTAACAAAAAAAAGCTTCATAAGAAAAACAATATTGTGATGGATGCAAAAGAAGCGATCATTCTTTCATTTAATTTGAGAAACTAATGTAAAGTTGGTCTAGAAGCTCAAACTTCAAAATATGTATTCCCTAACAGGTGTATGCTATACATTTCAATTGCAACCAAACCTGCCAAACATAATTATTTGGTCATTAGAGATGTTATCTCTGATCATTATCTCGCAATTGGCATTCCCTGCTAACTTGCCATTAATCTAATCATTATTAAGAGCAACATTTGGTCAAGACTAACGTGTAATACAATGGGTTTGGGAAATTTTGGAAAATCTTTTTGGTCTACTGAACTACTTATTAATGATGTAGAAGCTCTAGTAAAAGAAGAGGTGACCATCCATGGAAATATCTATCTCTGCCAATACAAATACAATAGGCAAGACCAATAGTACCAAACCGGAGAAAATCAACCCTAGAAAAGGGGAGAAATTCTCTGTGCATTCCTCATGTCGCTATGTGGTATAGGAATTCACCTGTGACATGATTGAAGATGAAATGGTATTTCAAGTTACTAATAACTATCATGAAACGGGGAACCTCCTTCCCAAGTTAGCACTGTAAAAAGACTGATTTCAACATAGCCCATGAAACAACAAACATCGACCACAGAAAAGAAATGTGTTTCTTCTCAGTGACTCATATGATTGTGGTCGTACACGTTTCCACTACATAGCAATCTTAATGGACCTTGGTATGGCTCTGAAATTTGTAGAACAATATCAGTTGCCACTCGCTTCCATGGAATCTCTCCAAAGATTATACAAAATTTAGAATCCCATAGGATAATTCATATAATCCATAGCACTTTTAATAACCCAGTACTTGGAATAATAATATCAAGGGAAATATGATGGATATGTGCTGATCTCCGAAATCTAAATAAATGGGTCAATATGTCAAGGTGGTCACATGCCTTGACTAAACAAGCACTGTCAGAGGGTTTTGGACAGTACCGGTGACCAAGGAACATCAGTACACTGTTGATATTATCTTTGGGGATCAACAATTTAAATGGACACAAATCCTCTTTGGATATATTAACTCACAATTTTTCTACATAAGGCCATGACTGTCATTAGACAAAGAAAAACTTGATAAAAGTCAAATGGTGGAAGAACATCTGACAAGGATCTGGTTTGTCCTAAACATTTACAAAAAGCAGGTGCAAAACATTCATTCCGTAAAGCTCAATGGTGTACAATTAAAGAGAACTTTCTGGGACACAAAATAATGACAGAGAGTTTCAATCCTCAGAAAAATTTAGTTGATGCACTGCACCAATCTGCATAAGTTGTGAAGCCCCTTAGGGCTGTCTAATTATATATGAACAGGTATTGAGGGTAGAGGCGAGATCCCTGAGACGCTGTTTAACATTTTAATGACTGGGGTGAAGTGGGAGTTGGGTGGCATACAAACAAAGGCAGTCAATCAATTGAAGCCCAAGCGCATTGTCTGGCCTATCCCATCAGGAATTAGTTATTTTTAGAGACAGGATTTGCAGGATCCTTTATATCAGAAACATGACTGGTTGAAAACATAATCCTCAGTCTAAGAAATACATCAGTGATTATAAAAAAACACTTATGTAGATTGTGTGGCATTAATAACTACTACTTGTTGATTCATGTTTAGCACATCAGCGTAGTGACTTCCCAGCAAGCTCTGCAATATCTTCAGAGCTACTGACTACCAGTTGGCAATGTGTCTAATATAAGAATCAATGCTTGGATTTTATCAATGCATAGCTATTCTTTGGAAATCAGGTATGGCCGGAATAAAACATGTCTAATTCCGCAAGGGGTGACAGAACTACATGATTGTGCCAATGATCACTGTCACCAGACCCCAAATCTAATAATTACTGACATTATGGAGGTGTAGTTTATGTTCCTGGGTAAGGTGAATGAAGAAAACACCTGTCAGAAAATACCCACGGTCCATGTGGGTGGTGTTCCAACAATATTACCAAAAATCAGGAGAAGAATTAGTGGCTGGTGCTGGGAATACTTGGGTAAATGATCTTCCTGAACACTCTGCTGGTGACAACTTTTGTCCTCGAAGTAGTCGCGTGACATGGCAGCTGGCTATTTATCAAGCTATCATCACTGCCATAAACCACCTACTCATGGAACTGGTACTTATAATTGAGTCTGACTATGTCCAAAATGTGTTTGTGGAGCACCTGATCAACTAGACAATTAGAGGCATGCTTTGTGTAAAAAAAGTAACAATTAAAGCATGGGCAACTGATTCAAACTTATACATATATGGTGATGTCCAACAACATGACCATACATTGGAAAATGATAAATGGTTACAGAAGAAGGTTCTGACAAAGCAAGAAATGAGTCGGCTGACCAAAATCCAAAATAATAGCACTAAAGGGGCATTTCATAGATATGGATCATCTCCTGGGAGCAGAATTGCAGACATAGATCAATGCCTCAAGTTCCCATGAATATCTACTGAACTTGAAAAAGCATTTACAGCATGACTTAAATTATGCCAAATGCAATTTTGAGATCTCATGTGTAGGGATGAAGACATATTATGATTTAAAAATCACAGAAAGAGAAAATGAGGGGGATAAGGTCTATCTCTATCATTTTCAGAGGAACCAATCTAATGAGAAGCATCTGCTGCCTTTTTTGTTTTTGAGAGGAACTCATGAAATAGTGACAAGATATATACAATCACCTCCAACAGTCAAATTACAAAGGGTACGCGAGTGAGAAAAGATGTGTCCATATCAATCTTGAGACTGATGGTGGAATCAGTTGAAATTATTATGAAGGTGGAGATACGAGGATGGAAATGTGAAAATAAAAATGGATCAACACTTGATTAAATAGCTAAGTAACACATGTTAGAGTTATGAAGAGATGATTGAACATGGATGAAAAGTACTATAATGTATCAATAATGGTTAGAGGGTAGGAAGAATGTTGAACACATAAACACCTGTGTCATTATTAGTCAATTAAACCAGCCACTTGCCTTCTCTCTCTTAATGAAATAATACAATCTTGTTTTCTGATTTTAAACCAAACTCAGAAGATTTGTGGGTGGTTTCCTTGTTAATAGGACACTCAGGACAGATGGGAAGAACAAGAGTCAATGGAAATGAAAAGAGAAGAAATCAAGAAGACTTAGGAAGAGGAAATGACTGGCAGAGGGTAATTGTGGTGATTAACATTGTTATTACAAAAAAGAAAATGGTTGAAATTGATTGTTATTTTGATTTCATACACAGAATGTGCAATGCATTAAAAACTTCAAAAGATAAAATATGTAAAGACAGGACTTCAAAAATGTAAATAATTTGATTTACATGTAAAATATAAATAGCTCTAAATATGCTGAAAGTTCAAATAATGTAACTTCAAGTGCAGGTATAATATGTACAGCCAAAATAAAGTGCTTTTTGAAGTTTGAGATCAGAATTCTGTAAATGGCCCTTTTAAAAAATAAATATCACCTGTATTCAGAAAGCTGTGAGAAATATTTTTATTTTATTTTAAAAGCAAACAGATTTGTTAAAGCCCATTTGCTGTAAGGTAATTTGGGGATGCAGAGGTCAACATGGAATTGAAAAGTTATTTTTTTAACAAAGTCAAGGGGAAAAAAGATTACATCATAAATAACATGCGTTAAGTATGTATTTTTGTATTTGTGATGCACAAAACACTGGAAAGTGTACCGGGCAGAGTGAACTGCATCTGGGCACCAGTGGAGCAGCAGATGAAGTACTGCATTGCAGTAACAGAGTTGTAGAGAGTCAAACACTAAGTGAAAAGAAGCATTTTCAGGTTTTTATGAAAAACACATAAGAGAGTTCTGAGAACATAGAGAGAAAGGCAGGATATTCCAGAGCTTAGGTCTTAGAATGGAGAAGCAACGGCTGTAAGGGACACTCAACTAGGAGGTACTGAAAGATCAAAGAGAGTGTGAGGCTGGTAGAGATTGATACATTCAGCAAGATAAGGTGGAGCCAGTCTGTGCATACATTCAAACATCAGGGAAAGGATTTTAAACATGATCCAAACATAAACAGGAAGCCAGTGGAGACTACACCTAGCAGGTGAAATAGGTGAGTCTCTTGGAAGTTTGCAAACTAAGTGGACTGCAGAGTTCTGAGCTACCTGCAAATGATGGACCAGGCTGGCGGAGAGAGCATTGGCATAGTCAAGCCTGGAGTTAGCCAATGCTCCAACCACCTGGGCATGATCATTGTGTGGGGGTAGGTGAAAGGTATTACAAGAGACGGATGCTTAAAAAAAGTGCCTAAAACTGGCATTAACTTGTTTAAGAAGGGACATTTCTAGATTTAAAAGTACCCCAGGATTTGTTTACTTTGGTGATTAAGTTGGTCAGGAGAACGAACAGGTAACGGGGTAATGGATGATGATAGGGTTCTCAAGATGTTTTGGACTGAGGAACATTGCTTCTGATTTGGAGGCATTAAGCTGATGATTCTTCCTGGCCAGCAAGTGTTTGATTTTGACAAGCCTGAAGCTGATGGAAAGAATCATCTGGTCCATGGGGGACATAGGGGAACCCCGGGGAACACCACAGGTAATTGCTGTAGGAGCTCCGAGAAAGGGTCCACGTTTGACAGTTTGTGTACGACCAGCTAAAAAGATGCTGAACCATTCCAAAGCTGATCCATGAATCCCTAGTGTCTGAGTACGTCTTGATAAAACAATGGAATGATCCACTGTATCAAAGGTGGCAGAGAGATCCAGCATAACTGAAATGGATAGATGGCCTTGATGGGAATTGTGTAGAAGATCGTCCAAGACAGAAACCAGTGCAGTGTTGGTGCCATGGTTGGGGCAAAAACCTGACTGAAGATGATGAAGTAGATGATTATCTTTGATGAAAGACATAAGTTGTTGGGTAGCTATCATTTCCATTATTTTTGCCATCCAAGGCAAGCCCACTATAGGGCAATAGTTCTTGAGGACAGTGGGGTCAAGATGGGATTTTCTTAGGAGGGGGTGATGAGGTGGCCTTTAAGGCCATAGGGAAAATCCCCTGTAGGGGTATTTTGTGAGCCCCAAAGACACACGACTACCTGGTGTTATTCTTATATTGGTATCATGAGCAGCAAGCAAAAAAACAGACCTTGTGCGCGCTAGTGCACAATTTCTCTACCTTAGTGGTATTGCATTGTGGCATTTCATTGGTGGTATTTCATTGGTGGTAGAGGCTTAAAGTACATTTACCAGGTCACCTGGAAACTGCGATATGGGGAGTCAGCTCCTTATTATTTGACCCGGTTCATAGCGTTTTTGTGTACCATACTTTTTACCGTGGGTGGTAATAGAAATACATCCTTAGCTTTGTACCTGTCTATGCATTTCATGAGTGATTATGGCACACAATAAATAGGCCAAGCTGATCTACTTCTTTCACACACTTTATAACCAGGTTTGTGGATCTGGGCGGTGTTGACATAATAGTCATTAGCACCAGAGGTAGGCGCAAATCCCAGCTGGACCCTGCTTCAGCTACAAACCTCTTTAAAATATCAACAATTGACCTGTTGCAACGTTCCACCCCCACAGAAGTAGAGGGCCGGTATGAAACATGCAGTTTCCTTTTTACACGCAAGATTTGCCAAATCTTTGTCATCACTGCACTGGTGAAATGACTCCCACAGTCTGATTCTATCCTTTGAGGTAAACCAAAACTTGAGAAAATATGGTTGATTTACAAAGTGGCTGCCGTTTGCGCACTGCAATCAGGTTCTGGAATGCGTTACACCGACTTGGACATTAAACAAGTGACCATCAACAAATACCTGTTTCCCTGTGCTGACCTTTGCACGGACCTGCACAATTGATTTGCATATCAGACCATGTACGTGTCAGACCCCTTTTCATTAATGGTGCCCTGTGTGTTGGGGAAGTAGGTTGAAACTGTGCATACACCAAACATCCTTGTGCATAGCGGTACATTTTGGGGCATATATGTGGCAATAGGCATATTCTTTTAAAATGTCCAACGTTTCCTGGGAACCTCTGTGACCTGCATTGATACCCCCCATTGATTTTGGCCAGACACAGAATCCCAAACAATCAGTCCATCCAGCAATAAAATTTCTTTTTGTTATTTAGCAACATCCTCAGTTATTCTTTCCGTTTAAAGTCCTCGTCAGTTAGAGGATTTTGTTCTGCATCAAGCATGTGATTATATAATAGGCCTAAAATGGGGTGTTCTTTTAATGCTTTGACCAAGTCCTGATCAGGGGTATTAAAACTCCACTTTGCCACCAGCTGATCAACAGTTCTCTGAGTTTTGGAGCATGTTATTGCATCCACCTGGATTTCACCAGGTAGGTGCTCAATAGGAAAATAATGCCCCATCCCCGCCCCAATCTTGGCAACAGATCTGCCTTGTCATTCCCTTCCTTGTCTTCCCCTAGTGTTTTCAGATGGCCTTGTTTCTTCCTCCAATGAATGATCATGTCATTTTCTAAAACATGTTTGTCAATGGCTTGGATCATTTTGCCATGTTTAAGTGGTTTCTTGTTATAAGTTGCCATTCCTCTCAATTTTCACCCGGATAAATATTCCACAAAGCTATTTCGAGCATAATCAGAATCAATGACCAAAAATATTTCTTCGAATTTATTGTCGACCATGGATATTGCTTTATAAATGGCAGCCAGTTCTTCAACTTGACTTCTTTTGGGGTCCAATTTCATGCTTACCCTTGCAATTCCATTACACTTGACCACCCATTTCCTATTCCTGCCACTAATTATTTTTCAGAATCATCACCCATATGGTATGCATGTCCATCCACGTACACAGTTGGGAGATCCCTGGATGTTTCCTCATTGCATGCCTTGTGTGTCGATTGGTCAAATTCAGTTACATTTGTTTCTAGCTCTGTGTTTTCAGCTGCAC